>NC_041385.1:245119133-245161643 GCF_002162155.2 Triticum dicoccoides
AGTATTATCGGTTATGTGGTCGTTTGTCAAATTTGTATCTCCCTGGATTTTGGTAGGCTTGTGCATGCATATTTACTATGTGTAAATTCACATGCCTTGTTTGCCTTATTTGCTCCAATATATATATATATATATATATATATATATATATATATATATATATATATATATATATATATATATATATATATGATAAATCCATCAAATTCTTAATAGCTATGATGTGCATGAAATTCAAATTCATATCAATAGGCACATATTTAAGTGGTTTTACCCTATGTGTTGTAGTTATGCTAACTACTTCGGACCCAATAAGTTTGGGGACCATATTGTACTTAAAATGTTTTAGGTACATTTGAGAAGCATTGGGTGCTTGGCTTATTCATGAAGGTGGTGGCACTATGAGGAAATTAGAGCCAAGCTTGGACATTTTATTGATCTAAAACTTCATACCAATGCTATCTCGGTAACAAGTATTTACTTCATGCATATATATAGAAATGAGGTCAACCTTGTGTAGGTTGCATCATGGCATGAATTTCTTGACTCGTTCCTGTGATACTTGTTTCCTTTCTCAAAGCATCCCAACAATGATCTCTTGTTGCTAGTTGTGATGTCTTTGATGGTTGTGTGTTTGGAGTTCATTAATATACAATAAGATTATATTAAGCCATGTGCCATGCTTTCAAGCAAAGATCTCATTGGTATATTTTATGACTCCCGTTTGGATATCTTATTCCTTCCTTTTGTAACTATTTTATGTGTACATCCTTCTTTGTGGATATCATCTACCTAGTATCTTATACACGTGAGAGAAGTTACATCTCTAGTTGATATCCCTATTCTTTCATGTCCACCATTTCATTCACTTTTTATATCTTTTTGGTGGCTCCATGGAAGCATTTGTTGAATGAGTGCATGTCTTACCTCTCTGCATCTTAGTGCACTCATGTTTGGTGAAGATTGTTGTACTCATGCTTGTCTTGACAAGCCTATTATTTCCTATCTTCATCATGGGTTGTCACAAGCTTTTATTTTTAGTTTGCTATTAGTGAGCTTGTGAACCCATTTGCTTGATGTGTGTGTGACCTTCTTAACTTCGTGTGTGTGGGAAGGACATGTCTTGCACCTTGTATCTCATTTACTCAAGGCTATGTTGATGCTTAATTCTCATCCTTATACTAGTCTTCTCAAGTGCTTTGACGTGACTCACACACATCATTTTGGTTGTGCCTATTCTTAGGTTGCCTCATGTACATGTTGCTCAACCATATGTTTGTTGCACATGCTAGGCTTCTTTTCTTATCTATGTTTGCTTGCAATTCTTGTGTGTTCCTATTGATTTTGGGGGAGTGATGATCCTATTTTGTGCACTTGTATCCAAATAAAAAAATTCTAATTGTGCACAAATCATGGGGAGCTTCTCTATTTTTCCTTAGAACACTCGTTTACCCAAATCGTAATATTCTTTTATCCTTTTGGCTCGTCGGATCTTTTGATTGCTTGTTTCATTTTGTGTTATGCAAATGAGATCAATTTGTGCCATGAGCTTTGTGCCATGTACCTTGCTATTATGACTAGGCTCAAGTTGTATAATAGTGGATTCACTTGTGGATATCATGTTCTTATCAATTGCAACCTTTGCATGAATGAGTATACGAGTTTCTTTATGGATACATATCATGATTATTATTGGCCACATAGAAATTTTTATACATGAAAAAGTTCATATCTTCGTATCTGATTGCATTCTATAGATTCTGAGCTCCTTTAATTGTTCATCATTGAATATGTGCATTTGTTTTCACTCACATGTTGTGATATGCACGCATCAGGACGAACTCGTACTATATTGGTCTGCTAGATGTTTTGTCTTCCATTTTGGCATTTGGTGCCAATGGGGGAGAAGTTTAGAGGGTTTAAGATAAATATCTTTTGTAGTTCTTGTTGTCACTCATGCATATCTACCCTTGTTATATATTCTTATTGCATGAATGAGTATTGTATATAGAGAAATCTCCTCCTAGTTTATGTCAACCGATATATGCAATGACATTCAAAGTTCATTCACACATGCATATATTGTGGGGGAGTTTGCTCTATATACTATGGGTGTACTATCATCAAATGCTTGTGTAGTGTCTTGATGATAGTACAACCATCCCAAATATACAATTTATTCATTATATAAACCCTCTTGTTGAGATTGTCATCAATTACCAAAATGGGGGAGATTGAAAGTACATGTAGTCCCCATGTGTGGTTTTGGTAATTAATTAATGACAATCCTTATGGACTAATGTTTGCATTGAGATATACATTTGAAGATTAGTCCCATTGGAAAATGATTGAAGAATAATGGAAGAAAACTCCTTTGAAGCAACAATTACATCGAGATGATCAAAATGGAGTTCATTGGAGTATCTTAAGGGTTGTCATGCTTAGAGCTATGGTTTGAGCCATAATGGATCAAGATCTTAAGAGGATGATTTGAATGATGAATTCTAGGAGTGGCTCAAAGACATGATCATAATGGACTCATGTGTTGATTCATGATTGAGCAAGCTATTCAAGTGAAGAATTCAATATGTCGTTCATGACGTCAAGATTAAACATGGAGTAGAGATATCGGTTGACCAAGTTGAAGTTCGGAGATTGAACTCTAAATGGTCAACACACGAGCGCAAATGATGCACCACATAAGATCGTGTGGTATGATAAGAAATTATCAATTGCTCTTTGTGTACTAACCCATACTATGTGTTGTCTATGTTTTCGAGGGTTAGGTGATTCTCATGGGCTCGCATTGAGAGAGAGATTTCAAGTGTCTATGAGAGGATAACATCAAGTGTTGGTGATCATGGTTGATAAGGGCAAGTTCAAGATAACCATCCCGAGGGATTACATGCTTGAAGCTTGTGGATGATCACATGATGGACAAGTGAAGATGAATACAAATCAAAGCCTCCCATATTGTGTATGGGGGAGCTACTTGAAGACTTCACCAATGTCTTGCCTTCAACTTGAGCCAAGAAGAAACATCAACATCAAGCTCAAGTGAAAGGCTTGAGTCAAAGGTATTAGTTCCTTTGGCGTTAGTGTTGTGGACAGATGACCACCGAAGAAAAATATACACTCAAGAATGGTTCTCGATAGCTATGTAGTATAGCTCTTTTATGTTTCTTGAGTTATAGGGATCCCACACTATTAAGAGGGGATCAAAGGGGTTAGTGATAGATTTGCTCAAGTCAACATTTCTATTTCTACTTCCTCACATCATATTCCAACATAGGCATATTTCACTCCTATCCAATACAAATACAATATGCCTATACATCTACCAAAGTAAATCCATAGCCAAATAGGTTCCCCAAAGTATATGATCTTACCTTTCCATACTTTTCACCCTCCATTTTGGTTTATCTTGGGTGGTTCTCTATATGAGGACCTGGAGCTTTTCCATAGCTTCAAAACGAGCCCAAGATCATCAAAATCGGAGTCCAGATGTGAAAGTTATGCATGTTTTACTTTTGGGGTGGCTGCAGTTTTTGTGTTGGCCAGATGTCCGGCCACTGCTATCCAGAGGGCGTCTGATTTGTGTGAAATCGCCGGATGTCCGGCCCCTGGCCCGGATGTCCGGTCGTAGATGTCCATAAACCTTACCAAAATACCGTTTGTATACGCCGGATGTCCGGCACTTGGCCGGATGTCCGGGGCCCCAAGTTTGGCCAGATGTCTGGGCTTTGGCCAGATGTCCGGACCCTGTAATCTGTTTTCCACATACGTGTGTGTGATTCTCAGCCGCCGGATGTCCGGCCATTGCCCGGATGTCCGGCCCGGCGTTGCCACTTACACTAAAACGGCTAGTTTTCTTGGCACACTATATATACCCATCTACCCATCCGGTAGAGGGTTGACCACTTCATCCCAAATCACCCCAAGAACACAAGTGGCTCCCTCTCACTTCTCCTACACCAAATCTTAGATCCTGGAGAGATTCGTGAGAGTTCTTGAGAGTTTTTCCAATCAAGTGATAGATCCACTCCCTCTCCTTCTCTTGACCAAAGGAATTCGTGATTTGAGCAAGTCTTGAGCATTTCCCCCTTGATCTTGTTACTCTTGGAGGTTGGAGACTCCTAGGCGGTAGGAGTGCTCCGGTGAGAAATCAACTTGTGATTTGTCCCCCGGAAAGTTTGTGAAGGTTTGGAGGCCACCTCAAGGTCTTCCACTAGTGGTTGGGAATCGCCTTCGTGGTGATATCTCAAGGAGAATAGGGTGAGCCTTCGTGGCGTTGGTGTGCCTTCGTGGTAACATCCACCTCTCTAACGGTGACTAGCTTCCCTCCAAGGAAGTGAACATCGGGATACATCATCGTCTCCGTGACTTCGGTTATCCCTAACCGTAACTCCTTACTTGTGGTTTACCTTGGTCACTTGACCGCGCATTCACTATTCTTGTTGTCCTCATTATATTGTGTTGGTTACCATATCGTAGAGATTATTTAGGCCAACACTTTATAGTCCGCAATTCATACTTCCTACTATTGTTCTATCTTGTGTTTAGTGTGAATTGCTAGCTTGTAACATATCTTGTGTAAGCTTGTAGTGCTTACTTGAGTTTGCTTGTATCATTCAATTCCATATATTGCGATACAATTTGTGTAAGCTTGTATTGCCTACTTGTGGGTGTGTGTATTATTCATTTCCATATCTCGTGATATACATTGAGTAAGTTTGTGTAACTTACTTGTGCTTACTCATATCCTCGTTGTTCTCATCTTGTTTATGCTAAGTTGTTGGTGCACTTAGTGAGCCTAGTATATTTAGGTTTTGTGCTTGAAAAGTATCCGCTTAGTTTATTTCCGCATTAGGATATAGCCAAATCCATAAAAGATTTTAAAACGCCTATTCACCCCCGCCCCTCTAGGCGACATCGTGGTCCTTTCACCTGTTCATCATCATCTTCATCCACAAACCCTAGCCGCCACCGTTTTCACCTCTAGAGCCATCTCCACCACCATAGTGCTATAATGTGTGATGTCAGTGATTATGTTGTAGGGATTGTTATTGGGCAAAGAGTTGATAAAAACAATTGAATGATACTCATTGTGCTAGTAAAACCTTAGAAAATGCCCAAAGAAATTATGCTACTAGTGATGTAATTTAAGTGCAACTCAAAAGAATAGCGATGCAGTGCAATATTCTATAATTGATAACAAGAAGTAACATCAAAAATGTGCAAATAAGTATACTCTTGCTTTTCATGAGTCAACGCTTTCAATCAATGTTTCCATCTCCATAGCTTAAGAAAGATTGCCAGGTTATAATGGAAACATAGCATTACTTGGTCTTCGTGATATAATGACAATTTGTCATAAATGAACCCAAGGAAAAGCAAGTTACTTTGACTAGACAATAGTGATGCACCACATAATAATTCATGCAATACTCGACTACAAGTCTAAGGCATCTCACTTTTTCAAATGGAATAGAGTGTGGTAGTGAAGGTTTATGAGAAGTAAAATAGGTATAATTAAGTCTTGCATCATGAGTCTTGATCATTAGGCAATGGGAACGTCTCATCACTCACATCAATGCAACGAGTAGGGATTGTCGTGCAATTAATGCACTAGTTCTATTAGTGTGTGAAAGCTCTCCTAATGGACTGGTGGAGTACTGAGGTGTGTAAGTAGGGAGAATATCTAGTGGCCCCAATATTCACATGCTCCCTTGCTCTCATGTTCAAACAATCAAATTTAATGTTTTTAACAAAATCAGAATATTTTTTTATTGTCCATAAAGCATATGCCAATAATTTCTAAAAAATTCAAATCCAACTTGAAAATACACACGGAGAAAAAAAAAGACGATGAGAATAGCATTATGACATTCTTTTCTTTCCCTACGTATATTTCAAATTTATATTTGAACTTTTAGAGGTTGTAGACACATCTCCATGAGCATTTGAAAAAAATCAGAAATTTTCAAATCCTTAAAAAAAATTCGAAATGGAGGCAAATTTGTCTCATCCATTAGTTAAGAAGAAGAGAGTTGCCCGCCCGGTTAATTAATGGAAAACCAGGCTAAAAACGTCATAAACCACCGAGCGGCACACACATGATACCCCACACACACCTCAACAAAGGGGGCCTAATCAAGATACACTTAGATGTCATCGTCATCACTTCTCCCCAACTAGCGCCATCGCCCTCCCTAGACTTCGAGCAAGCGACTCCGACTTCATTGAAGACAAACCTCAACCCAACCCTCACCGTAGAGGCTGTGTGGAAAGACAAGGAGACCCGTGCCAGACACATCCACCCGCATCGAAGGCAATGCAACTCCAAATCTGACGGGGAGCTCCGAAGGAGAACTATGCATGGTTGGCATAGCGAAAGACCACCGAATAGAACACATGTTGTTAGTCATCACCGCCACAGGGTCGCGTTGCCATAGCTCCGACTTTGTCACAACGGAATAACCAGAGGTAATCCTACGGACACGCCGGAGAAGAGCCGACTACCGCAACCATTGTTGTGCCTTCGACTTTGCTTGCCTCCACCATCGTTGCCACAAAAGCTTCAACACCAACACCGATGCCTTCCTCTGGTCTCACTTGTTGATGCCCAGCTCCAAGGATGAAGCCCTCAAGAGGGAAAACAACACCAAGGTGTCATCAATATCCGATCCCACTGGATCAAGGGTTTCCCCCGAAGCTGAAACCATGCGAGAGGGGTGCGACAATAGTGCAATGATGCCTCCAAGAAGGTCTACGACGACCATAGCCGCCGCCATCGCCGGTCATACGCCCAAGGCCAAGACAAGGTCTTCATCCAAGCTTCCAACACCGCCAACCCAAACTAGCCTCGACAAGTCCACCAAGCACCACCGCCACCAAGAGCCAGCATGCCGGCGCAGCAGCCGACCACACTTTGCGGAGTCCGCTGGCGACCACCTACCAGCACCAGCTGCAAGATCCGTCAACTGTCGACCGAAATCAGGGCATTGGACGTAGCCTGATCCTCCAAGCCTTGCCGAGCACGATGTCGGCAGGACCAGAGAAGTGCCACTCGAGGTGAAGAACCACCACGGTTCTCAGCCGCAGCCATGCGCCGGACGCGCCGCCGTGCACCACGCACGCCACAACGTGCTCGCCGGAGGACGGAGACACCGGACCGCAGACCTACGCCAGCCTGCTCCATCTCGACGCTGCTCCACTACGTAGCCCGAGCCGCAACCCCTCACACACCACCACGAGCGACATCCGCCGCCGCAAAGGCACCAGACCCCGATCTGCCCTGACGCTGACCGCCTCATGGCATGCTGCACTTGCACGCCAGCCCTCGACGCGCCTTGATGCTGATCGTAATGGTAGTATCATGGATAGTATCATGCATGCCAACTAGGCAAATTTGATGAGGTGGCATAGAATTGAATGGAGAAAGAGAGGGTTGAGTATCATATCATGATACCGTATCATATTAAATGGTGTGCTACTATGTGTCATGCATGGCAATAAATGAAGTTAACTATGATACTAACTTATGATACTATGCACTACGGATATAGTATCATATACTAGTATCATATGCATGATACTAGTATATGACACTCACCATTACAACCAGCCTGAGGAGCGCCATCCTCCGAGCAAGGATGTCTGCACCTACACCAACGCGCGCAACCAGCAGCACCAACGCGGATCTGCGCGCAGCTCCACCCAACAGCCTGCCGTAGGGGAGCGCGACGCGTCCAGGTGCCACCCCGGACCTCCATGTCACGTAGCCCAGTTGAAGGAAGCAGCTCCCTTCCATGTGCCCGCCAGCCATCGTGCCGCCACGCAAACCCACACCTTCGCCTGGAAATGGGCGTCCTACGCCACCTAGCCCAAGCGAGAGGAAAAAGAAGACCACCCCGCCGCCTCTGTCGCATGGCCTTTGGTCGGCGATGTCCTCCGACGGCGGCGAGGGGAGGAGCGGCGGTCCGGGGGTGGTGCCCGGCGACGGCTAGGGTTAGCACCCAGGCCGCTCGCAAAAGGAGCTGTGGGAAATCCTTTAAGGCCTCATTTGATTTGCAGGATTTGCATAGGATTTTCTGTAGGATTTAGATCCTGTGGAAATTTTCATGTGATGTCGTTTGATTTCCAAGATTGTGTTCCAACTGGAACCAATCCTACAGGAAATCCATAGTTCAGTTTCACAGGACAAAAAGAATGAGGTTAGACTTCATGGAAAAATCCTGACAGGAAGAAAACCATGGAAAAATCCTGACAGGAAGAAAACCCGTGCGCATGAGTTCCTGTGGTTTTCCTATATACTACAATCAAATAGCAATTGCGTGAGAATTCCTCTGTTTTGCTATCCATGGGATGGATTTCACTGGACAAGGCATCCTAATCCTCTAGTTTTCCTGTTCCTGCACTTTACCAACCCTGTAAATCAAACGAGGCCTAAATTTGATCACGCTTAATTTTTCACCTTTTCTCTCTGTATTTCAAAATTAGATTTGCACTTTTTATGGTTGCAGACACATCTCTCATGAACATTCGAAAAGAAAAAAATATGGGAGCATGTCAGCACCTGATACTTTCCTGGTAAGCAGTGACCGCAGCTTCTACACGTTGTTTTGTTTGGCTCAGTAAACGAACTTGCTCAGCTCGTGGGGACTTGTCTAAAAGGGAACTTAGCTAACAAATTCACAGCAAGAACAAAATGAGCCACACAACTGGTGTTACCTACTGACAGATTCAAACTTATACCGATGAACAATTAAGCAACTGAGCTGACTTAGCTGCAGATGATTCCATCAAGGGTTCGAGTGTTCCATTACGACGTTCTTATGTTCGCATTATGAATATACATATACATATTACAGAAGTTGTAGACTCGTAGTTGCATAACACATATGAGATGGTTAAATGAGCAAAGATTTGGGCAAGATTGCCGAACCCAATAGCCTGCAGGTACAAAACCTCCCTGTAATGATGCATCTTGTGGCCTCCTTCGATAATTATGTACCGATAGAATGGGCACCAGTTAAGTGGATTTCAGGATTCTCCCTCTTCCAATTCAGCAATGAACAGAAAAATGGCAGGGTACGAGCTTGCCACTCCCCATCTATGCATTTATTCAGATGGCAAAGACTGCCACCTTGGCCGTCGTTGTCTATGTCAGCTCCAGCCATATTCACATTGGGTGGGGGTTCTGGGTGAACAGATGCTGAGAGGGGAAGCGGAAACAGATTTGCTGTAGAACCGAATCTGAGCAAAAACGAGCCGAGATCTCATCTCATCTACGCCAAAAAAAAACATCTTGAGAAGCTTTCTCAATATCCATTTTCATCCCAAGAATGGGATCAGAACTCTCCACCATGGATGGTGACAGTGGCACCGGTTGCAGAAGTTGGAGGACGGAGAAGCATGTGTGGAGCATAAATTTTTGACAACTGTCCAGCATTTCCAAATGTAGTTCCAGGTGACGCTGGCTGATTTGCTGAGGAGTCCTTGGCCAGAATGTAATCTGGCCGTAGACCAGAAGATGATGGAGATGGGGCCATAGGAGCAACAGGGAGACTGAGAGGATATGGAGCGATAGGCACGTCACCAAGCGATGATGCTGAAGGACTGTAGCTCAGAGCACCCAGTGGGTGATCAAATTTGCATCCGGGACCGAATTTGCAAAACCCATGCTGTGAATAGTAAAGACATGGCTGGGCACCCTGCAAATTAAAGGAAACTTGATCATAATTTTGCTCTATATGCAAAACTAAAAAAAAAAATTATGCAATGTGCAGTGCCATTTATCAGATTATCTTGTGTATTTGCATGTTTTGTCACAAGGAATTCAATAAAAGGACAGACCCAGTGCATAGAAGCTCCCACACAAGGTGGGGTCTGGGGAGGGATTATAGGAACCTAGTCTTACCCCTGCAAAGTGCAATGCAGAGAGGCTGGTTCGAACCCAGGACCTCTTGGCACAAGTGGGGAGGACTTCACCACTGCGCCAGGCCTGCCCTCTCACAAGGAATTCAATAACAGATTAAATTCTACTGTGCATTTTATAACTTGCAGCCAAAATGAACTACACCCTCCGTCCCAAAATAAGTGTGTCAACTTTGTACTAACTTTAGTGCAAAGTTGTACTAAGATTGAGACACTTATTTTGGGACGGAGGGAGTACTGCAGGAACATTATATTTATGAGAAGCGTGCTTTCCCAGATAAGTTTGGACGAACATATTGCGATGTGCAAGAAATTAAAGTTAACACAATTAAATTCATAACCATTGTGGCTAAGACAAAAATATGGGACATTCACATTTGTGCCCCTCACTCGAACCCACTACTCAAATTTACCCCTAACTTTTTTATGTGCTCAAATTTGCCCCTAAAAAGCATTTTAGGTCGCAAGAATGCCCTTCCATCTGGTCAAAGTTGTTTGACCAAAACTTTGAAAATTCATGAAAATTCATATGAACTCAAAAGAATGCAAAATAAGATATGAAAATGTTCATAAAAGCATCACCTATATGCAATGTCATTTACGTTCATGATAAAAGCACTCTTTAAAGCTTTTTAGGGTTTATAACATTAAAAAACTATTTAGGGTGAATGCAAATAAATGCACATGTAGGTGATGAACGTAAATGACATGCACGTATAGCGGTATAGGTGATATTTTTATGAACACTTTGATATCTTATTTGCACTCTTCTGAGTTCATATGAATTTGTTATGAATTTTCAAAGTTTCGGTCAAACAACTTTGACCAGCTGGAAGGGCATTCTCGTGACCTAAAATGCTTTTTAGGGGCCAATTAAAGCACATCAAAAAGTTAGGGGTAAATCTGAGAGTGGGCACAAATTAGGGGCAAAAATGTAAATGTCCCAAAAAAGGGAAAATCGATACTGATAGGTGCTAACACATCACACCAGATATGGAAATAACCTCCAGTAACTTGCACTTTCCGGGTTTTTTCTATGAACTCTAGTGAAAGCAAAAGAAAGGTTTTCCTGATTAACAGGGAATCATAGATAGGACAAGGTACTCCAATACAAACTTTCTACTCCCTCCAATCCATATTAATTGTCGCTGATTTTGTCAAATTTTACTAGTGATGTTATACGGGTTAGTACTTTAGGCTAATGTGGTAACAAGGCTCAAAGGGCTTCAGTATGCCAAGAACAAACATCCATTCCTAAGTTCGTCAAGAATCAAGATACTTGCGACTAAGTCAGAGGTAGTTTCGTTTTGTAAATATGTAAAGGAAGAAATGGTACACATACACGAGATTGTCCAAAGTAAGTACCCACCAGAAAAAATATACAGTATTGGATAAACACAGTGAAAACACAATCATGGATGTGTTGCATGTTTCATTAATAAAAGCCTCCATCTTCAAAGAATTAAGAGATTTTTTTTTTTTTGAGGAAGGAAGAATTAAGAGATTTCATCATAAGACATATGTTCGCAATTTTAAACTTCGTATGTCAAATTTACACAGATGCAGAGCCATTTAAAGCACGAGCACCTGGTCAAGCTAGTGAGCAATAAACAGAAGACACAAGTTATGCAAAAACCCAGAAGAGTGGTTTCCAAAAGCATGCAATGCAGCAAGAATCCTGCATGCAGCGAGTATCCTATCTTATTATTTTCCAATGCTCAGAAGTTTCTTCCCTACCCTTTGCCATCATTATTTTCCGCGTTGGTGCAAAGAAACCATTAAACTTGCACTAAACACAATCTACACTGGACTCTGAATTTAAGAAGAATCAAATAAGTACCACAAGGTCAAAACTCGTATGCATCCTACCTAAATAATATGAACATCGATCTGCATTTGGTTGACGATTCACAAAACACTGTCCTACACATAATATTCTTCAATATACAAAAACTAGAAGAGAAGGTCAATGGACGCAGAATAGACCCTCTTGCATGCACATGTTCTGCTACGGACTTAAAAAATAGTACATTTTATATAGTTGGCTTTGCTTCACATTCTAGTCGACTATACAATAGGCTAAACATAGACTTGAAGGTGCAATTACATGGCAGAACTTTCAACAGTTCTACAGAGTATATGGAAGGTGTATTTGCTGATGAACTAAAGCAATGGAATCCGTTCTTTAAAGTATGGCTACTTGATCGACGTTTGATCCAAATGCATTCACCAATAATTCCTCTGACAGAATACCACCTAGCTGCACTACTTTCAAGTCCTACAGTAACACTCAAAACCTGTAATAACTGGAAAACTGAATGATTACTACTTCCCTAACTATGCATAATTTGCAATTAGACTAAACTACAAGAGTAAATGAAACTTCACTTATCAACTTTGCAGTGTCAGAACAATAAGATGTGATGTCAATCTGATCAAGGACAACATCAAAATGATGATTCAGTGGTATGCTTTTGGTTTAACTTCCATTTGAAGATAACATAGTACTTAAATGCAAAAAAATCAGACTGATGTATAAGAGCTACTCACCGGCCGAATTGGAAGACCTAGAGGGCTCAGCATATAGTTGGACCTAGGTGTACTCAGGTACTGAGGATGATTGTATTTACATGTGGATCCAAATTTACAGGTCCCTGTCTTCATGTAGTGGTGGCATTCAGGCTGCCCAGGCCGCTCTGGAAAGACAACTTCTTGTTTGTCAATTGAAGGCCATGTTGAAGAAGACAACGATGCATAATTACTGCCATAAGCAACTGCAGATGGAGGTCCTTGGTGTGATAAGCCATACAATGATCCTGCCTGAACAGTTTGCTGTCCCCCAGCTGACGCGACTTGGTTGATAGGTGGCTAATAAGAAAATAAAAGAGAATGAAGTCATCAGGGCAGTTCAGTATTTTCTTTTTCTGACAATGCATCACAATCTTCATAACACATAAGTACAAAATGATGTTTTGGGTCATTTTTGTAATCTTCTTTTACAACACAATGCTCCTGCTACATTGTGAGTTTGTGAAATTAGACAGTAAACGTTGTATCATTAATAAGAGACCTTCCAAATTTATTTTCTTAATACTTTGGTCCAGATTAAAAGATTCATTTTATATAAAACACCCTTGCTCGATGATCTACTATTTGTAGCACAAAGTTCAAAATGAGAAGGAATACAGTATTAGAAACTTACCATGTAAGGGTTCCATCCCTGCATTGGCATGACTGCAGATGGGTGCATCATTGGAGGATAAGAGCCCGGGAAAAATGATCCGGGCAGAACAGAAGGCCTCCCCAATTGCCAACTGGCTAGAGGTGGATATGGAAGAGGGGAAGAGACAGGCAGTTGTTGAACTGGTGGATACATGTTTGGTGTCTCTGAAACAACACCATGTTCTGGCCCTTCTGGGTGATGAAATTTACATGTTGATCCAAATTTGCAATGGCCAGTTTTGATATAGTAGGAACACTCTTTCTCACCCTGCATAACAAAAAGAATCTTCATTAGATATTGGACAAAGAAGGGCCAAGACTAGATCAAAATTTGGATTGAACAAACAGTCCCACCAGACGCAGAGGGTAACCACAGGAATTTAAGACAACTGGTTGTACAGAACCGCCTTCTCTGGGATGATTATACTTGCAATTAGAGCCAAACTTACAAGTCCCATTCTTCATGTAGTACTGCAAAAAAATATGAAAATTTGATACTGTAAGCAATCCACCAAATAATAAAAAATGCATATATGATGACTGAAATAACAAGTACCAGCTTCTAAAGGAAAGATCTTCTATTCCATACAAATTCATATCACTGTGTGAGCGAGTTTTCGACTATTGGCAAGATGAGGACTAGTTTCATTACCTCACACGGTGGCTGACCTGGGCGTTCTGGATACTCCACTGTGCGTGCGGTCCTTGTCCCTCCATCAAACTAAAAAAACAGAGCACAAAACATGTTGATACCTTCAATCCAAGCTCCTTGAATAGGTAGTATGCTCCGCATAAAGTTCTCACTTCTACAACAACTCACTGGAAACATGTGAACACGGCTATCTACTTGTGCTGCAAGGTAAAAATAATCCTAATAGAAAAATGACCATATGACCGAGTGACTGATCAGGCCTACAACATAAGCAAGTGGCAGCGTAAGCAGAAAGTGGGCCTTCGAATTATCAACATCAACCGCGAGACTAAGACAAGAAGGCTTATTATAGAATGAGTCAATCACATAATCAACGACAGCAACCGACGGACTGCACAATCAAGTTTCACTTCCATGGGCTCGTGACAGGCTCCTAAACCATAACTAGAATCAATTCAATTCAATCACAGCAAGAGGCTTGAGCTGGAAGCTCCCCTCCGCACCAACCAGCTGTAATTGAACCTGTCGGTCATTATCAGGGACTGGCGAGTCGTAAGTAGCAAGTCCCAACTGGACTGAAGTGAAGCAGAGCATGATGGGGGAAATAAAATCGGGAGAAAGAAGCGGCCCGGCTCACCGCGGCAGCGCGATCGCGAGGGTGGTTGTAGCGGCAAGTCTCCCCGTAGCCGCAGGCCCCCGTGCGGAGGTAGTAGACGCAGTTGGCCTCGCCGGGCCGTTCCGGCAGCCCCTCCCCGGCGGCCTCCTCTCCGCCGGCCAGCCCCAGCCTCCACATCGACTCTGCGAGAACACAAGACGCCGCGGCACGCAGCGACATTCGCACGCATCAGGCAGCATCGAAGATCCAAAACCCTAGCAAGCAAACGACACACAAACCCCCTCCTTTCCCAAAACACACGCGCAGAAACAGCCGGCCCGAAATTGCGCACATCGGGGCCGGAATTGAGCGGTGTACCTTCCAGGCCGGTGGCAGCGTCGGCGCGGCCGCCCTCGGCGCCGCCCCCGCCGCCGTCCTTGGGGGACGCGGCGTACGACTCCATCATCGAGCAGCTCCCCGAATGCTCCTTCCGCCGCGGCGATCGGGCGGGGATCGGGCCGGACCGTGCCCACCCGGCGGCCGCGCGAGCAGAGGGAGGCTCGAGCAAGGGCGAAAGCGAAGCAAAATCTCTCGCTCTCGGGTGTTGCTTCCTCCGGACTCCTCTTCTCCCCCTTCCCTCTCCCTCCCTTGCAGTCGCAGCCCCCGCTCGTCCCGTACGCTCGCGTCGTGTGGCCTTTTCTGCGTGAGTGGGACTCACTCACTCCCTCTCTCTCGCTTGGGGTGGGGGTTGTCGTGGCTCGGACAGCGCGTGGTGACGTCGCGTAGGCGCCAAGAAGCGGGGGTGGCTGGTGAGACCGAGGGGAAGGCGGGGGTGGAAACGCAAAAGGATAAAGTGGTGGGGGGAGTGGGCAGCAAGCCGCGGGCCGCATTCAATGCGCGGTCGTCCTGACGGTCGGTCGCTCCTCCTGCCCGCCGCTGCTGCTGCTGCCACGGCCCTGGCCCGGGGTGGACGGACCCCACCGCGGCGGCACCGTCATGTGCCCACGCGCCCGAGTCCAGTCCCAGCTTAGGATGCTCGGTCGACATCTTTTTTATTGGTTTGTTTGTTTTTTTTGCCAGGACCAACAACGTGTGGAACAATCTTTGTCCACCGTTTATTCGGTGCATGGATAGTTTGGTGATCTGGTAGGTGGTGGTCCGGCGGACGCACTCCCCTTCCATCTTAAAAACGTTTATCTTTTCCTGTGTACTGTATGTTTTTTTTAACTTCCAATCTACTCCCTCTGTATAAGAGCGTTTATCACTACTTTAATGATCTAAATGCTCTTATATTAGTTTACAGAGGAAATATTCATCATCAATCATGATTGTACAAATAATACTAGAAATATCCCAAAAATAATATTAGAAATAATAAAATTACATCTAGATTCATGTACCACCTAGCGACAACTACAAATACTGAATCGAGACATAGGCGCGCCATCGTCATCGCCCCTCCCTCACTGGAGCCACGCAAAACTTATTGTAGTAAGCAGTCGGGAAGTCGTCATAGTAAGGTCCTATAAGGTCAGCGCACCAGAACAACAACTACCACCGTTGAAAAGAAGTTTAGATCAGAAGGATCCAACATGTAGACACACGGACAAAGATCGGATCCACGTGGATTCACTGAAGACAAACGTCGAACGAATCTCGCAAGATCCGCTGGAGATAAACCTCCATACGCCCTCTGATGACGCAGCACCACCGAGATGAAGGCTAGGTGGGAAGAACCTTATTCCATTTTCAGAAAACTCTAAGCAGGACACAAATCCTAACAAAACTCAGAAAAGCATCAAGAAACGAAGCTCTCCCGCCAACAAGGGCAGGGATCCACCGCGCCTCCATGGCCCTAAGGCCGCATGAGACGAGGCAGATTGGCGCCAGTGCCAGCGAGAGGCTAGAGAAACCCTGGCGGCGACTGGGTCTAGCGCACTTTCCCTGACAGTTGGGTAAGAGCGCACATGATAAAGTCGTCCACACACGTTGCTTTCAAAAATTGATATGGTCTCTCTTTTCTATCTCGAAACAGGCTTTCACTCCGCTTTATATATAAAGCAACAACCAAACATGTACACGACCGAACGATACAAGGAAATGGGGTGACCCTCAAACAATGCCGATCCCAGGAAAACCGGATCACGCAGGACACACGCGACTATGCTACCAAAATATATTACAGGAGGAACTGAGAGCAAGACCATGCTAAGCCCTAAACCACCTAAGCTCCATGACAACGCCCCTAGGAGGAAAAACGGTGCCAAGCCTCATCGCTGTCGAGCCACAGCAGATAGGGGTTTTCACCCGGAACTCGGGCACGAAGAGGAGTACCATGACGACGTCTTCAAGGCAATAATGGCGCCCGCGGGCATCCCCCTCGTTGGCGACAAAGCGTAGAGCTTTCGCTCGGCAACTCCCCCACGTCACCGGGTCTTCAGGACAAGCGGGCGAGCACAAAACTCTATAGCCGGATAGGGGCACCGCCTCCGTCAGAGATAGATATCGTGCCCGAGCCACCCGTTGTCCCCGCCTCACCGCCCACACAACCAAGAGGAAGGGCCATCACCGCTGAAGGAGCAATTTCCCGTCAAATCCCACGGTAGGTTCATGACGAGACTAGAAGTACCGCAATGGAGTCTGCATACATAGTTTACCCAGGTTCGGGCCTCCAAAGTGTAATACCCTACGTCCTGCTTTGTCTTGGTATTCATGGTGAGGGGATACCTCATGCAGAGGATTATAACGGTGTTTGAGAAGTCTGCCAAGAGTTGAGTTCCAGATTGGACTGCTAATGAGGACCCTAGGCCTCCCTTTATATAGACAATAGAGGTCTAGGGTTTACACAAGGGGGAAACCATATCGATACGGCCGCCGCCTTCTGCCTTGGGGAACACGCTCATCAGCCTTGCCACCCTATAGTTCCATGATTGTCTTTGGGCCTGGTGGGCCCTGGTCAAGGCCGAGGCTGGGCTCCTTGAAAGCACAAGTGCTCCCTGGGTGATTTTGGTAATTAATGTCAGCATTTCTCTTGTTGGACTAATATTTCTACCTAGTATATTTCGGATAAGTTCAACATTGGGGTGGCTGGACAAGAGGATGTGGAACCCCTTCAAGATGCTAAGGACAAACATTGGCAAAAGCTCAAGACTCCACATTTTCATTTTAGTGATCCAAGATCACATTGAGTCCATAGGAAAGCCAATACTATTAAAAGGGGATGAGGTGTTGCTTAATGGCTTACTTGCTCAAAGTGCTTAGTGATATGCTCCAAAGCCCTCAACCACTTTCTCATTTCCACATATGTCCTAAACCTAAAAGTCAAACTCGGCCCCACAGATTTGATCTATCCGGCGCCACCGAGTTCATTTGACATAGCCACTGCCAAACCCTAATCAGTTCGGTCTCACCGATGGGATCTTGGTCTCACCGAGATGGGCTTGCAAATTCTCTGCTACCTGTTGCAACAAAATCGGTCCCATCGAATTTGTGCAATCGGTCCCACCGAGTTTGCTTGACCAATTCTCTGTTTGCTTATTACCAAAATCGGTCTCACCGAGTTTGTGTAATCGGTCAAGCGGAGTTTAGGTTTTACCCTAACTCTTGCACATCGGTCCCACCGAAAACTCTAACGTTCACATTTTAACCTGAATCGGTCTGACCGAGTTTCACCATTCGGTCTCACTGAGTTTGGGAATATGTGTGTAATGGCTAGATTTTGTGTGGAGGCTATATATACCCCTCCACCCATTCTTCATTTGTGGAGAGAGCCATCAGAACGTGCCTACACTTCCACCATTCGTTTTCTAAGAGAGAACCACCTACTCATGTGTTGAGACCAAGACATTCCAATCCAACCACAAGAATCTTGATCTCTAGCCTTCCCCAAGTTGCTTTCCACTCAAATCATCTTTCCACCATAGCCAAATCTGTGAGAGAGAGTTGAGTGTTGGGGAGACTATCATTTGAAGCACAAGAGCAAGGAGTTCATCATCAATACACCATCTATTACCTTTTGGAGAGTGGTGTCTCCTAGATTGGTTAGGTATCACTTGGGAGCCTCCGTCATGATTGTGGAGTTGAACCAAGGAGTTTGTAAGGGCAAGGAGATCGCCTACTTCGTGAAGATCTACCCAAGTGAGGCAAGTCCTTCATGGGCGATGGTCATGGTGGGATAGACAAGGTTGCTTCTTCGTGGACCCTTCGCGGGTGGAGCCCTCCATGGACTCGTGCAGCCGTTGCCCTTCATGGGTTGAAGTATCCATTAGCGTGGATGTACGATAGCACCACCTATCGGAACCACGCCAAAAATATTCGTGTCTCCAATTGTGTTTGCACACTCCAATCCCATCGCTTTACTTTCTTGCAAGTTGCACGCTTTACTTTCTGCTGCTCATATACTCTTTGCATGCTTGGTTGAATTGTTTGTGAATGCTTGAAATTGTGCTAATTTCCTACCTCAACTTGAAAAACTTAAAAACTGCTATCTTTGCTTGTTGAGGATCTAATCAGCCCCCTCTAGACACCTTTTCTAGATCCTTTCAATTGGTATCAGAGCATTAGTCTCCATTGCTTTGGTTTAATCACCATTGGAGGAAGATGGATGAGTCTACGTTGGGGAGTCTTAGATGAAAAGTGCCTACGCTTGATGGAGAGTTCTTTAGTGAGTGGAAATATGAGATGCTTGGACTTTTTCATGAATATCACTTGAACAAGTACATTACTACTCCTTGTGAACCCCTTGTTGACCCCTTGCATCCTACCCATGATGAGTCTCTTGATATGATTCGCAATCTTGATATCAATCTTATCACTAGAGGTTTGCCTAGAAATTTGATTGGTCACTTGCCAACTCTTGATTGTGCTTATACTATATGGAGATTCCTTGAGGAATGGTTTCCGGACTATTCCTTGAAAAACTTAGATGAGATTCGTCACAAGTCTATTGCTTTGAATAAGATGAATCCCAATGATCCTAAGTTTGGAGATTGTTTATTTGAGCTTCATGACCTTATGCGTGCCAACGGAGATGTTGGAATTATTAGCAATATCATTTCTGAAGCTATTAGAATTCATAGAGATGAACATTGTCAAAATCATATATCTAATTAATCACTCTCTCTAGGAAATGATCATTTGCAAGATGATGTTGAACATGGATACTATGATGAGGATGATGATAGTGATCTTGATCTTGAAGAGTCTATGAGACACTTTGGTCTTATGGCTAACCTTCGCGGCTACATGGACGGAGGAAAGGAATGGGTCCTTTATAGTGGATGTACCGATCACATGACCAGAGACAAGGACATGTTTCGTGAGCTTGCTAAAAACGACGACCCTCGAAAGTATGTCACTTTCGGTGATAACTCAAATGGTAAGGTGGTTGTCCTCGGTAAGGTGGCCATCTCACATGACAGCTCCATACAAAATGTTATGCTCGTTGAATCTCTTGGCTATAATCTACTTTCTGTATCTAGACTAGCTGACTTTGGATTCAATGTCCTATTTACTAAAGTAGATTGCCAAGTGTTTCGAAGAGATAATCATAAAATGGTCTTTACCGGCATACGTAGAGGTGATCTATACATTGTTGATTTCACTAAAAAGGCTCAACCTAGAACTTGCTTAATTGCTAAATCCTCTAAAGGCTGGTTGTGGCATAGACGGTTAGGTCATGTGGGCATGCGAAATCTTGACAAGCTTATTAAAGGTGATCATATCCTTGGTGTTAAAGATGCTATATTTGACAAGGATAGACTTTGTAGTGCTTGCCAAGCAGGAAAACGGGTTGGAGGAAACCACCCCGTGAAGAACATCATGACCACGAGGAGACCACTCGAGCTACTTCACATGGATCTCTTCGGTCCCAATGCCTACATGAGTCTCGGTGGTAACTCATTTGGATTGGTCATGGATGATGATTTTTCAAGATTTACGTGGGTGTTCTGATGTGGAGCATCCCTCGACTACCCGCACCAACACTCCATCACCACCGCAAGCACCGAGAGGACCAATGACAAGAGCACGTGCACGCGCCATCGAGAATGAGGTTGACTCTCTCCTCTTCGAGTTTCGTTCGGTTTCACATGAGAATTGGATTCTACCTCAAAGAGACTCGCTATGCATTCTTAGGCACCAAGAAGATGATCGTGAGAAGGAGAAGACATAGACCCGAGCACCCATGGAGCAAGGGAGAGGAGAGGAGTACGAGAAGAAGGAAGGGCTGCAGCCCCTGGGCACCCCGGGTGCCCGACTGCTTCGGCCCCGGGTGCCCGGCCACAGCCTGGGCAGCGCCCCAGCCGGCCCCGGGTGCCCGGCCACAGCCTGGGCAGCGCCCCAGCCGGCCCCAGGTGCCCGGCCCCCACCTGGGCCTCGCCCAGCCCACCCCGGGTGCCCGGCCAATTGGCCCCAGGTGCCCGGCCTGCCCCCCCGGGCCGCGCCCAGCTCCACCCCGGGTGCCCGGGCCATCAACCCCGGGTGCTCGGCCTGCCCCACCCAGCCACCTGCGGCCGCCCCGGGTGCCCGGGCCTTGGACCCCCGGGTACCCGGTCCTCCATCAGCCGGCGCCCCTGACCGGTCCGGGTGCCCGGCCGGTTTGACACTGGGTGCTCGGACTCCCCTGGAACATCCCGTGTGCTTTTGGCCTTTTGGCCCTTGTACCCCTCTCTTCCTCTTGTTGCGTCCCTAGCCTTTATATACTCATCTCCTAGGTCATTTGGAAGGATAGCAAAGTATTAGATAAAAATATTGTGAGCTTTGCTCCTTGTATCCCCTCCTCTTGGAGATCAAGACCCCTCTTGGGAAGAATGCTTGTGGATTACAAGACCTCCCAAGGGAGTAGATCATCATCAAGACCTCACCTCCTCTAGGAGTGGGAAGAAATTTACCTAGTGCTTGTTTCCTTGGATTGATCTTGTAATCTTGTGGATCTCATGTATGCTACTCTAGTGGATGTGATATTTGGGTTTGTTTGAGTGATTTGTGTCTTGTGTTCTTGAGAGTTCTTCCTCTTCTCCCCCTCCAAGTGTGAAAAGATCCCCTCAAGGGTTTCACCCTACAACATCTTGTTATCATGAGCAAGGTTGATTCACATCTTGGAGTCCCATCCCCCCAGTTGCTAGCTTGATTTTGTTGTTTTTCGTCCAAATTCGAAAATCCCCACAAAAATAGCCCCAAAAAATTTTCTTGCAATTTGTTGGATCTTGTGAGATTTGGTTATTTTGGTCCATGGATTTGATGTTTGGCAAGTGGATCTAGCCCCTCCCCAACAATCCCCACCCTTCCCACCACCAAATCCTCGAAATTTTGCATTTCCCCCAAATTTTCCGCCCAAACCGGAGACCACCGGGTGCCCGCACCTCGAACCAACGGGCACCCGCACCCCCGGGCTGTTTGCCCAGCCGACCCCGGGCACCCGCACCCCTCACCCTCGGGTGCCCACACCCCCCCGAATCAGCCCACCTACACGACCAATTTGACCATAACTTCCAACTCCCAAGTCCTTTTTTGTGTTCTTTAGCTCATTTGGAAGCTCTTTACATCCCCCATCCACTCATCTCATTACCACCACCATTAGCATCCATCCAAAAAATCATCACAAAACACCCACCTTCCGCATTTGACCGATTTTGAGTTGCATTTTCCGTTTCCTAAGGTGTTTAGGCTACTTAGGAGCGTGTGACATCGGCATCACCATCATCACCTCAGAGTCATCTTCACCGCTAACCGTAAGAAAGGACGGTAACCTCGACGACCCTTACTTATTACCTTGCTTTTGCATTGATAGCCCGAGCCATTTTGCGTTGCTTACCCATCGAGACTAGCAAGTTGAGAATTGCCGGGCCACGCTATTGTGCACCATAGTGATCGTGTTATCATCTTTGTGCCATAAGTCTGTGACGCCCCCGATTCAGTCGTACACTAATCATACACGCAAATGTGTACGATCAAGATCAGGGACTCACAGGAAGATATCACAACACAACTCTAGACACAAATAAAATAATACAAGCTTTATATTACAAGCCAGGGGCCTCGAGGGCTCGAATACAAGCTCGATACACAAGAGTTAGTGGAAGCAACAATATCTGAGTACAGACATAAGTTAAACAAGGATGCCTTAAGAAGGCTAGCACAAAAGCAACAACGATCGAAGAGGCAAGGCCTCCTGCCTGGGACCTCCTAACTACTCCTGGCCGTCGGCGGTCTTCACGTAGCAGCATCCATCGGCGGTGGCATCTGGCTCCAGGGATCCACCATCTGGTTGCATCAACCGGAAAGAAGAAGGAAGGGGGAAAAGGGGTAGCAAAGCAACCGTGAGTACTCATCCAAAGTACTCGGAAGCATCAGATCTATACTAAGTATGCACTGGTATCAAATGGAAGGTTTGTATCTGTGGACTGAACTGCAGAATGCCAGAATAGAGGGGGAAGGCCTAGCCTATCGAAGACTAGCATCTTCACGCAGCTCCGAGCATCTTGCAGCATGTAGAAGAGTAAAGAATAGCAGTTTATAATTAACAAGCATGTTGTAACATTAATGCCCAGAGATCCTTCCTCGACTCCCTCCGAGAAAGCAATCCCAGAGCCACATATCCAAGTATCCATTCGTAGTTGTATAAGATCAGGATATAAGTCTGAACGTCCGTTACCGTGGACACGGCTATTAATAGATAATCTTCCCTGCAGGGGTGCACCACGTTTGCCAACACGCTCGATCACGTTGGCCGGACACACCTTTTTGGGGTCAATGCCCGGCCTCGGAAGATCAACACGTCGTAGCCCTACCTAGGCTCAGCAGAGAGGTCCCCGCCGGTCTACATCCTAAGCACTCCGGGGTCTGGGCCCATCGCCCGTTGCACTCCGGATCGTTGCGTACAGGGCGGGTCCAGGCTCCACCACTACAGGATGGTGCCGGCCCAGCCGTGCCGCACTGCTGAACTGGACGTCTGACAAAGCTTCGGCTGATAATGCGACGCCGAGGCCCATAACTATTCTCATGTGGTGGTTGGTGCGTAAAGGCCAGAGGCCAACTCAGAACAAATACCCAAACCATAGTGTATTATTAGCTTGCGGAGACGAGCAGAGACTCACGATCGAAAGTGACCCCGTCGCCCCGTCTCGTGGACTTACGACAAGGGCCTAGAATGCCCGGCCGTGCCACGTCATTATCTTGCGGGTGCTCTCCGGGCCCGCCCGACTTTCACCAAGGTCTCAAATAAAGTCAAGGTAACTGTGTGTCCAGACATCAAGGGGAAAACCCGAGGAATCACCCCTGGTGGATTCCACTCAATGTAATCATCAAGGTGAACGTAAGAGGGACCACCCTTGAGGTTCACACTTGAGGTGTTGAACGACAGAGCCGTATCGGGAATGGTGAAAGAGGAAATCACCCTCGATGACCACGACCGAATAGCTACACTACAGAATTATCATCAGGAGTGCGTTATGAGGGATCACCCTCGGCACTCGATAGTAGCTCTGCAGAGTCGAGCAACAAAAGGGGCGTGATGTGATGTGAGGTGTCGGGCTCTGGTCGTCGATCACTTTCGATCGTGAGTCTCTGCTCGTCTCCGCAAGCTAATAATACACTATGGTTTGGGTATTTGTTCTGAGTTGGCCTCTGGCCTCTATGCACCAAACACCACGCAAGAATAGTTATGGGCCTCGGCGTCGCATTATCAGCCGAAGCTTTGTCAGGCGTCCAGTTCAGTAGTGCGACACGGCTGGGCCGGCACCATCCTGTAGTGGTGGAGCCTGGACCCGCCCTGTACGCAACGATCCGAAGTGCAACGGGCGATGGGCCCAGACCCCAGAGTGCTTAGGATGTAGACCGGCGGGGACCTCTCTGCTGAGCCTAGGTAGGGCTACGACGTGTTGATCTTCCGAGGCCGGGCATTGACCCCAAAAAGGTGTGTCCGGCCAACGTGATAGAGCGTGTTGGCAAACGTGGTGCACCCCTGCAGGGAAGATTATCTATTAATAGCCGTGTCCATGGTAACGGACGTTCAGACTTATATCCTGATCTTATACAACTACGAACGAATACTTGGATATGTGGCTCCGGGATTGCTTTCTCGCAGGGAGTCGAGGAAGGATCTCTGGGCATTAATGTTACAACATGCTTGTTAATTATAAACTGCTATTACATGCTGCAAGATGCTCGGAGCTGCGTGAAGATGCTAGTCTTCGATAGGCTAGGCCTTCCCCCTCTATTCTGGCATTCTGCAGTTCAGTCCACAGATACAAACCTTCCATTTGATACCAGTGCATACTTAGTATAGATCTAATGCTTGCGAGTACTTTGGATGAGTACTCACGGTTGCTTTGCTACCCCTTTTCCCCCTTCCTTCTTCTTTCCGGTTGATGCAACCAGATGGTGGATCCCTGGAGCCAGATGCCACCGCCGATGGATGCTGCTACGTGAAGACCGCCGATGGCCAGGAGTAGTTAGGAGGTCCCAGGCAGGAGGCCTTGCCTCTTCGATCGTTGTTGCTTTTGTGCTAGCCTTCTTAAGGCATCCTTGTTTAACTTATATCTATACTCAGATATTGTTGCTTCCGCTGACTCTTGTGTATCGAGCTTGTATTCGATCCCTCGAGGCCCCTGGCTTGTAATATAAAGATTGTATTATTTTATTTGTGTCTAGAGTTGTGTTGTGATATCTTCCCATGAGTCCCTGATCTTGATCGTACACATTTGCGTGTATGATTAGTGTACGGTTGAATCGGGGGCGTCACAAGTTGGTATCAGAGAAAACTCCTTGGGCTTTTGGCCCATCTGGAAGGTGGGCAGGCCAGGCGGCCCACCCCACTTACCTCCTTCCCCGCTACAGGAACAGGAGGGGGCCGTGGCAGCCATCCACGGCTCCATGGCCGCGGTGGCAGCCATCGGCCGGCTCCCCCTCGCGTACAAGACCACGGCGCCTCTCCCCTCGAACCCTAGGACGCCCCTGCCTCACCCTCATACCTCCTCGTGTCGCACCTTGCTTTCCCTCGACGCATCTGCTTGCCTGAAGCCTCGTCACCGCGCCGCCGTCGTCCTCGTGGCAACCGGCCTTCCCCCGCCAAGCTGACGCGTCCAGAAGCTTCACCACTGTCGCGCCCTTCGTCTACGCCGTTGGGTTGGACCGGGGAGGCCCCGTACGCTCGCCATCGCCGTCGTCCGTCGCGTACATCACAGACTGCCATCGACGATTCCCACGGCTCCGGTCCACCCCAGGCTTCCTCGACCGCGCCGACGAGCTCTTAGTGAGCTCCTCCTCCATTGCCCCTGCTTGCCCCCTCGATTCGTTGTGGTAGCCTCCGTCCCCGAGCTCGCCGGAGCTCGCGCGTACGCGTACGTATGTACGTGTGTTCTGCTGCTGCTCCTACACTGTTATTGCCGCCCGCTCCCCGCTGTGGCTTGCTGCGCTGCGGCTGCTACTGCTCCCGCGGCCACTTCCGCCTGCGTCCGCTCGCCGCTACCCCGGCTCCGCCGCTCCCTGTGCGCGTGTGGCCGCGCCCCCGCTCCTGCTGCGTGCTGCTCTTGCTATTGCTGCTAGCTGCGGATCCTTGCTTGCTGCTAGCTGCTGCTACTGCCGCCTGCAATCACCGGCTGCTGCTGCTGGTGACCACGGCCACGGCCATGGCCAAGGCCGTGTGTGGTGTGTGTGTGTGTGCACAACCAGCCTCACGGTTGTGCCACCAAGCCGGCCCTTGTTTAGTTTAGTTGGTAATACTTTAGTGCTCAATTAGTATAACAACAAATGACAATTGGTCCCCTTCTAAAAAGGCTAAGTCTATGACAAATGGGCCCCGCTGTTAATTAAGCAAGATTTTCCTAAACTACTAGACTTAGAGTTAATGACATGCGGACCCACTTCTACTATTCACTGGTTGACTAGTCTCTGTTGACCTGGTCAACTAGGCCTCTGGCCCCATCTGTCAGCCACATGTGCACAATGTTGGGTACACTTCTGTGTACCCGTAGCATTTACTGTTTATTTTTGAAATAATAATAATTTTAGAAAATCAATTAAAACTTTGAAAAATAATATAAAATAATCCGTAGCTCGGATGAAAATGTTTTATACACGAAAGTTGCTCAGAACGACGAGCCGAATCCGAACACGCGGTCCGTTCGTCCGGCACATGTCCCTAGCATAGCAAACATGCAATCTTTCCCCTCCGGTTCATCTGTCTGACAAACGTCCGGAACCGGGAAAACTTTCCCGGATGTTTCCCCCTTCGCCAGTATCGCCTAGCGCCGCGTTAGAACACCTCTAGCCCCGCTTATAATCATGTTGTGCATATGTGTGCGTGTATTTACTGTTTCTTCCCCCTCTTCTCTCTGGTAGACCCTGAGACCGCTGCTGATGCCGCTGTGATCGACTACGTCGACGACGACCCTCCTTCTTGTCTGAGCAACCAGGCAAGCCCCCCCCTTTGATCATCCCGATATCGCCCATTCTATATTCTCATGCTTGCATTAGATTTTGCTACTGTTATTGTTTGCTCCTATTCTGATGCATAGCCTGCTTTTGTACCGGCTTTTGTTACCTACCTGCTTATCCTAAACTGCTTAGTATAGGTTGGTTAGTGATCCATCAGTGACCCCCACCTTGTCCTTGTTACCCCTGCTTCATCATCGATGCCTCGATCGACGTGAGCAGTTCAGTCCACATATACAAACCTTCCATTTGATACTAGTGCATACTTAGTATATATCTGATGCTTGCGAGTACTTTGGATGAGTACTCACGGTTGCTTTGCTACCCCTTTCCCCCCTTCTTTCTTCTTTCCGGTTGATGCAACCAGATGGTGGATCCTTGGAGCCAGATGCCACCGCCGATGGATGCTACTACATGGAGACCGCCGACGACCAGGAGTAGTTAGGAGGTCCCAGGCAGGAGGCCTTGCCTCTTCGATCGTGTTGCTTTTGTGCTAGCCTTCTTAAGGCAAAACTTGGTTAACTTATGTCTGTACTCAGATATTGTTGCTTCCGCTGACTCTTGTGTATCGAGCTTGTATTCGAGCCCTCGAGGCCCCTGGCTTGTAATATAAAGCTTGTATTATTTTATTTGTGTCTAGAGTTGTGTTGTGATATCTTCCCGTGAGTCCTTGATCTTGATCGTACACATTTGCGTGTATGATTAGTGCACGATCGGGGGCGTCACAAAGTCTCTCCCGTGCATATCTTACATACTTGTCTCATATCATACTCGGCTCGAGCATCAAGCATAGAAAAAAGAAAGAAAGAAAAGCTTTTAAGCAAAAGAGGAGAAACAAAGAGCTTGTAAGCAATAGCATTGAGCCTTTTTGCATAGTTATATCATCTTGGTCATCACATACATAGCATAGTTGGGATTGAAGACGGCATGTTTCTCTCATAGGTTGGTGCACAAGCGTATATTGCCCATTTAGGCAATTAAGCTAGCGTCTCTCTAGCATTCGCACAACTAGAGCATTTTCCGTGGTTGCACATTTTGAGCTCATTCCTTGGTTGTGCGGATCCCATCTATCTTCCATGCGTGTGTTCCTAGTGATATCTTTGGGTTTGATCTATTTGCTTTACTTGCATTTTTGTGAACCTTCTCAACCTTATCGATATCTTGACTAACATTTGCTTGAAATTTTTTCCACCATCCTAACCGAGCTCCTCCATAAGCCTCTTATTTGTAGGTGTGAGAAACAAACCCGGTTCCAATTCTCCTATTGTGGCATTACATTGAGTGACACTTGTTACATCCTCAATCCTCGGAGAAGGTAACTTTGGTATTGTTCTCTCATTTTTCTACTCACCCCACTTGGTTATGATGGATAGGCCAAACTCGTCGGCGAACCCGCTTTTCGAGGAGCAAGGTGATGATTCCGACTTCGTCTCCAAGAACCACTTCTTCATCATGCAATGAGCGCTTCATCAAGAAAGCGAAGCATTGGGTGAACACTTGGAGCAACTCGCCTCCGACCTTCATCAATCGAAAACAAGGAACCGCGACTACATCGACGCCAAGTTCACCACACAAATGGAAGAGCTCCGCGACATGATCATGCGACGCCCGTCTTCCTCAACCGCTTCTTCAAGACGGCGCCACTCAAGTCACCGTACAAGCCAGCCATCTTCCGACTACTCCTCTTATGATGCAAGTCCTCCATGATCTCGCTTTCCTCGACGAGATGTTCCTCAACATCGCCAAGCACAAGACAATCCGTTCCATGGCAATGGCTTACAAGACCGAGTTCGAGCACGTGAACGGGTGCGACACCAAGTGCAAGAAGCAATGGAGCAAGATAAAATACCTCCACAAGTGCCACATCAAGTACCTCAAGAAGATGTCTCCATCCGTCAAGCACAAGCACTCGAAGCACAACAAGCACTACGCGAGGCCACTAGAGCCGTTGAAGACCGCAACCGCCAAGTGCGAGAACAAGAAGAAGCTCTTCGTCGCGAGATACAAGAAGAAGCCGCCCGACGCGAAGAGCAACAAGAAAGGCGCAACCAAGCGCATATTCCTCGTCCTCCTCCAAGACAAGAGCGACACTAAGCGGAACAAGTGCTTCAAGACCCTTCATCATGCCAAGAGCGACATCGCGAGGAACAAGCATTTGAGGACCTTCCTCCACGGCAAGAGCGATATCAAAACCACTACCATGACGAAGAACTCCGCTATGGCAAGGTCAAGTTCACCATGCCCAAGTTCTCTGGAAGCAATGATCCCGAAGAATATCTCTCATGGGCCTTGAAGGTGGACAAGATTTTCCTCCTTCACAACTACGACAAGGAAAAGAAGATCGCCATGACCTCCCTCGAGTTCCAAGACTACGTCCTCATTTGGTGGGAACAAGTGATCGAGCGACGACATACAAGAGGCGAACCACCAATCACAACTTGGGAAGAAATGAAAGAAGTCATGAGAGCCCGCTTCGTGCCTACTCACTACACTCGTGATCTCTTCAAGAAGTTGCAACTCCTCAAGCAAGGCACGAAGATGGTGGAAGAATACTACCAAGAAATGAAGATTGCCATGATATGAGCCAATGTTAAGGAAGACAATGAGCAAACAATGGAATGCTTCTTGAACGGCCTCAACCACCCAATCAAGCGGATTGCTGACTTCCAACCATACTCAAACCTTCTCGAGCTAGTTCATCAAGCGACCAAGGCCGAGCGACAAGTGCAAGATGACTTCAAATAAGCCAAGTACTCGTCCATGACCTACGGCTCCTACTCTCAAGCTCCCGTGACTTCGGCACCTCCTACCTCAACTAGAGCATCACCAAGTACCGACCACAAGTCAAGTTCCAAGCAAGCTGCGCCTTCCTCGACTCGTCCTCCGGCAAGCACCTACAAATCCAAGACTCCTTCATCTTCGACGCCTACCGATGATCCCGTCAAGACAAGTTCATTCAAGTGCTTCACATGTGGCGGCCGAGGACACAAGTCTTTCCAATGCACCAACAAGCGAACAATGATCTTCAACGATGATGGCACATACGACTCGATGAGTGAAGAAGAAATGGAAGCCATTGAGCACGTGGCCATGCACCAGCGCGTGAACGAAGATGAAGATGATCAAGTCTTTTGTGACAACGATTCAAGTCCCTCTCTCGTGGTCTCCAAGGTCTTGACGCTCCAACACCACCAAGACGAAGACCAACGGTGCCACATCTTCCACACCAAGGCCGGCATCAACGGGCGCTCCGTCAAGGTCATCATTGACGGAGGTAGTTGTCACAACTTGGCAAGTGAAGAGCTATGTTCCAAGCTGCAATTGGTCAAGAAGAAGCACCTTCATCCCTACAAGGTGCAAATGGCTAAGCGACTCTGGCACCATTCAATGTGGAGCACATGGTGCAAGTTTCTTTCAAGATCGGCGCCTACGAGGACACCTTAGAGTGCGATGTGGTTCCTATGTCCGTGTGCCACCTTATTTTGGGAAGACCTTGGCAATTCGACCGCGGCGTCATCCACAACGGACGAACCAACCACTATAGCTTCAAGATGAAAGGCAAGGAGTATGTGCTTCGACCAATGTCACCAAGCCAAGTGATCGCCGATTGTCGGATTTAGGGATCCGGCAACCCTTGAGAGGTTTGAACTCTGGGGTGCGTGCAGAAATCTCAACCTGCCCAGCCTGCCTACTTGCGATCCTCCCTAGCCTAGCGCGTCGAGCTCAAAGAGACACAATGACACAGAGATTTATACTGGTTCGAGCCACCGTTGTGGTGTCATACCCTAATCCAGTGTGGTGTGGCGGATTGCCTCGAGGGGCTATGGATGAACTAGTACAAAGGATGAACAAGCCTCAGGAGGTGAGGTGTTCTTGAGCTGGTGTGGTGCTCTACTTGTTCTCCTTTCGGTCCTTCTCTATGGTGGTGGCTAAGTCATATCTATAGTGGCCTTGGTCCTCTTCCCAAATATGAGCGGGAAGGGATTCCACAATGGCGGGATTTGAAAGGGGACAAGTAGTACAGTCTATCCTGACAAAAGTAGTCTTTTCGCCTGCGAAAAGCCTCTGGTCGTGACGCTGCGGTGGGCTCGGTGATGACCTCCGTCCTGCCGTCCTGGCGGTCTTGGTCTTGTTGCACCAGAATGGAAACCTTTGGCTAATTCCTCGGGACTCCGCGCCTGTGGCTTGCCTCCCTTGCACCAAAGAGGAAACCTGCGCTCTGCACCCACCTGGCGCCCGCCTGGCCTTGGTCATCATGGCTCACGTCAGCCGAGCCTCATGAGATAACTTGCACAGAACTCTTCGCCCCTCAGGAGCCCTCCTGAGGAGGCCACTTCCTTCGGGGTTTTGGCATCGTCCACCTCGCAAGGCTTGGCCCCTCGCGAGGGTCTTGTGGCGTTGGTGTTGAAGCTGGGCCGTACCACACCGTCAATGAAGCCACGTGGGGGGCTGTAGGTAGGCAGGGCTGGATACCCCCGAATCCAGGACGTCGACAGTAGCCCCCGGGCCCAAGGTGCGCTCGGACTTGGCTTCTAGGCGAAGTCAAAAGGCAAGGGCGGAGCACCGGCGGCCCTATCAGACTGCGGTCCTGAAGACACGTGGTGTTTGATGGGACGTGGGCGTATCCACTTCCCCACACCGCCTTGATATTCGATAGGACCCAGCAGCCGCCCGCCGTCAGTGCAACTTGCCTGTAGTGTACCGTGCCCGGCTCTTGTTTCCTCCTTCCCAATCTTGCCTCCATGTCCATAGATCTAGTTCCGGCGCCTTGCCCTCTCTTGGTATTCGCCATGGCTCCCAAGCCGAGGAAGAAGAAGGGGAAGCCTCTCGCACCGGCCGGTCCACCACCGGCCTTGGAGCCAGCCCTTGAGCAGTCGACGGTGATCAATAAGGAGGGGCTGGACAAGGTTCGCCATGCGCTCGCCGCCGACTCCAATGAGGGGAGGGCGACGGCTGTCCGCCCTGGGTCTTGGCGAACCAGAGAGATGAGTGCCACTGAGATTCCCATCCATCTCCATGCTCTTCTTGCTGGGTTGATTCCTCCCTTCTCACCTTTCTTCAATGCCATGATGTTGCATTACCAGATCCATCTGCTGCATCTGGACCCTCGCTCCATCCTCCTCCTTGCCGTCTTCGCCTTCCTCTGCGAGGCCATGGTGGGCATCACTCCCTCACTGGCCTTGTTTCGCCATTTCTTCCTGCTCCGGTTGGCGGACGCCCGCCAACGCTCTGGGTGCGCGACTGCTATGTCTTGAGCTTGCGTTGGTTTTCCTTGAAGAGTAAAGGGTGATGCAACAATAGTAGCGTAAGTATTTCCCTCAGTTTTTGAGAACCAAGGTATCAATCCAGTAGGAGGCTCCTCAAAAGTCCCACGCACCTACACAAACAAACAAAGAACTCGCAACCAACACAATAAAGGGGTTGTCAATCCCTTCACGCCCACTTGCGAAAGTGAGATCTAATAGAGATAGTATGATAAGATAAATATATTTTTGGTATTTTATAATATAGAGGCAAAAAGTAAAGATGCAAATAAAAGTAGATTGGAATCAAATATGATAAGAGATAGACCCGGGGGCCATAGGTTTCACTAGTGGCTTCTCTCAAGATAGCATTAGTATTACGGTGGGTGAACAAATTACTGTCGAGCAATTGATAGAAAAGCGAATAATTATGAGATTATCTAGGCATGATCATGTATATAGGCATCACGTCCGCAACAAGTAGACCGACTCCTGCCTGCATCTACTACTATTACTCCACACATCGACCGACTCCTGCCTGCATCTAGAGTATTAAGTTCATAAGAACAGAGTAACGCCTTAAGCAAGATGACATGATGTAGAGGGATAAACTCATGCAATATGATATAAACCCCATCTTTTTATCCTCGATGGCAACAATACAATACGTGCCTTGCAACCCTTTCTGTCACTGGGTAAGGACACCGCAAGATTGAACCCAAAGATAAGCACTTCTCCCATGGCAAGAAAGATCAATCTAGTAGGCCAAACCAAACCGATAATTCGGAGAGACTTGCAAAGATAACTCAATCATACATAAAAGAACTCAGAGGAGATTCAAATATTTCTCATAGATAAACTTGATCATAAACCCACAATTCATCGGATCTCGACAAACACACCGCAAAAAGAGTTTACATCGAATAGATCTCCACAAGAGAGGGGGAGAACATTGTATTGAGATCCAAAAAGAGAGAAGAAGCCATCTAGCTAATAACTATGGACCCGAAGGTCTGTGGTAAACTACTCACAACTCATCAGAGGGGCAAGGATGTTGATGTAGAAGCCCTCCATGGTCGATTCCCCCTCCAACAAAACACCGGCGAAGGCTCCAAGATGGGATCTCGCGGATACAGAAGGTTATGGCAGTGGAAATTGTGTTTCGTTGGCTCGGATGTTTTCGGGGTACGTAGGCTTATATAGGAGGAAGAAGTACGTCGGTGGCTGCCCGAGGGGCCCACGAGACAGGGGGCGCGCCCTATAGGGGGGGGCGCACCCTCCTATCTCGTGGAGGCCTCGGCTACTTCTTGACTTGCACTCCAAGTCCTCTGGATCACGTTCGTTCAAAAAATCACGCTCCCGAAGGTTTCATTCCGTTTGGACTCCGTTTGATATTCCTTTTCTTCGAAATACTGAAATAGGCAAAAAAAACAGCAATACGGGCTGGGCCTCCGGTTAGTAGGTTAGTCCCAAAAATGATATAAATGTGTAAAATAAAGCCCATAAACATCCAAAAGGGTAATATAATAGCATGGAACAATCAAAAATTATAGATACGTTGGAGACGTATCAAGCATCCACAAGCTTAATTCCTGCTCGTCCTCGAGTAGGTAAATGATAAAAAAGAAATTTTTGATGTGGAATGCTACCTAGCATAATTCTCAATGAATTTTCTTTATTGTGGCATGAATGTTCAGATCCAAATGATACAAAATAAAAGTTCATATTAACAAGAAAATGGTGATACTTCGAGCATACTAATCAAAGTAATCATGTCTTCTCAAAATAACATGGCCAAAGAAAGTTATACCTACAAAATCATATAGTCTGGTTGTTGCTCTATCTTCATCACACAAAGTATTTAATCATGCACAACCCCGATGACAAGCCAAACAATTGTTTCATACTTTAATAATCTCAAACTCTTTCAACTTTCACGCAATACATGAGCGTGAGCCATAGACATAGCACTATATGTGGAATAGAATGGTGGTTGTGGAGAAGACAAAAAGGGAGAAGATAGTCTCACAATAACTAGGCGTATCAACGGGCTATGGAGATGCCCATTAATAGATATCAATGTGAGTGAGTAGGGATTGCCATGCAATGGATGCACTAGAGCTATAAATATATGAAAACTCAACAAAAGAAACTAAGTGGGTGTGCATCCAACTCGCTTGCTCATGAATACCTAGGGCATTTTGAGGAAGCCCATCATTGGAATATACAAGCCAAGTTTTATAATGAAAAATTCCCACTAGTATATGAAAGTGACAACATATGAGACTCTCTATCATGAAGATCATGGTGATACTTTGAAGCACAAGTGTGGAAAAGAGATAGTAGCATTGTCCCTTCTCTCTTTTTCTCTCATTTATTTTTTTCTTTTTTCTTTTTCCCTTTTTTTCTCTTTTTTTCTTTGGCCTTTCTTTTTTTTCTTTTTGGCCTTTCTCTTTTTTTTCTTTTTTTTCTTTTTTGTAAAGTCCGAAGTCTCATCCCGACTTGTGGGGGAATCATAGTCTTCATCATTCTTTCCTCACTAGGACAATGCTCTAATAATGAAGATCATCACACTTTTATGGATTTACAACTCAAGAATTACAACTCAAAGCTAGAACAAGATATGACTCTATATGAATGCCTCCGACGGTATACCGGGATATGCAATGAATCAAGAGCGACATGTATGAAAATTATGAAAGTGGCCTTGCCACAAATACGATGTCAACTACATGATCATGCAAAGAGCAATATGACAAAAGTAATGCGTGTCATATGAACGGAACGGTGGAAAGTTGCATGGCAATATATCTCGGAATGGCTATGGAAATGCCATGATAGGTAGGTATGGTGGCTGTTTTGAGGAAGGTATATGGTGGGTGTATGGTACCGGCGAAAGTTGCGCGACACAAGAGAGGCTAGCAATGGTGGAAGGGTGAGAGTGCGTATAATCCATGGACTCAACATTAGTCAAAAGAACTCATATACTTGTTGCAAAAATCTAGAAGTCATCAAAAACCAAAGCACTACGCGCATGCTCCTAGGGGGATAGATTGGTAGGAAAACACCATCGCTCGTCCCCGACCGCCACTCATAAGAAAGACAATCAATAAATAAAATTGTGCTCCAACTTCATCACAAAGCGGTTCACCATACGTGCATGCTACAGGAATCACAAACCCCAACACAAGTATTTTTCATAATCACCTCAACTAGCATGACTCTAATATCACTATCTCCATATCTCAAAACAATTATGAAGCATCAAATTGATCATAGCATCCAATTCCTTTTCTATGATAGTTTTTATTATACCCAACTTGGATGTTCATCATTCTAGGACCAACTTTGTAACCATAGCAAATACCATGCTGTTCTAAAAGACTCTCAAAAAGATATAAGTGAAGCATGAGAGACTAGCAATTTCTTCAAAATTAAGACACCACCATGCTCTAAAAGATATAAGTGAAGCACTAGAGCAAAAACTATCAAGCTCAAAAGATATAAGTGAAGCACATAGAGTATTCTAGCAAATCCTAATCAAGTAGGCTTCTCCCAAAAGGTGTGTACATCAAGGATGATTGTGGTAAACTAAAAAGCAAAGACTAATATAATACACGACGCTCCAAGCAAAACACATATCATGTAGCGAATAAAAATATAGCTCCAAGTAAAGTTACCAATGAACGAAGACTAAAGAGGGGATGCCTTCCCGGGGCATCCCCAAGCTTAGGATTTTGGCTATCCTTGAATATCTTGGGGTGCCATCGGCATCCACAAGCTTAGCCTCTTGCCACTCCTTATTCCATAGTCCATAAAAGCTTTACCCAAAACTTGAAAACTTCACAACACAAAACTCAACAGGAAATCTTATAAGCTCCGTTAGTGAAAGAAAAGAAAACCACCACATAAGGTACTGTAATTAACTCATTATTTATTTATTTTGGTGTTAAACCTACTGTATTCCAACTTCTATATGGTTTATAAACTATTTTAATAGCCATAGATGCATCAAAATAAGCAAACAGCACACGAAAAACAGAATCTGTCAAAAACAGAACAGTCTGTAGAAATTTGTAACTAATGCAAACTTCTGGAACTCTAAAAATCCTACAAAAATAGGAAGTCCGGGAAAATGTGTCTATTGATCAGAGTCAAAAAGAATCAACGCAAATTCACGTTCCTGTGATTTAACAAAACTAAATTTGTGCGTGCAAAGTTTCTGTTTTTCAGCAGAATCAAATCAACTATCATCATAGGTTATCCTATAGGTTCTACTTGGCACAAACACTAATCAAAAGATAAAAACACATCTAAACAGAAGGTAGATGCAAGATTTATTACTAAACAGGAACAAAAACAAAAAACACAAAGAAAATTGGGTTGCCTCCCAACTAGCGCTATCGTTTAACGCCCCTAGCTAGGCATAAAAGCGAAGATAGATCTAAGTAGTGCCATCTTTGGCACTAAATTCATAAGTAGCTCGCATGATAGATTCATAAGGTAATTTGACTTTCTTGATTGGAAAGTGCTCCATGCCTTTCTTTAATGGAAATTGGAATCTAATATTCCCTTCCTTCATATCAATAATCGCACCAACCGTTCTAAGGAAAGGTCTACCAAGAATAATAGGGCAAGAAAGATTGCAATCTATATCAAGAACGATAAAATCTACGGGCACCAAATTTCTTTTTGCAACAATGAGAACATCATTGATCCTTCCCATTAGCTTTTTAATGGTGGAATCCGCGAGGTGCAAATTTAAAGAGCAATCATCATGATCATGGAAACCTAGAATATCACATAAAGTTTTCGGAATCGTGGAAACACTAGCACCCAAATCACACAAAGCAAAACACTCATGATCTTTAATTCTAATCTTTATAGTAGGTTCCCACTCATCATTAAGTTTTCTAGGTATAGAAACTTCCAAATTAAGTTTTTCATCATAAGATTTCATCAAGGCATCAACGATATGTTTGGTAAAAGCTTTATTTTGACTATAAGCATGAGGAGAATTAACAACGGATTGCAACAAGGAAATACAACCTTCTAAAGAACAATTATCATAATCAAATTTCTTGAAATCCGAGATAGTGGGTTCAATGCTATTTAAAGTCATGACCTCTCCAATCCTACTTTTACCAAATTTAGCATCAAGATTTAAAAACTCCGAATTCTTGGGACGCCTTCTAGGCAAAGTTGACTCATCATCAGTACCATAATTATCAAGATTCATATTGCAAAAAAAAGATCTAATAGGAGACGCATCAATAACTTTAAGATCCTCATCATTATTTTCATGGAAACTAGAAGAACACGCTTTTATAAAGCAATCTTTCTTTGCACGCAATCTAGCGGTTCTTTCCTTGCACTCATCAATGGAAATTCTCATTGCTCTGAGAGACTCATTGATATCATGCTTAGGATAAGAAGATCTAAGTTTAAGAGAATCAACATCAAGCGAAAGTCTATCAATGTTCCTAGCCAAATCATCAACTTTGAGCAATTTTTCTTCAAGCAAAGCATTAAAATTCTTTTGAGAAATCATAAATTCTTTCACACTATTCTCAAAATCAGAGGGCATCTTATTAAAATTACCATAAGAATTATTGTAGGAATTTCCATAATTATTAGAGGAATTACTAGGGAACGGTCTAGCATTAAAGTTCCCTCTATAAGCATTGTTTCCAAAACTATTCCTACCAACAAAATTCACATCCATAGATTCATTATTATTCTCAATCAAAGTAGACAAAGGCATATCATTGGGATCAAGAGGAGTATTCTTAGTAGCAAACAATTTCATAAGTTCATCCATCTTTCCACTCAAAACATTGATTTCTTCTATAGCATGCACTTTTTTACTAGAAGATCTTTCGGTGTGCCATTGAGAATAATTAGCCATAATATTATCAAGAAGTTTTGTAGCATCTCCTAACGTGATTTCCATAAACGTGCCTCCAGCTGCCGAATGTAAGAGATTTCTAGAAGCAAAGTTCAAACCGGCATAAATTTTTTGTATGATCATCCATAAATTCAAACCATGAGTAGGGCAATTGCGAATCATCAATTTCATTCTTTCCCAAGATTGGGTAACATGATCATGATCAAGTTGTTTAAAATTCATAATATCGTTCCTAAGAGTGATAATCTTAGCGGGAGGAAAATACTTAGAGATAAAAGCATCTTTGCACTTGTTCCAAGAATCAATACTATTTAGGCAAAGACGAAAACCAAACTTTAGCACGATCTCTAAGTGAAAACGGAAATAACTTCAATTTAACAATATCGTCATCCGTATCTTTCTTATTTTGCATATCACACAAATCAACAAACTTGTTTAGATGAGTAGCGGCATCTTCACTAGGAAGGCCGGCGAATTGATCTTTCATAACAAGATTCTGCAAAGCAGTATTGATTTCACAAGACTCAACATCATTAAGAGGAGCAATCGGAGTACTAAGGAACTCATTATTATTGGTATTCGAGAAATCACACAATTTGGTATTATCTTGCACCATGGCAACAAGTAATCCAACACACAAGCTAACAGAAAAAGGCAAGCGAAAATAGAGAGGAGGAGATTGGGAAAGAGAGGGCGAATAAAACGGCAAGGGTGAAGTGGGGGAGAGGAAAATGAGAGGCAAATGGCAAATAATGTAAATGCGAGGGAGATGAGTTTGTGATGGGTACTTGGTATGTCTTGACTTGAGCGAAGACCTCCCCGGCAACGGCGCCAGAAATTCTTCTTGCTACGTCTTGAGCTTGCGTTGGTTTTCCTTGAAGAGGAAAGGGTGATGCAGCAATAGTAGCACAAGTATTTCCCTCAGTTTTTGAGAACCAAGGTATCAATCTAGTAGGAGGCTCCTCAAAAGTCCCACGCGCCTACACGAACAAAGAAAGAACTCGCAACCAACGCAATAAAGGGGTTGTCAATCCCTTCACGGCCACTTGCGAAAGTGAGATCTAATAGAGATAGTATGATAAGATAGATATTTTTTGGTATTTTATAATATAGATGCAAAAGTAAAGATGCAAATAAAAGTAGATTGGAAGCAAATATGATAAGAGATAGACCCGGGGGCCATAGGTTTCACTAGTGGCTTCTCTCAAGATAGGATTAGTATTACGGTGGGTGAACAAATTACTCTCGAGCAATTGATAGAAAAGCGAATAATTATGAGATTATCTAGGCACGATCATGTATATAGGCATCACGTCCGCAACAAGTAGACCGACTCCTGCCTGCATCTACTACTATTACTGCACATATCGACCGACTCCTGCCTGCATCTAGAGTATTAAGTTCGTAAGAACAGAGTAACGTCTTAAGCAAGATGACATGATGTAGAGGGATAAACTCATGCAATATGATATAAACCCCATCTTTTTATCCTCGATGGCAACAATACAATACGTGCCTTGCAACCCTTTCTGTCACTGGGTAAGGACACGCAAGATTGAACCCAAAGCTAAGCACTTCTCCCATGGCAAGAAAGATCAATCTAGTAGGCCAAACCAAACCGATAATTCGAAGAGACTTGCAAAGATAACTCAATCATACATAAAAGAATTCAGAGGAGATTCAAATATTTCTCATAGATAAACTTGATCATAAACCCACAATTCATCGGATCTCGACAAACACACCGCAAAAAGAGTTTACATTGAATAGATCTCCACAAGGGAGGGGAGAACATTGTATTGAGATCCAAAAAGAGAGAAGAAGCCATCTAGCTAATAAGTATGGACCCGAAGGTCTGTGGTAAACTACTCACAACTCATCGGAGGGGCAAGGATGTTGATGTAGAAGCCCTCCGTGGTTGATTCCCCTCCGGCAGAACACCGACGAAGGCTCCAAAATGGGATCTCGTGGATACAGAAGGTTACGACGGTGGAAATTGTGTTTCGTTGGCTCCCTGGATGTTTTCGGGGTACGTAGGCTTATATAGGAGGAAGAAGTATGTCGGTGGCCGCCCGAGGGGCCCATGAGACAGGGGGGCGCACCCTATAGGGGGGGCGCCCTCCTATCTCGTGGAGGCCTCGGCTGCTTCTTGACTTGCACTCCAAGTCGTCTAGATCACGTTCATTCCAAAAATCACGCTCCGAAGGTTTCATTCCGTTTGGACTCCGTTTGATATTCCTTTTCTTCGAAATACTGAAATAGGCAAAAAACAGCAATACTGGCTGGGCCTCCGGTTAGTAGGTTAGTCCCAAAAATGATATAAATGTGTAAAATAAAGCCCATAAACATCCAAAAGGGGTAATATTATAGCATGGAATAATAAAAAATTATAGATACGTTGGAGACGTATCAGCGACCTTCAAAGCCGTGGCCGCGGCCGCTGGCTCGGGGATCAATTTCGAGCTTTCGCCTGTCGCGAAGGGATTCCGGAAGCAGTGGCTCCTGAGGAACGCCCGCGCATTCAGCCCCATGCTCACGATTCCTGGGTCGCCGGCTTCGCCAACCTCCAGCTGGTGCCATGAGAAGCTCACCGACCGGCGTCTTGCTTTCGTCTGGAAGAGGTTGGCGAGGCTCCAGGAACTGGAGGTGACGGTGCCAATGGTGGTGAAGGAATTCGTGAAGCAGCGCATTGCTCCCCTCCAGCGCCATTCTCGCCTGATGTGGGACTTCACAGGCGCCAGAGATCCGATGAGGCTGCAGAAGCCGTCACTTGCTGCTGATACCTTGAGCGTGGTGCTCAAGCCCCTGACTGGCGAGCCCGAGGCTGCTGACCTTCCAGGGGGTGGCTGCCTTCTCTACTTGTGCTCGAACAAGGAGGCCTTCACGGGGCAGATGCCTCTGTTCGATGAGTGGGAGTTGCTTCCTGAGGGCATTGAGGGGCCCCGCGAGAATCCCGTCTTCGTGGCTCCTCTCCTGATCGACCCTGCCACGTGCGCCCCGAGTGTGGAGGCAGGGGGCGCGCGCCTCCATTAGCTATTGAGAGCTCCTCCGGAGGCCTGGACCCGCCATAGGCTCAGGAGTCTGAGGCTTCTGGAGCCCAGGAAGGAGCCGCCGCAGAACCGGAGCCACCCCAAGCTCCGGAGGGAGGGGCTTCTGACGCCCGGGATGGTGGCTCCAGAGTGGGTGATGACGACGAGGAGCCCTCCAACGGCCCCGGAGCCGCGAGCCAGAAGGTATCGCCAGGTGCCCCTGGCCTGGGGACCCCTGCTTCGGACACCACGCCAAGCGCTCCCCCTCCTGAGGACCGCCCATCGGGGTCTGGTCGGCGCCGCCTGTGCCTTGAGTCACTCCTAAAGAGGAAGGGTCCCCGTGTCGCGACGACGACACACGTCGGCCACTGAAGCCAAGGAGATACGTGGCTACCGATGAGTAAGTACCTTTGCTCTTGACCCCCAAGCGTGCCGCGTTTCTCATGGCTGGGGTTTTGCAGGGTCTCCATGAAGGCGAAACCTCGGGAGGCAGGCACCCCCAAGGATTCCAGCTTGGCGCATGCGCGCAGCCCCCAGCGCCCCGAGCCTGCGCAAGGCGTGGGACCAACTCCATCCAACATGACGCCGCGAGGGTGCCCCGGAGCCGGGCCCCATGTTCTCTCCCCCCGCGACTCTAGCCGCGAGGCGAGGGGTGCGCCAGTGATCCTTCCTCTTGTCACTGCCAGCTGGGGGGGTGCCCTTTGGGCAGCCTTCATCTTCAAGCTGTGAGGCCACACCAGCCAGCCCCTGACCGACGACTAGCGGAGCGCCCAATGCCTCCTGGGCGACTTTCGGAGCCGGCGAAGATCTTGGTGATGAGCTTCCGTTTGCTCGCGGGTGTAGCGCGTGCGCTTCGGGCTTTTCGATGAAGCGATGCGTGCGATGGTCCATCTTGGCGGGGAGCTTGCCAACGTCGACACCAGGCCTGAGGCAGAGAACCACCGCTTGGAGGATGAGTGGCAGCGGCTGAAGGTGGTCATCAACCTTGGGAAACTTCGGCGTGACGAAGCTGAAGCGTGCGCGGTGGCCTCGCTCGCGGCTTCTCGTGAAGCTCGCGCCCGCGCCATGGAAGAGGCCGAGGCAGCCAACCGCCGCCGCGAGGCGGCTGAGGAGTGGGAGCGAGATCTTCTATCTTCAAATGCGGCCCTGCTGTGCGAAGTCGAGGAGCGTTGTGCCCTGCTGGCCTCCTCTCCAGACGAGGTGGCCCTTGCCGAGGCGGAGCTCCTGAGGCGCCATGAGGACCTGACGCTTGAGGCCGTGGAACACAGCTTGGCGCTGGAGAGGCTGGAGGTGAGGGAGCGACAGGTCGCCGTGGCTAAGGATGCCGTCACCGCCCGAGAACCTCAGGTCCAGGTGGAGGTGGAGAAGAGGGTGGCGAAGGCACGTGCTGAGCTGGATGGAAGGCATCGCCTGGACTTGGAGCTGCTTAAGGCTGAGCTTGAGGGTTGGACCTCTGTCCTAAAGACCGAGCTACAGGGTGTGGAGCAGCG
>NC_041385.1:245162062-245275127 GCF_002162155.2 Triticum dicoccoides
TTCTGCCTGCGCCGAGATATCCTCTCTCCGGAAGCAAGCCGAAGACACCACCTCCCTCCTGGAGAAGGCTTCGAGTGAAAATTGTCGCCGCGTGACACTGGAGCGTGAGAAGGGTTCCATGCTCCAAGGTCTGCGCATCAAAGCCAACAATGCCTTGGGTGCCATTTGTGATGAGAGCGCTCCTCACCCGCACGAGAACTACTACGCCCGCCAGCTTGTTGAGGAGAGGCACCGGGGCCTTCTTGGGCGCTCGCTCTCGCGCATCTTCAGCAACCTCCTGAACCTTGACTTCAACTTCGATTTCGGCACCGTGCTAGCCCCCGTGCTTGCAGCCACCCAAGACAAGCTTGCCAAGTGGGTGGACGGTCATGTGGATGCTTTGGTGAAGGAGCTGACTCCTGAGGATGACATGACCGTGCTCGTAGCCAAAGGAGCTGGTGCGGGTGGTGATGAGGAGGATGGCAGCTTCAGCACAAGCAGCGTGGATGGGAGTGACGAAGAAGGCGCGTCCAGATAGGCCTGTGTTTCTTTTGCTTTAACTTGTATAATGAAAACTCAAACATATTCTTGTGAGAGCATTTTGAAAAGGGGGTGCCCCTTATGATGTGTGAGATCTCTAAATGCTTTTGAAGTGACATCCTGGGCGGGGCCCCGCAGGGCTGTGAGCCGCTGAGCAAGGTAGTTGTTTATGACTTATCTTGGGTTTCGGAGGTCTTTCATGGGACCTGGCGTCGCGGTCGGGCCCCTTCTCTTGAGGTGAGCCTGCTGCGGGCTCGCGAGGCTCTGTGCCTCTCGAGGGGCCTGCTGGCCTGCCGTGGAGTGCCTCATGAGGAGCCAACTGCTAGACTGTGACGAGTTGGGCGCGCGGGGCGGCCGCACCTCCGAGCCCCTGGGGGGAGCGATCGGTACCAGTGCGTACACCGTACCCAGCCCCAGCTCATGAGGCGCTCGAGGGCAGGGTAGCGGTCATGAGTTTCCACAAAGAACGCAAGAGCTAAAAGCAAGAGAGCGGCACGAAACGAGAAAACTCCCCCCATTTTTATAAACGCACGAAAGACAAACTGCTGCAAAAAGTCGACAAGCAAATACAAAAAGGAGGCGAAAAAGCAGATGGCCGCGTTCGATGCCTGGCTAGTCTTCAGTCTTCAGTCTTCGGTCTTCTCACCAGCGCGGAGCTAAGTGCTTCCACTGGCTTGGCATAGTCATTGGGGACGGTGTCGACGGCCAGCACGGAGCATGGTGCTTCGACTAGGACGTGGGTGGGAGCCCCCGTGAGGCCCCAGGGCAGCACTCAGGAGACTCCGGAGCGTGTACAGCCCCACTCATTATTACGTGAGAGTGTCACGAGCGGAGACCTTCACAGGCCCGGGCCTTGCTTCATGTCACCCTACGAGGACCCCGCCGTGTGCCACCCCTGACCACCGTTGGGGAGACCGGAAACCAGGAAAGACCAAGGGGCCAAGGGGACGCTGGTGGCGTCCTCGGTGATCGTAGGCCCCCCGTCGAGGAGAAGGGCTCGCCGGCGCCTTCCCCGGCAGGGAACCTACCTCCAGGCTGGATCCTGCTCCGCGCAGTGCGAGGAAGGCCCCATCGCTGGGCTTCCCCGCGCTGCTCCCAACGTCCTTCACGCTCCTGAGGGGGGCCCGCCGTCCTGAGGGTCCTGGTGGTCGCTGCGTCTTAGTTCACCTGTGATCCATGGTCAGTGTAAGCGTGCCCCAGCGGCGTTAACTGTACCCAGAGGCTGCCACTGTAGGGGACGTCGGCAGGGCTTTGTGGTGGTTCGAAGGAGAGCTCGGCCTCGTGTGTGTCCAGCGCCCAGCCTGGCGTGGGGGATCGGTTGGGGCCCTCTCCTAGCGCGTGCCTTGGATCCATCGCGACGAGGACGTAGGCCTCCGGGCTGTTCGCACCAGGGGCGCCGCCTGGCCGCCTAACGTTCCCGCTCCCTTCTGCCATCCTCTGGTCCTGTTTACGAGAGGCTAGCACTCCAGCGCGGCCCCTGGTGGTGTCGCGTGAAGCAGCCCCGCGCCAAGGGGCATGCTTGGGATGGCGCGGGCTGCTCCACGAGGCAGGTCGGCGTCGAGAGGCTCTCCGTGGCCCCTGGGAGGGGGCGCGTGATTGTGTCGGGGATAAGCGCACGCTGATGTCTACTACACAACCTTCTTATTGTAGACGTTGTTGGGCCTGCAAGTGCACAGGTTTGTAGGACAGTAGCAAATTTCCCTCAAGTGGATGACCTAAGGTTTATCAATCCGTAGGAGGCGTAGGATGAAGATGGTCTCTCTCAAGCAACCCTGCAACCAAATAACAGAGAGTCTCTTGTGTCCCCAACACACCCAATACAATGGTAAATTGTATAGGCGCACTAGTTCGGCGAAGAGATGGTGATACAAGTGCAAAATAGATAGTAGATATATGTTTTTGTAATCTGAAATAATAAAAAACAGCAAGGTAGCAAGTGGGTAAAAGTGAGCATAAACGGTATTGCAATGATAGGAAACAAGGCCTAGGGTTCATACTTTCACTAGTGCAAGTTCTCTCAACAATAATAACATAGATAGAACATATGACAAGCCCTCAACATGCAACAAAGAGTCACTCCAAAGCCACTAATAGCGGAGAACAAACATAGAGATTATGGTCGGGTACGAAACCACCACAAAGCTATTCTTTCGGATCGATCTATAAAAGAGTTTGTACTAGAATAACACCTTAAGATACAAATCAACCAAAACCCTAATGTCACCTAGATATTCCATTGTCACCTCAAGTATCCGTGGGCATGATTATACGATATGCATCACACAATCTCAGATTCATCCAACCAACATAAAGTACTTCAAAGAGTGCCCCAAAGCTACTATCGGAGAGTCAAGAATGTGTACCAACCCCTATGCATAGGTTCCCAAGTGTCACGAAACCCGCAAGTTGATCACCAAAACATACATCAAGTGGATCAATAGAATAACCCATTGTCACCACGGTTGTCCCACGCAAGACATACATCAAGTGTTCATAAAAGACTCAATCCGATAAGATAACTTCAAAGGGGAAACTCAATTCATCACAAGAGAGTAGAGGGGGAGAAACATCATAAGATCCAACTACAATAGCAAAGCTCGGGATACATCAAGATCGTGCCATAGAGGAACACGAGAGAGAACACAAGAGAGAGAGATCAAACACATAGCTACTGGTACATACCCTCAGCCCCGAGGGTGAACTACTCCCTCCTCGTCATGGATAGCGCCGGGATGATGAAGATGGCCTCCGGTGATGGGATCCCCCTCCGGCAGGGTGCCGGAACAGGGCCCCGATTGGTTTTTGGCGGCTACAGAGGCTTGCGGTGGCAGAACTCCCGATCTATTTTCTGTTTTGGAAGTTTTTGGGTATATTGGTATATATAGGAGGAAGAAATACGTCAGGAGAGCCACAAGGGCCCCACGAGGGTGGAGGGCGCGCCCAGGGGGGTGGGCGCGCCCCCTACCTCGTGCCTTCCTCGTTTCTTTCTTTACGTGGACTCCAAGTCTCACGGGTGGCTTTCCTTCCAAAAATAACTTCTTCAGTTGATTCCGTTCCGTTTTGACTCCGTCTGATATTCCTTTTCCTCGAAACACTGAAATAGGCATAAAACAACAAATCTGGGCTGGGCCTCCGGTTAATAGGTTAGTCCCAAAAATAATATAAAAGTGGATAATAAAGCCCAATATTGCCTAAAACAGTAGATAAAGTAGCATGGAGCAATCAAAAATTATAGATACGTTGGAGACGTATCAAGCATCCCCAAGCTTAATTCCTGCTCGTCCTCGAGTAGGTAAATGATAAAAAAGAATTTCTGATGCGGAGTGATACTTTGGCATAATTTCAATGTAAATCTTCTTAATTGTGATATGAATATTCAGATCCGAAAGATTCAAGACAAAAGTTCATATTGACACAAAAATAATAATACTTCAAGCATACTAATCAAAGCAATCATGTCTTCTCAAAATAACATGGCAAAAGAAAGTTCATCCCTACAAAATCATATAGTTAGGCTATGCTTCATTTTCGTCACACAAAGATGTTCCCAACTTCTATACCCCCGATAACAAGCCAAGCAATTGTTTCATACTTAAATAATCTCAAACTTTTTCAACCTTCACGCAATACATGAGCGCGAGCCATGGATATAGCACTATGGGTGGAATAGAATATGATGATGGGGATTGTGTGGAGAAGACAAAAAAAGAGAAAGTCTCACATTGACGAGGCTAATCAACGGGCTATGGAGATGCCCATCAATTGATGTCAACATGAGGAGTAGGGATTGCCATGCAACGAATGCACTAGAGCTATGAATGCTCAACAAAAGAAAACTAGTGGGTGTGCATCCAACTTGCTTGCTCATGAAGACCTAGGGCATTTGAGGAAGCCCATCGTAGGAATATACAAGCCAAGTTCTATAATGAAAAATTCCCACTAGTATAAAAAAGACAACTTATGAGACTCACTACATGAAGAACAAGGTGCTACTTTGAAGCACAATATATGAGACTCACTACATGAAGAACAAGGTGCTACTTTGAAGCACAAGTGTGGAAAAAGAGATAGTAGCATTGCCCTTTTCTTTTCTTTTTTTGGGCCTTTCTCTTTTTTTGGCCTTTCTCTTTTTTTTGGGCCTTTCTTTTTTTTTGGCCTTTCTTTTTTTTGTTTAGGCAATGCTCTAATAATGATGATCATCACACTTCTATTGATTACAACATAAGGATTACAACTCAAAACTTAGAACAAGATATGACTCTATATGAATGCCTTCGGCGGTGTACCAGGATGGTGCAATGAATCAAGAGTGACACGTATGGAAAATAATGCATGGTGGCCTTGCCACAAATACGATGTCAACTATATGATCATGCAATGGCAATATGACAAAAGTAATGTATGTCATGATGATGATGGTGGAAATTGCATGGCAATATATCTCGGAATGGCTATGGAAATGCCATAATAGGTAGGTATGGTGGCTGTTTTGAGGAAGATATAAGGGGGTTTATGTGTGATAGAGCATATCGTATCACGGGGTTTGGATGCACCGGCGAAGTTTGCACCAACTCTCAAGGTGAGAAAGGGCAATGCACGGTACCGAAGAGGCTAGCAAAGGCGGAAAGGTGAGAGTGCGTATAATCCATGGACTCAACATTAGTCAAAAGAATTCATATACTTATTGCAAAAATTTAGAAGTCATCAAAAATCAAGTACTACGCGCATGCTCCTAGGGGGATAGATTGGTAGGAAAAGACCATCGCTCGTCCCCGATCGCCACTCATAAGGATGCACAAGCAGGTACACTTCATGTTTCAAATTTGTTACACAACTTTAACCATACGTGCATGCTACGGGACTTGCTAACTTCAACACAAGTATTTCTCAAATTCATAATCACCCAACTAGCACGACTCTGATATTATCACCTCCATATCTCAAAACAATTATCAACCATCAAACTTATCTTAGTATTCAATTCACTTCAAAAGAAAGGTTCACATATCTTGAACACCAAGTATATTAACATTAAGAAAATTGCCATGCTATTAACGACTCTCAAAATAATCTAAGTGAAGCATGAGAGTTCATCTATTTCTCCAAAATAAAACTACCACCATGCTCTAAAAGATATAAGTGAAGCACTAGAGCAACAACAAACTACTCCAAAAGATATAAGTGAAGATCAATGAGTAGTCGAATAATTATGCAACTATGTGAAGACTCTCCCATTTAATAATTTCAGATCTTGATAGTTTATTCAAACAGCAAGCAAAGCTAAACAAAACTACATTGCAAGGATAGCACAACTCATGTGAAGAAGCAAAAACTTAGGCTCAACCGATACTAACCGATAGTTGTTGAAGAAGAAAGGTGCGATGCCTACCGGGGCATCCCCAAGCGTAGATGCTTGAGACTTCTTGAAATATTATCTTGGGGTGCCTTGGCCATCCCCAAGCTTGAGCTTTTGTGTCTCCTTAATTCCTCTCCCCCCAAAAAGGGGAGATCCGCTGCTTACTGCTCACGGAAACATCCGACCTTATGGTCAAGTCGTCCGATATCATGGTTTCTCTTTTTATCAAAAGCTTCATTCACAACAAACTCAACAAGAACTCGTGAGATAGGTTAGTATAAACCAATGCAAAACCTTATCATATTCTACTGTAACTAATCACTAAAATTATTATTCAACATTTAATACTAAATGCCTCTGCATATTTAATACTCCTATCCTCAAATAGAATCATTAAACAAGTAAACATATGCAAGCAATGCAACCATAACAGCAATCTGCCAAAACAGTACAGTCTGTAAAGAATGCAAGAGTATCAATACTTCACTGACTCCAAAAATTATGAACTAAAATTCCCACTGTAATAAATTTATCAGATCTCAATATGCAAAAAGATTCAACGTTAGACCATGCTCTGACTTTTCTAGGGAATTTTTGCAACAGCGGTAAACTTTCTGTTTTCAAACAGCAACATGCAAACTAGCAAAATAAGCATGGCAAAGGCTATCATTGACTTTTTTATTGAAACTAAAGAGGCAAAGCATTATTCTAACTAACAGCAAGCAAACACTAACAATAGAAATTGACGCTCCAAGAAAAACACATATCATGTGGCGAATAAAAATATAGCTCCAAGTAAAGTTACCGATGAACGAAGACGAAAGAGGGGATGCCTTCCGGGGGCATCCCCAAGCTTAGGCTCTTGGACATCCTTGAATATTGCCTTGGTGTGCCTTGGGCATCCCCAAGCTTAGGCTCTTTACACTCCTTATTCCATAGTCCATCGAATCTTTACCCAAAACTTGAAAACTTCAACCACACAAAACTCAAAACAAAACTCGTAAGCTCCGTTAGTATAAGAAAATAAAACCACCACTTAGGTACTGCAATTAACTCATTCTAAATTAATATTGGTGTAATATCTACTGTACTCCAACTTATCTATGGTTCATACCCTCCGATAGTACTCATAGATTCATCAAAATAAGCAAACAACACATAGAAAACAGAATCTGTCAAAAACAGAACAGTCTGTAGTAATCTATATAAAACGTATACTTATGGAACCCCAAAAATTATGAAATAAATTGCTGGACCTGAGAAAGTTGTCTATTAATCATCTTCAAAAATAATCAACCTAAAATCACTCTCCAGTAAAAAATGGCAGCTAATCTCGTGAGCGCTAAAGTTTCTGTTTTTCACAGCAATATCACAAAAACTTCACCCAAGTCTTCCCAAAGGTTCTACTTCGCACTTTATTGAAACAAAAGCTATAAAACATGATTACTACAGTAGCATAATCATGTGGACACACAAAAACAGTAAGGATAAATATTGGGTTGTCTCCCAACAAGCGCTTTTCTTTAATGCCTTTCTAGCTAGGCATGATGATGACAATGATGCTCACATGAAAGATAAGAATTGAAACATAACGGGAGCATCATGAAGCATATGACTAGCACATTTAAGTCTAACCCACTTCCTGTGCATAGGGATTTTGTGAGCAAACAACTTAGGAGAACAATAATCAACTAGCATAGGAAAGTAAAACAAGCATAGCCTCGAGAATTTAAGCACATAGAGAGGAAACTTGACATTATTGCAATTCCTACAAGCATAAGTTCCTCCCTCATAATAATTTTCAGTAGCATCATGAATGAATTCAACAATATAACCAGCACCTAAATCATTCTTTTCATGATCTACAAGCATAGAAAATTTACTACTCTCCACATAAGCAAATTTCTTCTTTATAGCATACGTATCATCACAATAATCATCATAAATAGGAGGCATGCTTTCATCATAGTAAATTTGCTCATCAAAGCTTGGGGGACAAAATATATCATATTCATCAAACATAGCTTCCCCAAGCTTGTGGCTTTGCATATCATTAGCATCGTGGATATTCAAGGAATTCATACTAACAACATTGCAATCATGCTCATCATTCAAAGATTTAGTGCCAAACATTCTATAGATTTCTTCTTCTAGCACTTGAGCACAATTATCCTGTCCATCATACTCATGAAAGATATTAAAAAGGTGAAGCATATGATACAAACTCAACTCCATTTTTTTTGTAGTTTTCTTTTATAAACTAGACTAGTGCTAAAACAAGAAACAAAAAGATTCGATTTCAAGATGTAAAGATATACCTTCACTTACCTAGCCTCCCCGGCAACGGCACCAGAAAAGAGCTTGATGTCTACTACACAACCTTCTTCTTGTAGACGTTGTTGGGCCTGCAAGTGCACAGGTTTGTAGGACAGTAGCAAATTTCCCTCAAGTGGATGACCTAAGGTTTATCAATCCGTAGGAGGCGTAGGATGAAGATGGTCTCTCTCAAGCAACCCTGCAACCAAATAACAGAGAGTCTCTTGTGTCCCCAACACACCCAATACAATGGTAAATTGTATAGGTGCACTAGTTTGGTGAAGAGATGGTGATACAAGTGCAAAATAGATAGTAGATATAGGTTTTTGTAATCTGAAATAATAAAAAACAGCAAGGTAGCAAGTGGTAAAAGTGAGCATAAACGGTATTGCAATGATAGGAAACAAGGCCTAGGGTTCATACTTTCACTAGTGCAAGTTCTCTCAACAATAATAACATAGATAGAACATATGACAAGCCCTCAACATGCAACAAAGAGTCACTCCAAAGCCACTAATAGCGGAGAACAAACGTAGAGATTATGGTCGGGTATGAAACCACCACAAAGCTATTCTTTCGGATCGATCTATAAAAGAGTTCGTACTAGAATAACACCTTAAGATACAAATCAAACAAAACCCTAATGTCACCTAGATACTCCATTGTCACCTCAAGTATCCGTGGGCATGATTATACGATATGCATCACACAATTTCAGATTCATCCAACCAACATAAAAGTACTTCAAAGAGTGCCCCAAAGCTACTATCGGAGAGTCAAGAACGTGTGCCAACCCCTATGCATAGGTTCCCAAGTGTCACAAAACCCGCAAGTTGATCACCAAAACATACATCAAGTGGATCAATAGAATAACCCATTGTCACCACGGTTATCCCACGCAAGACATACATCAAGTGTTCATAAAAGACTCAATCCGATAAGATAACTTCAAAGGGGAAACTCAATTAATCACAAGAGAGTAGAGGGGGAGAAACATCATAAGATCCAACTACAATAGCAAAGCTCGGGATACATCAATATCGTGCCCTAGAGGAACACGAGAGAGAACACGAGAGAGAGAGAGATCAAACACATAGCTACTGGTACATACCCTCAGCCCCGAGGGTGAACTACTCCCTCCTCATCATGGATAGCGCCGGGATGATGAAGATGGCCTCCGGTGATGGGATCCCCCTCTGGCAGGGTGCTAGAACAGGGTCCCGATTGGTTTTTGGCGGCTACAGAGGCTTGCGGTGGCGGAACTCCCGATCTATTTTCTGTTCTGGAAGTTTTTGGGTATATTGGTATATATAGGAGGAAGAAATACGTCAGGAGAGCCACGAGGGCCCCACGAGGGTGGAGGGCGCGCCCAGGGGGGTGGGCGCGCCCCCTACCTCGTGCCTTCCTTGTTTCTTTCTTGACGTGGACTCCAAATCTCCCGGGTGGCTTTCCTTCCAAAAATAACTTCTTCAGTTGATTCTGTTCCGTTTTGACTCCGTCTGATATTCCTTTTCCTCGAAACACTGAAATAGGCATAAAACAGCAAATCTGGTCTGGGCCTCCGGTTAATAGGTTAGTCCCAAAAATAATATAAAAGCGGATAATAAGCCCAATATTGCCTAAAACAGTAGATAAAGTAGCATGTAGCAATCAAAAATTATAGATACGTTGGAGACGTATCACATGCCCCCCCCACCGCCTGTGACATGGGGAGGGTGCAGAACGGCACCGCCCCCCTGCATGCCGCATCCATCAGCTCGTCGACCCATTCCAGCAAGGCGTCGCGGCCACTCTCAAGCAACCTGCACCGCAGGAGCTCTCGGGCCACAATGACCGCCGCCCGCATGTTTGCTTGTTACCTGCGCGAGTGTGGAGCGGTTGCTGCATGATGACCCACAAGTGTAGGGGATCTATCGTAGTCCTTTCGATAAGTAAGAGTGTCGAACCCAACAAGGAGCAGAAGGAAATGATAAGCGGTTTTCAGTAAGGTTTTCTCTGCAAGCACTGAAATTGTAGGTAACAGATAGTTTTGTGATAAGATAAATTGTAATGAGTAACAAGTAAATAAAGTAAATAAAATGCAGCAAGGTGACCCAATCCTTTTTGTAGCAAAGGACAAGCCTGAAAATTTTTTATAATGATAAAAGAGCTCCCGAGGACACATGGGAATTATCGTCAAGCTAGTTTTCATCACGCTCATATGATTCACGTTCGGTACTTCGATAATTTGATATGTGGGTGGACCAGTGCTTGGGTACTGCCGTTACTTGGACAAGCATCCCACTTATGATTAACCCCTATTGCAAGCATCCGTAACTGCAAAAGAAGTATTAAGGTAAACCTAACCACATCATTAAACATATGGATCCAAATCAGCCCCTTACGAAGCAATGCATAAACTAGGGTTTAAGCTTCTATCACTCTAGCAACCCATCATCTACTTATTACTTCCCAATGCCTTCCTCTAGGCCCAAATAATGGTGAAGTGTCATGTAGTCAACGTTCACATAACACCACTAGAGGAAAGACAACATACATCTCTTTAAAATATCGAACGAATTCCAAATTCACATGACTACTAATAGCAAGACTTCACCCATGTCCTCGGGAACAAACGTAACTACTCACAAAGCATATTCATGTTCATAATCAGAGGAGTAATAATATGCATTAAGGATCTGAACATATGATCTTCCACCAAGTAAACCAATTAGCATCAACTACAAGGAGTAATCAACACTACTAGCAACCCACATGTACCAATTTGTGGTTTTGATACAAGATTGGATACAAGAGATGAACTAGGATTTTGAGAGGAGATGGTGCTGGTGAAGATGTTGATGGAGATTGACCCCCTCCCGATGAGAGGATCGTTGGTGATGACGATGGTGATGACCCCCCCCCCCCGGAGGGAAGTTTCCCCGGCAGAACAGCTCCGCTGGAGCCCTAGATTGGTTCTGCCAAGGTTCCGCCTCGTGGCGGCAGAGTTTCATCCCGTAAGCTTGCCCACGATTTTTTCCAGGGTAAAAGCCTTCATATAGCAGAAGATGGACAACGGAGGGCCACCAGGGGGCCCAGGAGACAGGGGGCGCGCCCCCCACCCTCCTGGCCAGGGTGTGGGCCCTCTCTGGTGTTTCTTCTGCTCAATAATTCTTATTAATTCCAAAAATAAGTTCCGTGGAGTTTCAGGATTTTTGGAGCAGTGCAGAATAGGTTTCCAATGTTTGCTCCTTTTCCAGCCAGAATTCCAGCTGCTGGCATTCCCCCTCTTCATGGTAAACCTTGTAAAATAAGAGAGAATATCCATAAGTATTGAGATATAATGTGTAATAACAACCCATAATGCAATAAATATTGATATAAAAGCATGATGCAAAATGGACGTATCAACTCCCGGAAGCTTAGACCTCGCTTGTCCTCAAGCGGAAGCCGAAATTGAAAATTATGTCCACATGTTTAGAGATAGAGGTGTCGATAAAAATAAAATACGGACATGAGGGCATCATGATCATTCTTATAACGGCAACATATATAGATTTTATCATATGATTTCTTATGCTCAAGTAACAATCAATTCAAAATGTCAAGTATGGTTCAGAAACTTCATTGGGAACTAACAAACTATAATCTCAGTCATTGAAGCAATTGCAATTTATCATAACATTAGAAAGAGACAAGAATAGAGCTTTTCAGCAAGTCAACATACTTAGCTATCATGTAGTCTCCTACAATTGCTAACACTCACGCATTACTTGTGGTTATGGAGTTTCAACCGGACACTAAGAAGGATAGGGGCTTATTGTGTTGCCTCCCAACGTATTCACCTTTAGGTGATGTCAACAATAATAGTCCATGCTAACTTACATCCAATTGGATAAATATATCATGATCTTTCAAACACGAGGAGCTTGCCAAAGGATAAAATGAAAAAGGGAAAGGTGAAGATCACCTTGACTCAAGCATAAAGTAAACATAAAGCAAAATATAGGCCCTTCGCAGAGGGAAGCAGAGGTTGTCATGTTCTTTTAGGGTTGGATGCACAAAATCTTAATGCAAAAGAATGTCACTTTATATTGCCACTTGTATGTGGACCTTTATTATGCAGTCCGTCGCTTTTATTGCTTCCACAACAAGATCGTATAAAGCTTATTTTCTCTGCACTAATAAGTCATACATATTTAGATAACAATTTTTATTGCCTGCAACATGACAACTTACTTGAAGGATCTTACTCAATCCATAGGTAGGTATGGTGGATTCTCATGGCAAAACTGGGTTTAAGGATATTTGGAAGCACAAGTAGTATCTCTACTTGGTAAAAGTAATTTGGCTAGCATGAGGGGGAAAGGCAAGCTCAACATGTTTGGAAGGTCAATGACAATATACTTTAACTGAGATGTGAGAAAAGATAAACCATTACGTTGTCTTCCTTGTCCAACATCAACTCTTTTAGCATGTCATACTTAATGAGTGCTTCACAATCATAAAAGATGTCCAAGATAATATATTTGTATGTGAAAACCTCTCTTTCCTTATTACTTCCTATTAATTGCAACGATGACCAAAACTACGTTTGTCAACTCTCAACAACTTTTATGCCTCATACTTTCTATGTGTGAAGTTATTACTATCCACTAGCAAAAGAGTCCATGCGTTGCAACGGGACAGAAAACATAACACACACACTCATAACTCAACAACCATCACTCAAGACCACAATAGATCCATCTTCTTTATTTTTGCGAGGCATCATATTTGTGTTTTCACTTATCCTCCTTCTCACGCTCGCTGACGATGGCCTCGGTGTTCACAAAAAACAACAAAAAATGTGTGTTGAATATGGTTAATCCTAAGGCGTCTCTCTCCCCCTCTCTCCTCCCTCTCCCTCTCTCCTCCCTCTCCCTCTCTCTCTCTCTCTCGCTCGCTCGCTTTCTCTCACTCTCACGATGAGAAATCTGTTGTTTTCCCTTGTGACATTTTTCAGAGGTATGCACGTGTAGTTATCAATGTTTTCTTTTCCGTATATGGTTATAGTGGAGTGTTTATTTGCAATCCAGATCGCCGCCGGTATGAAAAAATGGATCTTGCGCTATAAATTATAAGTTTGCTTCCATAAAAATATTTTAAAAATATTTAACAGGTAAAATTAACATCATATTTAGATTCCACACATTTTTCTAATAAAATTTCATATATAATATGTTAAAATCGAAGTTATGGTTTAAAAGATACATATAATTTAGAAAATCATTTGGTTTGACTCAAATATATTCCAAAATAATATTTAAAGATACTTAAAAGGTAAAAATAATCTCATATTCATATTCTACATATTTTTCCAATCAAATTTCATATATAACATGTTCAAACCAGAGTTACGGTTTAAAAGATATGGATGATTTTAAAAAACATTTGTTTGACTTAAATATGATCCGCGGATGAATTACCTAAAACATCAGGGGGGTTTCAAAAAATGTAAAATAACGGTTCGGGTGTGACTTAAGTCCGAACGGCAGGTTGATTTCAAGAAAAGACAGGGACTTTTGTGTAAAATACGAAAATAACGATTCGTTTTAACTTAAAACAGGACTGCGGGTTGAACTCTCTGAAATAGAGGGACTTTTCTGAAAAATGGCATGACAGACGAAAGAAACCAAATTTACTTTATTATTAGGTAAAGATAAGATCAATATGAACTCTTGTATTCTTTCTACTTTCTCAAGATCATAGCAACATAGCAAAGCCCTTGACTCAACACTAATCTTTATTATAGATAGCTCACGGACTCGATTACATAAAGAGATCACAAAGCAAATTCAAAACTACTTGATACTAAAACTTCAATCTACTAGATCAAGATACTACTAAAAGGATCGAACTAAATAAAACGGTAAAGATAGAAGTGTGATGGTGATACGATACCGGGGCACCTCCCCCAAGTTTGGCAGTTGCCAAGGGGAGTGCCCATACCCATGTAATTATGTCTCCTTCTTCACGGTTGGTGTTATGATCTTCTTGGCGATGATGCCCCTCAGGATACGATTCTCCTCCTCGAGCTTATTGACTTGTTGTTTGAGGTCCATAATTTCTTTGTGGAGCTTGCCCGTAACGGCTAAAGCTCCCTTTACCCAAGGATGATGCATAGCTTCTGGAGAACAAGTGACGCTCTTTTTCATATTTTCATAAGAAAGAAATCTAAAGTTAGAAGGGATGACCGAATTTGGAATAGCCGAGCTATGTAGTTCCCCCATCATGAATCCTGCTTGGAAGCAAGAAGTGACTTCTTGATCTTCCTCCATGGCATCTGTCCTTTTCAAGTCGGCCTCCATCTCGTCCTCCGTTGATGGTCCAAAGTGATAAGCATCGCTATTTGCTCCTGGACCTGGTGTCGGGTGAGACACCCGACTCTCACTGACTGACTCTTGAGAAGACATCTTGCTCTTAATCTGCAACAGGAATAGCTCGAAGCAAAAACAGAGGATATTTGCGTGATACGGGGGTCAAAACCTTCGGGATTTTATATAACGAATTTTTACCGACCAAAATACGTAACGTGCAAGAAAACGGAGTCTAGGAGGCACACGAGGTGGCCACGAGATAGGGGGGCGCGCCCAGGAAGGGTGGGCGCGCCCTCCACCCTCGTGGAGGCCTCGTGTCCTTCTCGGATTACTTCTTTCTTCCTAAAATTCTTAAATATTCCAAAACTGATAAAAATTGCCATTAGAATTGTTTTGGAGTCGGTTTACTTACCGTACCACATACCTATTCCTTTCGGAGTCTGGAACGTTCTGGAAAGTGTCCCTTATGTATTCCTCCGGGGTTACGGTCTCGATAATATTAGTTTCAACATTGATAGGATTACCTGAGATATAATGTTTAATTCTTTGACCGTTCACCACCCTCGGACTTGTGCCTTCGAAGTTGTTGATTTTTATGGCACCAGAATGATAGGCCTCCTCGATAACGTAAGGACCTTCCCATTTAGAGAGAAGTTTTCCTGCAAAAAATCTTAAACGGGAGTTGAATAATAACACATAATCACCTACGTTAAACTCACGCTTTTGTATCCTTTTATCATGGAAGTGTTTGACTTTTTCTTTGAATAGCTTGTCATTCTCATATGCTTGGGCTCAGCATTCATCAAGTGAGCTAATATCAAATAACCTCTTCTCACCGGCAAGTTTGAAGTCATAGTTGAGCTCTTTAATAGTCCAATAGGCTTTATGTTCAAGTTCTGGAGGTAAATGACATGCTTTTCCATAAACCATCTTATACGGAGACATACCCATAGGATTTTTGTATGCAGTTCTATAGGCCCATAATGCATCATCAAGTTTCTTGGACCAATTCTTTCTAGATCTATTCACAGTCTTTTGCAAAATCAATTTGAGCTCTCTATTGCTCAATTCTACTTGACCACTAGACTGCGGGTGATAAGGTGATGTGATCCTATGATTAACATCATACTTATCACGCATCTTACGGAAAGCACCATGAATAAAATGTGAACCACCATCAGTCATAAGATATCTAGGGACTCCAAACCTCGGAAAAATAACTTCTTTAAGCATTTTAATAGAAGTGTTATGATCAGCACTACTAGTTGGAATAGCTTCTACCCACTTAGTAACATAATCAACAACAACTAAAATATGTGTATAACCATTAGAGGTAGGAAAAGGTCCCATATAATGAAAGCCTCAAACATCAAACGGTTCAATAACAAGGGAATAATTCATAGGCATTTCTTGATGTCTACTAATATTACCAATTCTTTGACATTCATCACAAGATAAGACAAACTTACGAGCATCTTTGAAGAGATTAGGCCAATAAAAAACGGATTGCAATAGCTTATGTGCAATTCTATCTCCAGCGTGGTGTCCTCCATAGGATTCAGAGTGACACTTGCGTAGGATCTGTTCCTGTTCATGCTCAGGTACACAACATCTAATAACACCATCTACTCCTTCTTTATAAAGGCGTGGGTCATCCTAGAAGTAATGTCTTAAATCATAAAAGAACTTTTTCTTTTGCTGGTATGTGAAAGTAGGTGGTATAAATTTAGCAACAATGTAATTAGCATAATCAGCATACCAAGGAGCAGTACGAGAAGCATTAACGACCGCTAATTGTTCATCAAGAAAGCTATCATCAATAGGCAGTGGGTCATCAAGAACATTCTCTAACCTAGACAAGTTGTCTGCAACGGGGTTCTCGGCTCCCTTTCTATCAATAATATGCAAATCAAATTCTTGGAGCAAGAGAACCCATCTAATGAGTCTAGGCTTAGCATCTTTCTTTTCCATAAGATATTTAATAGCAGCATGATCGGTGTGAATATTAACTTTGGAACCAACAATATAAGGTCTAAACTTATCACATGCAAACACAACTGCTAAGAATTTTTTTCAGTAGTAGCATAATTTCTCTGGGAAGTATCAAGAGTTTTACTAGCATACTGGATAACATTCAATTCTTATCAACTCTTTGCCCTAGAATAGCACCTACATCATAATCACTAGCATCACACATAATTTCAAAGGGTAAATTCCAATCAGGTGGCTGAACAATAGGTGCGGTGATCAAAGCTTTCTTAAGTATTTCAAATGCTTCTACACAATCATCATCAAAGACAAAAGGAATATCTTTTTGCAATAAATTAGTCAGAGGCCTAGAATTTTTAGAAAAGTCCTTAATGAACCTCCTATAAAAACCGGCATGACCAAGGAAACTTCTTATGCCTTTTATGTCCTTGGGGCATGGCATCTTTTCAATAGCATCAAATTTAGCTTTATCAACTTAAATACCTCTCTCGGAAATCTTATGCCCCAAGACAGTGCCTTCATTAACCATAAAGTGGCACTTTTCCCAATTCAAGACGAGACTAGTGTCTTCGCATCTCTGCGAAACTCGATCAAGGTTGCTCAAGCAATCATCAAAAGAGGATCCATAGACGGAGAAATTATCCATGAATACCTCACAAATCTTTTCACAGAAGTCAGAGAATATATCCATCATGCACCTTTAAAAGGTAGCAGGTGTATTACATAACCCAAAAGGCATACGTCTATAAGCAAAAAGTACCAAAAGGGCAAGTAAAAGTATTTTTTGATTGATCCTTCGCTGATACAGGTATTTGAGAGAAACCAGAATAACCATCTAGAAAGCAGAAATGTGTGTGTTTGGATAGTCTTTCTAGCATTTGATCGACAAAAGGTAAAGGGTAATGATCTTTCTTAGTAGCTTTATTTAATTTACGGAAATCAATTACCATCCTATAACCTGTAATAACTCTTTGCGGGATCAATTCATCTTTATCATAGGAACGACAGTAATACCTCCCTTTTTAGGAACACAATGGACAGGGCTTACCCAATCACTATCAGCAACAAGATAAATTATACCTACCTCAAGGAGCTTTAGTATCTCCTTTCTTACCACTTCTTTCATTTTAGGATTCAATCATCGTTGAGGATCTCTAACTGGTTTGGCATCGTCCTCCAAATTAATTTTGTGTTGGCATAACGTGGGACTAATGCCCTTAAGATCATCCAGAGTATATCCAATAGCAGCATGGTGCTTCTTCAGAGTTTTCAATAATCTTTCCTCTTCTTGCTCTGAAAGGTTAGCACTAATAGTAACAGGATATATTTTCTTTTCATCAAGATAAGCATACTTAAGATTATCAGGTAATGGTTTGAGTTCAAACACGGGATCACCCTTGGGTGGAGGGGGATCCCCTAGAATTTCAACGGGTAGGTTGTGTTTCAGCATAGGTTCCTGTTGAAGGAACACTTTATCTATTTCCCTTCTTTCCTTCATAAATATATCATTTTCATGGTCTAGCAAATATTGTTCTAACGGATCAGTAGGAGGCACGGCAATAGAAGCAAGACCAATAATCTCATCCTTACTAGGTGATTCTCTATCACGAGGTTGTCTACGAAACTTAGCAAAATTAAACTCATGAGACATACCCTCTAAGCCAATTGTAACAGTATCCTTTTCACAATCAATCTTAGCATTAACTGTATTCAAGAAGGGTCTACCAAAAATTATGGGACAAAAGTCATCTTGTGGGGAACCAAGAACAAGAAAATCAGCAAGGTATTTAACCTTCCCACACAAGACTTCAACATCTCTAACTATCCCAACTGGTTTAATGGTGTCCCTATTAGCAAGCTTAATGGTAACATCAATATCTTCCAATTCAGCGGGTGCAATATCATGCATAATTTCTTTATATAAGTCATAGGGTATTGCACTAACACTAGCACCCATATCACATAAACCATGATAACAATGATCTCCTATTTTAACAGAAATAACAGACATGCCTACAACAGGCCTATGAATCTTAGCATCTGGTCTAGCAATATTAGCAGCCTGTTCACATAAATAAATAACATGCCCATCTAAATCATCATCCAAGAGATCTTTAACCATAGCAATACTAGGTTCAACTTTGATTTTCTCAGGAGGTGTATAAGTCCTAGTATTACTCTTACGAACAATAGTCGAAGTTTTAGCATGATCCTTTATCCTAACAGGAAAAGGAGGTTTCTCAACATAAGTAGTAGGAACAATAGGATCACTATAGGTGACAGTCTTTTCTTCAACTGTAATAGGTGAAACTACTTTTACTTCAACATGAGGATTATATTTGAACCACTTCTCCTTAGGGAGATCAACGTGAGTAGCAAAAGATTCACAGAAAGAAGCTACTATCTCAGAGTCAAGTCCATACTTAGTGCTAAATCCACGAAAAGCATCGGTATCCATAAAAGATTTAACACAATCAAACTTAGGTGTCATACCTGACTCCTTACCATCGTCGGAACCCCAATCTTTAGAGTTGCATTTAATTCTTTCCAATAAGTCCCATTTGAATTCAATAGTCTTCAGCATATAAGAACCAACACAGGAAGTATCGAGCATGTTGCGATCATTGAGAGAAAGCCGAGCATAAAACTTTTGAATAATCATTTCTCTGGAGAGCTCATGATTGGGGCATGAATATAACATTGACTTAAGCCTCCCCCAAGCTTTACCAATGCTTTCTCCTTCGCGAGGCCAGAAATTATATATGTAATTACGATCACGATGAACAAGATGCATAGGATAGAACTTGTGGTGAAATTCCAACTTCAATCATTTATATTTCCAAGATCCCGTATCATCACATAGCCTATACCATGTCAATGCATCCCCCTTCAAAGATAAAGGGAAGACCTTCCTTTTGACAATATCATCGGGAATACCTGCAAGCTTAAATAATCCACAAACTTCATCCACAAAGATAAGGTGTAAATCGGGATGCAATGTTCCATCTCCTGCAAATGGATTAGCTAGCAGTTTCTCTATCATATCCGAAGGAATCTCAAAGTAAATATTTTCAATAGGTTCAGTAGGTTGAGGAGCAACTCTTTGCTCATCTGGTCGGGGTGAATATACCCCGAACAAGCCCCTCAAAAGATTAGTTTCCATAGTAATAAGTGATAGAAAATTTCAGCACACTATATAAATGTTTCCTTACCAAGTTCCACTCACCAAAAGCGCTACGCTCCCCGGCAACAACTCCAGAAAAGAGTCTTGATGACCCACAAGTGTAGGCGATCTATCGTAGTCCTTTCGATAAGTAAGAGTGTCGAACCCAACGAGGAGCAGAAGGAAATGATAAGCGGTTTTCAGTAAGGTTTTCTCCGCAAGCACTGAAATTGTAGGTAACAGATAGTTTTGTGATAAGATAAATTGTAATGAGTAACAAGTATATAAAGTAAATAAAGTGCAGCAAGGTGGCCCAATCCTTTTTGTAGCAAAGGACAAGCCTAAACAATTTCTTAATGAGAAAAGAGCTCCCGAGGACACATGGGAATTATCGTCAAGCTAGTTTTCATCACGCTCATATGATTCGCGTTCGGTACTTTGATAATTTGATATGTGGGTGGACCGGTGCTTGGGTACTGCCCTTACTTGGACAAGCATCCCACTTATGATTAATCCCTATTGCAAGCATCCACAACTACAAAAGAAGTATTAAGGTAAACCTAACCACATCATTAAACATATGGATCCAAATCAGCCCCTTACGAAGCAACGCATAAACTAGGGTTTAAGCTTCTGTCACTCTAGCAACCCATCATCTACTTATTACTTCCCAATGCCTTCCTCTAGGCCCTAATAATGGTGAAGTGTCATGTAGTTTACGTTCACATAACACCACTAGAGGAAAGACAACATACATCTCATCAAAATATCGAACAAATACCAAATTCACATGACTACTAATAGCAAGACTTCACCCATGTCCTCAGGAACAAATGTAACTACTCACAAAGCATATTCATGTTCATAATCAGAGGAGTAATAATATGCATTAAGGATCTGAACATATGATCTTCCACCAAGTAAACCAATTAGCATCAACTACAAGGAGTAATCAACACTACTATCAACCCACAGGTACCAATTTGTGATTTTGATACAAGATTGGATACAAGAGATGAACTAGGGTTTTGAGAGGAGATGGTGCTGGTGAAGATGTTGATGGATATTGACCCCCTCCGATGAGAGGATCGTTGGTGATGATGATGGTGATGATTTCCCCCTCCCGGAGGGAAGTTTCCTCGGTAGAATAGCTCCGCTGGAGCCCTAGATTGGTTCCGCCAAGGTTCTGCCTCGTGGCGGCGGAGTTTCGTCCCTTAAGCTTGCCCATGATTTTTTCCAGGGTAAAAGCCTTCATATAGCAGAAGATGGACACCGGAGGGCCACCAGGGGGCCCAAGAGACAGGGGGCGCGCCCAGTAGGGGTGGGCGTGCCCCCACCCTCCTGGCCAGGAATTGGGCCCCCTCTAGTGTTTCTTCCGCTCAATAATTCTTATTAATTCCAAAAATAAGTTTTGTGGAGTTTCAAGATTTTTCGAGCTGTGCAGATTAGGTTTCCAATGTTTGCTCCTTTTCTAGCCAGAATTCCAGCTGCCGACATTCTCCCTCTTCATGGTAAACCTTGTAAAATAAGAGAGAATAGCCATAAGTATTGAGATATAATGTGTAATTACAGCCCATAATGCAATAAATATTGATATAAAAGGATGATGCAAAATGGACGTACCACTGCAGCTTAGTTCGCAGATTACGCGGCTGCGCGGCTGCGGCGCAACACCAGTGGAGAAGGATGCGCCACGCGCCCCCCACGGTCGGTCGCCCCCGGCAGAACGCGGGCCGCGAGCAGGGCAGAGTGAAGGTCTTCTTCACTGGTGGGTGCTGCCGAGGAGGTCTGGACGACCCAGTGGTCGACGTGGGCTCTCGGGGTGTCGGCCATGGCGTCGATTGAGCGACGGAGGATTGGTCGACGAAAGAGAAGTTCCGATGCACCCCTACATGGCGCACCAAATGTTGGATTTAGGGATCCGACAACCCTTGAGAGGTTCAAACTCTGGGCTGCGTGCAGAAATCTCAACCTGTCCAGCCTGCCTACTCGCGATCCTCCCTAGCCTAGCGCGTCGAGATCAAAGAGACACAAAGACACATACATTTATACTGGTTCGGGCCACCGTTGTGGTGTAATACCCTAATCCAGTGTGGTGTGGTGGCTTGCCTCGAGGGGCTATGGATGAACTAGTACAAAGGATGAACAAGCCTCAGGAGGTGAGGTGTTCTTGAGCTGGTGTGGTGCTCTACTTGTTCCCCTTTCGGTCCTTCTCTATGGTGGTGGCTAAGTCCTATATATAGTGGCCTTGGTCCTCTTCCCAAATATGAGAGAGAAGGGATTCCACAACGGCGGGATTTGAAATGGGACAAGTAGTACAGTCTATCCTGACAAAAGTAGTCTTCGCTTGCGAAAAGCCTCTGGTCGTGACGCTGCGATGGGCTCGGTGATGACCTCTGTCCTGCCGTCCTGGCGGTCTTGGTCTTGTTGCACCAGAATGGAAACCTTTGGCTGATTCCTCGGGACTCCGCGCCTATGGCTTGCCTCCCTTGCACCAAAGTGGAAACCTGCGCTCTGCACCCGCCCGGCCTTGGTCGTCATGGCTCACGTCAGCGAAGCCTCATGAGATAATTTGCATAGAATTCTCTGCCCCTCAGGAGCCCTCCTGAGGAGGCCACTTCCTTCGGGGGTTTTGGCATCATCTTCCTCATGAGTCTTGGCCTCTCGTGAGGGTCTTGCGGCGTTGGTGTTGAAGCTGGGACGTACCAGGCCGTCGATGAAGCCACGTGGGGGGGGGGTGCTGCAGGCAGGCAGGGCTGGATACCCCCGAATCCAGGACGCCGACACCGACAAGCAAGCTTCCACCCATCATGGAGATACTAGTGAGAGAGTGCACCACCAGAAAGAAAGTGAGAGCCACAAGCCAAAATTGAGCGCCTCTTCTCCAAGAGAGAAAAACTTAGTCCTCCTAGCCACAAAAAGAGAGATGAGAGAAGTGTGTGGGAACCCATCAAGTGTCATACACTTTGTCCTCCTATGCAAAGATTAGGTGACCAAAACTAACAATCCTAATCCTCTTCCTCTAGTGTTTTCCAACTTGTTGCAGGAATTCGAGGATGTGTGTGCCGATGAGCTACCTCCTGGTCTCCCTCCTCTATGTGGCATTAAACATAGGATTGACCTCATCCCCGGTGCACCTCTTCTAAACAAGGCTCCCAACCCGCGTCAACCCTGAAGAAACTAAGGAGATCCAACGGCAAGTACAACAACTCATCAACAACGGACATGCACGTGAAAGCTTAATCCCTTGTGCCATTCCGGTTATACTTGTGCCCAAGCAAGATGGTAGTTTTCACATGTGCTCAGATTGTAGGCCCATCAATGCTATCACCATTCGTTATAGGCATCCCATTCCTCGCCTAGATGATATGCTAGATGAACTTAGCGGCGCCACCATTTTCTCAAAAATTGATCTCAAAAGTGCTATTATCAAATCCGCATACAAGAAGGTGATGAATGGAAAACCGCTTTCAAAACAAAATTTGGCTTGTACGAGTGGTTGGTTATGCCTATGGGTTTATCGGAAGCTCCCGGTACTTTCATGCATCTTATGCATTTTGTGCTTTGTCCTTACATTGGAGTGTTTGTTGTGGTCTACTTTGATGACATATTTGTTTTTAGCAAATCCCTCAAAGATCATCTAAATCATGTTAGGGCTGTTTTGCAAACTCTTTGCAAGGAACGTCTTTATGCCAACATGAAAAAGTGCACATTTGGTGTTGACAAGCTTGTCTTCTTGGGTTTCGTTATTTCCTCAAAGGGTGTCCATGTTGATGAATCTAAAATTGAAGCAATAAAAACGTGGCCCCAACCCACTAATTTGCAACAAGTGTGTAGCTTTCTTGGCCTTGCGGGTTTCTATCGTCGCTTTGTGAAATATTTTTGCACCATCGCCACACCTTTGCATGCCTTGAGTAAGAAAAATACTCCTTTTGTTTGGGGACCTTTGCAATCTACCGCTTTTGATGAACTCAAATCTTTGCGTACTCATGCTCCGATTCTTGCTTTACCCAACTCTGACACAACTTTTGAGGTTCATTGCGATGCAAGTGGTACCGGAAATGGTGGAGTTTTGATGCAAGAAAAGCGAGCTATTACATGTTTTAGTGAAAAACTATCCGGTGCTCAACTTAACTATCCCATCTATGACAAAGAATTGTATGCTTTAGTGCGTGTGTTGCATGTTTGAGAGCATTACCTTAGACCCCATGAGTTTGTCATACATACCGATCATGAAACACCTAAATACCTTAAAGTTCAAACCAAGTTGAATAAACGGCATGCTAAATGGAGTGAATTCATTGAATCTTTCCCCTATGTGATCAAGTACATTAAGGGCAAAGAAAATGTTGTGGCAGATGCCCTTTCCTGCAAATGCATGTTACTTACTCAACTTGAATTGAATGTAGTTGGATTTGATCATATCAAAGATTTGTATGAGCGTGATGTGACTTTTGCTACTCCTTATGCTAAGTGTGTGATGCATACTTCTTGGGAACGATATTATATCAAAGATTGTTATCTTATGCGAGCTAACAAACTATGCATTCCCGAGTCTTCTCTTCATTTGTTACTTTTGCAAGAGGCTCACGGAGGTGGACTCATGGGACACTTTGGGCGCGACAAGACTTTTGCCACACTTTCCAAGAACTATTATTGGCCCAAGATGTTTCGCGATGTCGCCCGCTTCACCAACCGGTGCTCTACATGTTTCAAAGCTAAGTCGCAATCCCAATCCCATGGTTTTCATATGCCTTTACGTATTCCACATCAACCTTGGGAAGATATTAGCATTGATTTTGTGCTTTGATTACCTAGGACTCGAAATGGCAAGGACTCCATTTTTGTTGCTGTGGACCGATTCTCTAAAATGGCTCATTTTATCCCATGTAGTAAGATAGACGATGCTTCACATGTTGCCAATCTTTTTTGTAGGGAAATCTTGAGGTTGCATGGTGTGCCAAAGACAATTGTGTCGGATCGAGACGTCAAGTTCTTAAGCTACTTTTGGAAGACGCTATGCGCCAAGCTCGGAATCAAGCTACTCTTCTCCACGGCGTATCATCCTCAAACCGATGGCCAAACGGAAGTCACCAACCGGACGCTTGCAACTCTCCTACGCGTGTTGATAAAGAAGAAAATAAAGGAGTGAGAGGAGTGCCTACCCATTGCTGAGTACGCCTACAACCACGCAAGACACTCTACCACCGGCAAGTCCCCCTTCGAGGTCGTCTACGGTTTCAACCCTTTGTCGCCATTGGACATCCTTCCTCTACCGCTTCAAGAACGAGCAAACATGGAAGCAAGTGCAAGAGCCGCCTACCTCAAGAAGATGCATGAAGAAACACGTTCCACGATCGAGCGCCAAGTACAACGACTCACCGCCAAGCTCAACATCAACAAGTCTCCAATGGTGTTCCAACCGGGTGATCAAGTATGGATACATCTCCGTAAAGACCGCTTCCCCAAGGAACGCAAGTCCAAGCTACTTCCAAGAGCCGACGGACCTTTCAAGGTGCTCGCACGCTACAACGACAACGCCTACAAGGTCGACATCCGACGTGACAAGTACAACATTAGCGACATCTTCAATGTCAAAGACTTGGCCAAGTACCATGGTGATGAAGAGCATGATCCATGGACGGATCTCTCCCAAGGGGGGGGGGGAGAGATGATGTGGAGCATCCCTCGACTACCCACACCGACACCCCATCGCCACGGAAAGCACCGAGAGGACCAATGACAAGAGCATGTGCATGCGCCATCGAGAACGAGGTTGACTCTCTCTCCTCTTCGAGTTTCGTTCGGTTTCACATGAGAATTGGATTCTACCTCAAAGAGACTTGCTATGCATTCTTAGGCACCAAGAAGATGATCGTGAGAAGGAGAAGACGGAGACTCGAGCACCCATGGAGCAAGGGAGAGGAGAGGAGTATGAGAAGAAGGAAGGGCTGCAGCCCCTGGACACCCTGGGTGCCCGGCTGTGTCGGCCCCGGGTGCCCGGCCACAGCTTAGGCAGCGTTCCAACCAGCCCCGGTTGCCCCCCACCTGGGCCTCGCCCAGCCCACCCCGGGTGCCCAGCTAACTAGCCCCGGGTGCCCGGGCCATCAACCCCGGGTGCCCGGCCTGCCCCACCCAGCCACCTGCGGCCGCCCCGGGTGCCCGGGCCTTGGACCCCCGGGTGCCCGGGCCATCAACCCCGGGTGCCCGGCCTGCCCCGCCCAGCCACCTGCGGCCGCCTCGGGTGCCCGGTCCTCCATCAGCCGGCGCCCCTGACCGGTCCGGGTGCCCGAACGGTTTGACACCAGGTGCCCGGACTCCCCTGGAACAACCCGTGTGCTTTTGGCCTTTTGGCCCTTGTACCCCTCTCTCCCTCTTGTTGCGTCCCTAGCCTTTATATACACATCTCCTAGCTCTTCTGGAAGGATAGCAAAGTATTAGATAAAACATTGTGAGCTTTGCTCCTTGTATCCCCTCCTCTTGGAGATCAAGACCCCTCTTGGGAAGAATCCTTGTGGATTACAAGACCTCCCAAGGGAGTAGATCATCATCAAGACCTCACCTCCTCGAGGAATGGGAAGAACTTTACCTAGTGCTTGTTTCCTTGGATTGATCTTGTAATCTTGTGGATCTCATGTATGCTACTCTAGTGGATGTGATATTTGGGTTTGTTTGAGTGATTTGTGCCTTGTGTTCTTGAGAGTTCTTCCTCTTTTCCCCCTCCAAGTGTGAAAAGATCCCCTCTATGGTTTCACCCTACAACATGTTCTTTCTTGATGATAAATCACAGGTCCGAAAGATCTTCAAAAACTTCGCTAGGAAGGCCCAAAACCAATTTGAAGTGAAGATCAAGAAGGTTCACAGCGACAATGGAACGGAGTTCAAGAATGCCAATGTGGGTACCTTTCTTTATGAAGAAGGGATTTCACATGAGTTCTTGGCTACGTACACACCTCAACAAAATGGAGTTGATGAGAGGAAGAACCGGACGCTCCTCGAAATGGCGAGAATGATGCTTGATGAGTACAAGACACCAAAACACTTTTGGGCAAAAGCGGTTGAGACAACTTGTCATGCAACGAATCGTCTATATCTTCACAAGCTACTCGGCAAGACGACATACGAGCTTCTCACCGGTAACAAACCCCAAGTTGGATACTTTCGGGTATTCGGCTCAAAGTGCTACATTCTTTATAAGCATCGTCATTCTAAATTTGCTCCTAAATCTCATGAAGGTTTCCCACTCGGTTATGGCTCAAACTCTCACACTTACCATGTTTACAACAATTTCACTCGAAAGGTTGAAGAGACGGCAGATGTGTATTTTGATGAATCTAACGGCTCACAAGTAGAGCAATTGCCAATTGATGTAGGTGACAAAGATCCTTCGGAAGTAATCCAAGACTTGTCTACTGGCAAGATTCGCCCAACGGAGGTGAAGGAAAGTACTTCGTCTGTCCAAGTGGAAGCCTCAACTTCATGCCAAGGTGAACCACAAGTTGACTCAGAGGCATCCACAAGTGGGACACATCAAGACGATGAGAATGATGATGTACAACAAGATGAACCACGACGACCTCCTTCTCCACCTCCACGGGAGAACATCAACGACAACAACAACGAAGAAAGACAAGAGGAAAAACAAGACAATGAAGAGGATGTTCCACCCCGACCCAAACAAAAGCTCTCACGAGTTCGAGCAAGAGTCTCAAGAGATCATCTCATCGAACAAATCTTTGATGATATACAAATCAGGAGAATTACTCGCTCTAAAACTCGTTTGGCTAACTTTTGTGAACATTACTCATTCATTTCTAGCATTGAACCTATGAAGGTTGAAGAAGCGTTGGAAGATCCAAATTGGATAAACGTCATGCACAAAGAGCTACACAACTTTGAGAGGAACCAAGTGTGGACGTTGGTTGAAAAGCCCGATGAGAAGCACAATGTCATTCGAACCAAATGGGTGTTTCGGAACAAGCAAGATGAAGATGGAGAAGTTGTACGCAACAAGGCACATCTCATTGCTTAAGGCTACACTCAAGTCGAAGGTATGGACTACGGTGAGACATATGCCCCCGTTGCTAGACTTGAGTCCATTCGCATCTTACTTGCTTATGCCAATCATCATGACATTACCTTATATCAAATCGACATCAAAAGTGCTTTTCTAGATGGTTAAATTGAGCAGGAAGTTTATGTTAAACAACCTCTCGGCTTTGTTAATCCTAAGAAACCCGACCATGTTTACAAACTCCACAAAGCTCTTTATGGTCTTAAACAAGCTCCTAGAGCTTGTTATAAATGATTGACTAAGTTTCTTCTTGAAAAAGGGTTTGAAATTGGTAAAATTTATTCTACACTCTTTACTAAAAGGGTTAATGGAGAATTATTCATGTACCGATATCATATTTGGTTCAACTAACCCTCATTTTAGTGAAAAGTTTGGAAAGCTAATGTCGGAGAAGTTTGAGATGTCTATGATGAGTGAACTCAAGTTCTTTCTTGGTTTGCAAATCAAGCAAACTAAGGAGGGAACCTTTATATCTCAAACAAATTACACCAAGGACTTATTCAGGAAGTTCAACATGCAAGAATGCAAAGGTATGAATACCCCCATGCCTACTAGTGGGCATCTTGACTTGACAAAGGATGGCGAACTGGTTGACCTAAAGGTTTACCGCTCTATGATTGGTTCATTGTTATATCTATCTGCCTCCCGTACCGATATCATGCTAAGTGGGTGCATGTGTGCACGATATCAAGCGGCCCCCAAAGAATGTCATCTTAAGGCTGTGAAAAGGATAGTGAGATACTTAATTCATACACCAAATTTTGGCATTTGGTATCCTAAGAGGTCTTCTTTTAATATTGTTGGCTACTCCGACTCGGACTATGCCGGTGACAAGGTTGTTAGAAAGTCCACTTCAGGTACTTGTCAATTTCTGGGTAGATCTCTTATGTCTTGATCCTCCGAGAAACAAAACTCGGTATCCTTATCCACCGCCGAAGCGGAATACATTGCTACCGGTTCACGCTATGCTCAATTACTTTGGATGACCCAAACTCTTAAAGATCATGGGATTTATGTGAAACATGTTACATTGCTTTGTGTCAATGAGAATGCTATTAAGATTGGTCATAATCCCGTCCAACATTCTCGAACTAAGCATATTAAAGTTCATCATCATTTCATTCGAGATCATGTTGCTAAGGGAGATATCAAACTTAAGCATGTTTGTACCGATAAGCAATTGGCGGATATATTCACCAAACCGCTTGATAAGAAAGTGTTTTGCTGCTTGAGAGGTGAATTGAACATTATTGATGCCTCAAACTTGGAGTAGAAACTCCATGTGGATGCATGCGAGGCATGAGCCTTTCAATGACTAATCCTTGATATTTCTCTTATGATGATGATCATATGTCTTGGATATACTTGTACACTTGCATGCTATCTAACCCTCGTAGGTACTTGGATAAGCCCAACTCTATGAGATCGCAACTCAATCACATTCTAAGCAATCTCTACATCTCCAAGTCTCTACAAAATGGTGGTTAAAGACAAGGAAGCACAAATCCTTTCAATATATCCTTTGACAATTTCTTTGTATAAAAAATTCATGATTGTCATTTTGGATACACAAGTGCTCTTCCTTGCAATACTAACCCATGTAGGTAGATGAACTTCGATTACAAATGGTGCTCCCAACTCTTGATGAACTAAATCAACTTTGAGCACCCTACACAACTTCAACTGCATGATCCAGATCAACACCACCACCAAAGGTATGTCATTCCATCTTAGGGAAGCTTTACCCCAAGACATGGGTCAAAGCAACTCAACTAGATGAGAATACATCAAAATGCTTAAACGAAAAATGGCAACCCCATTTTGAGCTTAAACGATGAGTATGACCTATGATCAAGTGTCTTCACTTGACTCCTAAGTCAATATACTCTAACATAGGTGACTTTGCCGCCGACCAATTCTAGATGAAGTTCTCTAGTGTTTCTTTGAGTTCTTGCTATTGTATCATGCATGCTTGTTCTCCTTTCAAAAAAAAAAACTTCATCCAGATTTCTCTTTTTTCTTTCTTTTTCTGTTATGTTCCGCATTCCCTGCATCCAATTCATTGCAAATCCTTCAGTTAATTCCTTGCATATCTTTGTGAGATCTTATTTCCTAAGTGAGCTGAGGTGACAAATATTTTCTCTGGGTTGAACTCGGCCTCACCGGTTTGTTTTCTTCGGCTTAACCGAATCCTCTCGGTGCCACCGAAAATCATAAGTCGGTGCTACTGATTTCAATGCTGAGAAAAACACTGTGTCATTTGCATCCTGCATATCTGTCCCAGCTCCACTCAATGACACTTGTCCTCTACCAGCATCCTTTACATGTTGCTTTGTAATGTGACTCAAGGACAAAACCTACTTGACTCATGCTCCAGAAGACCCTTCTTGGAAATTGATGTCAAGGGGGGGGGGGGGGAGAGCACATGAAAGCTTATCACATAAGAGAGAATGCACTCCTAAAGCTTCTCCTGATGCTTCTTATTCTTAAGAGGAAAGTTGTCTCATGTCTTCAAGAGGGGAAAGACGTGACAGTATATGTTATGATTTTATCTTGCTCTGATTTTCTTGTTTGCTCTGATTTTCTTTCCCTATCTTCTCCCATTATCAAATGTCAGATTCAGGGGGAGAGAGCTCAGTCCTAAGGGAAGAGAAAATCTTTAAAATTCATTGCATATCTTTATCCTTGGGGACATGTCTATCACCAACTAGAGTACCTAGTACTCACTCTCTACATGTCATCCCAATCTTGGTATTCTTGTGATCTCTTGTTCTTGCTCTGTGTAGTAGATGTTCTTGTGTTATCTAACCTTGTTTACTCAGGTTCATCTCTTCCAAAGCTAGTTCAAGACCACAAGGTAAGTATATGCATCACACTCATGTGCATGAAGATCTCTTGCTATGGTATATATTGTTTGCAAGAGAGACTCATGAACATGAAGGTATATTTCCAGTATCTACATCATTTATTCTGATGCATATAGACAAGACACATGTAACTCGTTGCTTGCTTTGTCATGTTTATGCATTTTCATACTCATATGATCTATCATCACATGATTACATACATGTAGGGGGAGTTAATGCATGTTGCAAGTCTTTCCAAAGCTTTACTTGCTATTTCCTTATATCTTTATCTAAAGCTTTGATGTATATCAATTACCAAAAAGGGGGAGATTGAAAGCACAAGTGCCCCCTGGGTGATTTTGGTAATTAATGTCAACATATCTCTTGTTGGACTAATATTTCTACCTAGTATATTTCAGATAAGTACAACATTGGAGTGGCATGGACAAGAGGATGTGGAACCCCTTCCTGATGCTAAGGACAAACATTGGCAAAAGCTCAAGACTCTACATTTTCATTTTAGTGATCCAAGATCACATTGTCCATAGGAAAGCCAATACTATTAAAAGGGGATGAGGTGTTGCTTAATGGCTTACTTGCTCAAAGTGCTTAGTGATATGCTCCAAAGCCCTCAACCACTTTCTCATTTCCACATATGTCCTAAACCTAAAAGTCAAACTCGGCCCCACCGATTTGATCTATCCGGCACCACCGAGTTCATTTGACATAGCCACTACCGAATCCTAATGGTTCGGTCCCACCGATGGGATCTCGGTCTCACCGAGATGGGCTTGCAAATTCTCTATTACTTGTCGCAACAAAATCGGTCCCACCGAGTTTGTGCAATCGCTCCCATCGAGTTTGCTTGACCAATTCTCTGTTTGCTTATTACCAAAATCGGTCTCACCCAGTTCGTGTAATCGGTCAAACTGAGTTGAGGTTTTACCCTAACTCTTGCACATCAGTTCCACCGAGTTGACCTGGTCGGTCCCATCGAAAACTCTAACATTCACATTTTGACCTGAATCGGTCTGACCGAGTTTCACCATTCAGTCTCACCGAGTTTAGGAATCTGTTTGTAATGGCTGGATTTTGGTGGTGTGTTGATGATGTGTTGATGATGATAATAGGATACACCTCTCTAGTGCTTTTCTTCAGACGCCTAACCAATCTAGGAGACACCTCTCTCCAAAAGGTAATAGATGGTGTGTTGATGATGAACTCCTTGCTCTTGTGCTTCAAATGATACTCTCCCCAACAGTCAACTCTCTCTCATAGGATTGGATTCGGTGGAAAGATGATTTGAGTGGAAAGCAACTTGGGGAAGGCTAGAGATCAAGATTTATGTGGTTGGAATGGAATATCTTGGCCTCAACACATGAGTAGGTGGTTCTCTCTCAGAAAATGAATGCTGGAAGTGTAGACATGTTCTGATGGCTTTCTCCATGAATGAAGAGAGGGTGGAGGGGTATACATAGCCTCCTGATACATCTCCAATGTATCTATAATTTTTGATTGTTCCATGCTATTATATTACCCATTTTGGATGTTTATGGGCTTTACTTTACACTTTTATATCATTTTTGGGACTAACCTACTAACCGAAGGCCCAGCCTGAATTGCTGTTTTTTGCCTATTTCAGTGTTTCGTAGAAAAGGAATATCAAACAGAGTTCAAACGGAATGAAACCTTCGGGAGTGATCTTTTTGGAACAAACGCAGTCCAAGAGACTTGGAGTGGACGTCAAGCAGTAAACGAGGCGGACACGAGGGTGCCCGACACGACCTAAGGGGGTGGGAGCACCCCCACCCTCATGGGCCCCTCGTGGCTCAACCGACCTACTTCTTCCTCCTATATATATCCACGTACCCCGAAAACATCCAGGAGCACCACGAAAAACTATTTCCACCGCCGCAACCTTTTGTATCCGCAAGATCCCATCTTGGAGCCTTTGCCGGCGCTCCGCCGGAGGGGGAACCAACCACGGAGGGCCTCTACATCATCGCCAAGGCCTCTCCGATGAGTTGTGAGTAGTTTACCGCAGACCTTCGGGTCCATAGTTATTAGCTAGATGGCTTCTTTTCTCTATTTGAATCTCAATACAAAGTTCTCCTCGATCTTCTTGGAGATCTATTCAATGTAACTCTTTTGTTGGTGTGTTTGTCGAGATCCGATGAATTGTGAGTTTATGATCAAGTTTATCTATGAGAAATATTTGAATCTCCTCCAAATTCTTTTATGTGTGATTAGTTATCTTTGCAAGTCTCTTCGAATTATCAGTTTGGTTTGGCCTACTAGATTGATCTTTCTTGCAATAGGAGAAGTGCTTAGCTTTGGGTTCAATCTTGCGGTGTCCTTTCCCAGTGACAGTAGGGGCAGCAAGGCACGTATTGTATTGTTGCCATCGAGGATAAAAAGATGGGGTTTATATCATATTGCTTGAGTTTATCCCTCTACATCATGTCATCTTTCTTAATGTGTTACTCTGTTCTTATGAACTTAATACTCTAGATGCAGGCAGGAGTCGGTCGATGTGTGGAGTAATAATAGTAGATGCAGAATCGTTTCGATCTACTTGTTGCAGACGTGATGCCTATATACATGATCATGCCTAGATACTCTCATAACTATGAACTTTTCTATCAATTGCTCGACAGTAATTTGTTCACCCACCGTAATACTTATGCTATCTTGAGAGAAGCCACTAGTGAAACCTATGGCCCTCGGGTCTATCTTTTATCATATAAGTTTTCCATCTATCTTTATTTTCAATCTTTACTTTCCAATCTATATCATAAAAATACCAAAAATATTTATCTTATCTTATTATCTCTATCAGATCTCACTTTCACAAGTTACCATGAAGGGATTGACAACCCCTTTATCGCGTTGGCTGCGAGGTTCTTGTTTTTTTGTGTAGGTGCGTGGGACTTTTGAGGAGCCTCTCCTACTGGATTGATACCTTGGTTCTCAAAAACTGAGGGAAATACTTACACTACTTTGCTGCATCACCCTTTCCTCTTCAAGGGAAACCCAACGCAGTGCTCAAGAGGTAGCACCTCCACACAAAATCTAACCGTTACACACAATTTACCAAACTCGGTGGGACCGAATCAGAAAACTCAGTCAGACCGATTTAGTTCACAATGTGACCGTTAGGCATTTCGGTGGGACCGATATGATCAACTCGGTAGGATCGATGTGCTAGGGTTAGGGTAAAACATCATCTTTGTTTGACCGATTACACAAACTCGATGGGACCGATTTTGGTAATAAGCTAAACAGAGAGTTTGTCAGACAAACTAGGTGGGACTGACTGCATATCTCGGTGAGACCAAAATTATTGTAATGGGCAATAGAGAGTTTGCAAGCCCATCTCGGTGAGACCGAGATCCCATCGGTGAGACTGAATTGACTAGGGTTTTTGGCAGTGGCTATGTCAAGTGAACTCGGTGGCACCGGATGGATCAATTGGTAGGGCCGAGTTTGACTTTTGGTTTGGGACATATGTGGATATGAGAAAGTGGTTGAGGGCTTTGGTACATATCACTAAGGACTTTGAGCAAGCAAGCCATTAAGCAACACCTCATCCCCTTTTAATAGTATTGGCTTTCCTATGGACTCAATGTGATCTTTTGATCACTAAAATAAATGTAGAGTCCTGAGCTTTGAGCTTGAGCCAATCCTTTGTCCTTAGCATCTTGATGGGGTTCCACATCCTCTTGTCCATGCCACTCCACTGTTGGACTTATCTGAAATATACTAGATAAAAGTATTAGTCCAACAAGAGATATGTTGACATTAATTACCAAAATCACCCAGGGAACACTTGTGCTTTCAATCTCCCCCTTTTGGTAATTAATGACAACATACATCAAAGCTTTAGATAAAGATATAGAGAAAGGCAGGTAAAGCTTTGGAAGGACAGGTAACATGCATAGGCTCCCCCTACATGTATGCAATCATGTAAATATGGAACATAAGATCATGTGAGTGCATAGTCATGACAGAGCAAGCAATGAGTTACATGTATCTTGGTTATATGCATCAGAGCAAATGGTGTGAATATAGGAAATGTACCTTCATGCTCACGAGTCCTTCTTGCAAACAATATGTACATCAGCAAGAGATCCTCATGCACATGAGTGTGATGCGTATACTTACCTTGTGGTCTTGAGCTAGCTTTGGAAGAGATGAACCTGAGTAAACAAGATTGGACAACACAGAAACATCTACTAAACAGAGCAAGAGCAGCAAACCACAAGAGTACCAAGATTGGGATGACATGTAGAGAGTGAGTACTAGGTACTCTATTTGAGTGTAGACATGTCCCCAAAGGTAAAGATATGCAATGAATTCGAAGATTTCCTTCCCTTAGATATCTTGCTCCCCCTGAATCTTATGTGGGATACTAGGAGAAGATAAGGAATAGAAAATTAGAGCAAAGCAAACACACAAACAACACAAACAACATGAACATGTCTTTCCCCTCTAAAGACATGTGACTTCTCTCCTCTTTGAATACCAAGCAACCGGGGTCTCCCTTTGATGTGATTATGTATCTCTCTTTCCCCCTTTTGATGTGATTAAGCTTTGATGTGAGTTCTCTCTCCCCCTTTGACATCAATTTCCAAGAAGGGATCTTCTGGAGTGTGAGTCAAAAATAGGTTTGGTCCTTGAGTCACATAGCAAAGTAGCAGGGAAAAATAAGGTGCTGGTAGGGGATAAGAATCATCGAGTGGAGCTGGAACAAAATGTGCAGGATGCAAATGACAAAGTGTCTCCTCAGCATGTGAAATCGGTAACACCAAGTTGGTGTCTTTGGTGGCACCGAGATAATTCGGTTTGACCGAAAGACAAACTGGCGTGTCCGAGTTCATTACAGAGATAAAGCACTTGTCACCTCAGCTCACTTAGCAAATAAGATCTCTCAAGGATTTGCTAGGAATTAACTCAAGGATTTGCAATGAATAGGATGTAGGGAATGCAGAACAAAAAATAAAAAGAAAACAAAGGACATCAGGATGAAGTTTTTTTCCTTTTTTTGAAAAAGGGAAACAAATATGCAAAAGACAAATGCAAGAACAAGGAGAAACACTAGAGAACTTCATCTAGAATTGGTCGGCGACAAAGTCACCTATCTTAGAGTATATTGACTTAGGAGTCAAGTGAAGACACTTGATCATAGGTCATACTCATCGTTTAAGCTCAAAATGGGGTTACCATTTTTTGTTTAAGCATTTTGATGTATGCACATCTTGTTGAGCTGCTTTGACCCATGACTTGGAGTATAGCTTCTCTAAGATGGAATACCATACCTTGGGTGGTGGTGTTGATCTTGATCATGTAGTTGAACTTGTGTGGGATGCTCAATGTTGATGTAGTTCATTTGCACCACTTGTAATTGGAGTTCATCTACCTACATGAATTAGTTTTGCAAGGAGGAGCACTTGTGTATCCAAAGTGTCAATCATGAAGTATGATACCAAAAGAAATTTGATATATATAAATTGTCAAAGGATATGTTTGAAGGGTTTCATGCTTCCTTGTCTTCAACCACCGTATTGTAGAGACTTGGTGATGTAGAGATTGCTCAAGATGTGAGTGAGTTGCAATCACATAGATTTAGATTCATCCAAGTACCTACAAGGGTTAGATAACATGCAAGGGTGCAAATATATCCAAGACATATGATTATCATCATAAGAGAAATATCAAGGATTAGTCAAAGACTCATGCCTTGCACGTATCCAAATGGAGTTCCTACTCCAAGTTTGAAGCATCATGATGTTCAATTACCCTCTCAACCGGCAAAATACTTTCTCATCAAGCGGTTTGGTGAATATATCCGCCAATTGCTTATCGGTACGAACATGCTTAAGGTCAATGTCTCCTTTAGCAACATGATCTCGAATGAAATGATGAGGAACCTCAATATGCTTAGTTCGAGAATGTTGCACAGAATTGTGAGCAATCTTTATAGCACTTTCATTGTCACAAAGCAATGGAACATGTTTCACATATATCCCATAATCTATAAGAATTTGGGTCATCCAAAGTAACTGAGCACAACATGAACCGGCGGCAATGTATTCCGCTTCGCCGGTGGATAAGGATACCGAGTTTTGTTTCTTGGAGGACCAAGACACAAGAGATCTGCCAAGAAATTGACAAGTACCTGAAGTGGACTTTCTATCAACCTTGTCACCGGCATTGTCCGAGTCAGAGTAGCCAACAAGATCAAAAGAAGACCTCTTAGGATACCAAATGCCAAAATTTGGTGTATGAATTAAGTATCTCACTATCCTTTTCACAGCCTTAAGATGACATTCTTTAGGGGCCGCTTGATATCGTGCGCACATGCACACACTTAGCATGATATTGGGACGGGAGGCACATAGATATAACAATGAACCAATCATAGAGCGGTAAACCTTTTGGTCAACGGGTTCACCACCTTTAGTCAAGTCAAGATGTCCACTAGTAGGCATGGGTGTATTCATACCTTTGCATTCTTGCATATTGCACTTCTTGAATAAGTCCTTGGTGTACTTCGTTTGAGAGACAAAGGTCCCTTCCTTAGTTTGCTTGATTTGCAAACCGAGAAAGAATTTGAGTTCACTCATCATGGACATCTCAAATTTCTCGGACATTAGCTTTCCAAATTTCTCACTAAAATGGGGGTTAGTAGAGCCAAATATAATATCATCAACATAAGTTTGGTACACAAATAATTCTCCATTAACCCTTTTAGTGAAGAGAGTAGAATCAATTTTTTCAATCTGAAAGCCTTTTTCAATAAGGAACTTGGTCAAGCATTTATACCACGCTCTATGAGCTTCTTTAAGACCATAAAGAGCTTTGTGAAGTTTGTAAACATGATTGGGTTTCTTAGGATTAACAAAGCCGGGAGGTTGTTTAACATAAACTTCCTCCTCAATTTCACCATTTAGAAAAGCACTTTTAATGTCCATTTGGTACAAGGTGATATCATGGTGATTAGCATAGGGAAGTAAGATGCAAATGGAATCAAGTCTAGCAACGGGGGCATATGTCTCACCATAGTCCATACCTTCGACTTGAGTGTAGCCTTGGGCGATGAGACGTGCTTTGTTGCGAACTACTTTTCCATCTTCATCTTGCTTGTTGCGAAACACCCATTTGGTACCGATGATGTTGTGGTTGTTGTCGGGCTTCTCGACCAATGTCCACACTTGGTTTCTCTCAAAGTTGTGCAGCTCTTCATGCATGGCATTTATCCAATCCAAATCTTCCAATGCTTCTTCAACCTTTATGGGTTCAATGCTAGAGATGAATGAATAATGTTCACAAAAAATTATCCAAACGAGATTTAGAGCGAGTGATTCTCCCGGTTTGGATATCATTGTAGATTTGCTTGACGGGATGTTCGCTGGCGACTCTTCTATGCCACAAGTAGCCTTTAAAAGATTTAGCAATTAAGCAAGTTCTAGGTTGAGCCTTTTTAGTGAAATCAACAACGTATAGATCACCTCTACGTATGCCGGTAAAGACCATTTTATGATTATCTCTATGAAACACTTGGCAATCTACTTTAGTAAATAGGACATTGAAACCAAAGTCAGCTAGTCTAGATACATAAAGCAGATTATAGCCAAGAGATTCAACGAGCATAACATTTTGTATGGATCTGTCATGTGAGATGGCCACCTTACCGAGGCCAACCACCTTACTCTTTGAGTTATCACCAAAAGTGACATACTTTCGGGGGCCGTCGTTTTCAGCAAGCTCACGAAACATATCTTTATCTCCAGTCATGTGATCGGTACATCCACTATCAAGGACCCATTCCTTTCCTCCTGCCATGTAGCCGCGAAGATTAGCTATAAGACCAAAGTGTCTCATTGCATCATCAAGATCATAGTCACTATCATCATACTCATCATAGTATCCATGTTCAACATCGTCATGTGATGGGTCAATCCCTAGAGAGAGTGATTCATTAGATAAATGATCATGACAATAATCATATTTATGAAATCTATGGCTTTGAAGATAATATTGCTAATGATTCCAACATCTCCTTTGGCATGCATAAGGTAACGAAGCTCAAACAGACAATCATCAAACTTAGGATCACTAGTACTCATTTTATTCAAGGCAATTGACTTATGAAGAATCTCATCTAGATTTTGCAAGGAATAGTTTGGAAATATTTCCTCAAGAAATCTCCATATAGTATAAGCACAATCAAGAGTAGGCAAGTGACCAATCAAATTTCTAGGCAATCCTCTAATGATAATATTGATAGTTCTAAGATTGCGAATCATGTCAAGATCCTCATCGGGAGTGGGATGCAAGGGATCAACAATGGGTGCACAAGGGTTGGTAATGTGCTTGCTCAAATGATATTCATTGAAAATCTCAAGCATCTCATTTTTCCACTCATGAAAGTACTCTCCATCAAGTATAGGCACTCTATGTCTAAGACTCCCCAACGTAGACTCATCCATCTTCCTCCAATGGTGATTAAACCAAAGCAATGGAGACCAATGCTCTGATACCAATTGAAAGGATCGAGAAGAGGTGTCTAGAGGGGGGTGAATAGACTCTCAACCAAGAAAAGTAGCAATTTTAAGTTCTTCAAGTTGAGGTGGAGTTCAGGCACAAGTTTAAACATTCACAATACATATCAAGCAAGCATGCAAAGAGTATATGAGAAGTAGAAAGTAAAGCATGCAACTTGCAAGAAACTAAAGGGATGGGATCGGAGTGTGCAAACGCAATTGGAGACACGAATATTTTTGGTGTGGTTCTGATAGGTGGTGCTATCTTACATCCACGTTGATGGAGACTTCAACCCACGAAGGGTAACGGCTGCGCGAGTCCACGGAGGGCTCCACCCATGAAGGGTCCACAAAGAAGCAACCTTGTCTATCCCACCATGGCCATCGCCCACGAAGGACTTGCCTCACTAGGGTAGATCTTCACGAAGTAGGCGATATCCTTGCCCGTACAAACTCCTTGGTAAGGGCAAGGAGATCGCCTACTTCGTGAAGATCTACCCAAGTGAGGCAAGTCCTTTGTGGGCGATGGCCACGGTGGGATAGACAAGGTTGCTTCTTCGTGGACCCTTCGTGGACTCGCGCAGCCGTTACCCTTCGTGGGTTGAAGTCTCCATCAACGTGGATGTAAGATAGCACCACCTATCAGAACCACACCAAAAATATCCGTGTCTCCAATTGCGTTTGCACACTCCGATCCCATCCCTTTACTTTCTTGCAAGTTGCATGCTTTACTTTCTACTGCTCATATACTCTTTGCATGCTTGCTTGAATTGTGTTCTGAATGCTTGAAATTGTGCTAATTTCCTACCTCAACTTGAAAAACTTAAAAACTGCTATCTTTGCTTCTGGAGGGTCTAATCACCCTCCCTCTAGACACCTCTTCTAAATCCTTTCACTCCTTTATGTTGGGTACCCCAGTTCTGGGACCCCGTCAGTATCCCCGGAGCGTGGCGGAGGTCGCGTGTGTCCGGGCTCCAAGATCTCCGGCAGGCTCTTCTCTTCGTGTATCCGGCCTCTCGAGCCGTCATAGGGCGGTTCCTCCATTCTTAGTAACGCTGCTGACTCTTCTTTGGGCGACAGGGCCGAACAAACTCCATGGACCAGCCACTAGTCGTGCAGGCACCGTCTTGGATACTGTTCGTATGTCAACCTTCGTTTTTCAAAATATATGACGACCGAACGGCCACATTGAGCCCTACCTGACCTTTCTTCTACGCTGCCATGCACTCCCCCACCTCTTCCTGGATCGACAACTATCGGAATCGGGGCTCCAGAGACCCAAAGGTTTGAACTTTGGGGTGCACTCATTCCTACTTCCCTATCCTTCCCTGCAGCTAACCACAACGAGGCTACGGCGAGAGGGAGCTAGCGGGAGTGGGCCAGTGACACAGCGGTTACCCAGGTTTGGGCCACCTTGCGGTGTACAAGGGTTAAGGATCAAGTGGTCGTCCCCTCTACGGCAGCTCCCTACCCTCCTTTTATATATTCCTTGATCCTCTTCCCTCGAAAACATTGGCAGGAAGGGTTGCCACAGAACGACAATTTTGAAGGGGCAGGGGCACAGTCTATCTTGACAAAAGGTGGTCTTCTCCTGCAAATCCACTGTCCATGCTGTCGACATCCTGGATTTGGGGGTATCCAGCCCTACCTCCCTGCGGCCCACCGCGTGACTCCATCGACGGCCTGGTACGGCCCAGCTTCAACACCAACACAGCTAGACCCTCGTGAGGGGCCAAGCCTCGCGAGGCAGACGACGCCAAGACCCACGAAGGAGATGGCCTCCTCAGGAGGGCTCCTGAGGGGCGGAGAGTTCTATGCAAGTTATCTCACAAGGCTTAGCTGACGTGAGCCATGACGACCAAGGCCAGGCGGGCGCCTGGCGGGTGCAGAGCATACGTTTCCTCTTCGGTGCAAGGGAGTCAAGCCATAGGTGCGGAGTCCCGAGGAATCAGCCAAAGGTTTCCATTCTGGTGCAACAAGACCAAGGCCGCCAGGACGGCAGGACGGAGGTCATCACCGAGCCAAACGCAGTGTCACAACCAGAGGCTTTTCGCAGGCGAAGACTACTTTTGTCAGGATAGACTGTACTACTTGTCCCCTTTCAAATCCCGCCGTTGTGGAATCCCTTCCCACTCATATTTGGGAAGAGGACCAAGGCCACTACATATAGGACTTGGCCACCACCATAGAGAAGGACCGACAATAGAAGGACCGAAATCAGAACAAGTAGAACACCACACCAGCTCAAGAACACCTCACCTCCTGAGGCTTGTTCATCCACTGTACTAGTTCATCCATAGCCCCTCGAGGCAATCCACCACACCACACTGGATTAGGGTATTACACCACAACGGTGGCCCGAACCAGTATAAATCTTTGTGTCTTTGTGTCTCTTTGAGCTCGACGCGCTAGGCTAGGAGGATCGCGAGTAGGCAGGCTGCGCAGGTTGAGATCTCCGCACGCACCCCAGAGTTCGAACCTCTCAAGGGTTGCCGGATCCCTAAATCCGACATTTGGTGCGCCAGGTAGGGGTGCGCCGGATCCTCTCTCCGCTCCGACACCTCCATGGCCGACGCGCCCAGGGCTTGCGCCGAGCGTCGGGCTGCGGTCTCTGCTTGCGTCGCTCAGACGGCTCAGGCGGGTGACGGCTGCACCCGCCACGCTCCTTCTCCGGTGGCCAACGCCGCCACGGGCCCTGCCGGCCACGAGCAGCAAGCCTCATCGCTGCACCCGTCGGTGCACCATGACTGCAGCATCGCTACTCCATCACTGACCCCAGCAGCTTCTTCATCCCATGCGCATCGCGGCCAGGTGGACGCACAGGCCGCTCTGCTCACGGCGCGGGAGCTTCTTCGCTACCGTCCGGTAGGTGATCTCTACGAGGAGTGGCTCGAGCGGATCGCCGAGTAGCATCGCACACGGGGGCTCCGACGGGCCGGCTCGCTCGCTGCCTCAGCAACCACCTACAGCGGGCGACGTCGCGCACGGGGCTCCTCCTCCACCTCCGCCCCGGGGTGCCATCATCGAGACAAGGCGTATGTCTCCACGACACGACCTGCAGCGCCCGGCGCCGGCTCGAGATGACGTGAGCTGCCAGGTGGTGCAACGTCCCCGAGGAGAAGCACGCGTGCTTCCACCACCCCAGCACTAGGCTCACACGCCGCCACAGGAGGTGGCGGTGCGCGTGCACCAGGACCACGTTCCATCCCCTCAACGACCTCCGGTGGCCACGACAGGATGCCGCACGTTCACTACGGAGCTCCACAACGTCGTCTGCCGAGCAAGTTCAAGCCTGACCTGCCTCCACACTACGACGGCACCGCAGACCCCGCCGAGTTCCTACAGCTCTACGAGTTGAGCATCGAGGCGGCCAACGGCAACGAGAAGATCATGGAAAACTGGTTCCCGATGGCCCTCAAGGATGGCGCGCGCTCTTGGCTCCTGAACCTGACTGAGGGGTCGGTTTCTTCCTGGGAGGAGATGCGCGGCCGCTTCATCGCCAACTTCCAGGGCACTCGCGACCGTCCGCCGGTCGTGGGCGACCTGCGCCACATCAAGCAGCAACCTGGAGAGACCCTGCATAAGTATATCCAGCGCTTCAACAATGTTTGCCTCAAGATTCTCAAGGTGTCTAATGAGGCCATCATCTCCACGTTCATCTATGGCGTCCGCGATGTGAAGACGAAGGAGGAGCTAGCCATCCACGAGGATCTCTTCACCGCTCTGGAGATGTTCAACATGGCAAACACGTGTGCAAGGGCTGAGGAGGGACGCCTCTCCCTCCTCGAGCTCCCTGATGCTGATCTAGAAGACAAGAAGACCAAGGCCAAGGACACGAAGCGCAAGGGGACCAGCCGCGCTTGCGGCCGAGCCAGAGACCAAGCGCGGCTGCGACCACCCCGAGTCGTCCAAGAGCAAGCGGTCGTTCTGCGCCTTCCACAACATCTACAGCCACAACACCAGCGACCGCTAGGAGCTCAGGGCTCTGCGCGACGGGCGCCTCGGTCGACGCCTTGAGCACAACGATCGAGGCTACGGCCACGGAGGTGGCCGAGGTGGAGGACGCTGGGATGGATGCGACCGCCGTCAGGAGTGGCGTGACCAGCCTCGTGAGGACCACTGGCAGGACCAGCCTCGCGAGGGCAACTGGAGGGAGCAACCTCGTGAGGACCGCCCTCAAGGCAACGCAGCTTTGCCTCCTCTGCCTCCACTGCCAAGAAGGAACAAAGATCACCACCAGGACGAGGGGGCTAGGGGCTTCCAGGAGCCTCGAGCCATCGCCTGCATCCTGGGCGGCTCACAGGCCCCGCTTCCCACCGCGTCTTCAAGCAGTTTCGCGTGCGGTGAATGCAGCGCTCCCCAGGCCTGAAGCAACTCGCCCTCTCAAGTGGTCCAAGTGCGCCATCACTTTCGACTCCTTAGACCGGCTCAAGTGCGTAGCCATCGCTGGCGCGCTCCCCATGCTCTGCTCCCCCATCATCAGCAACATGACCGTCACCAAGACCCTCATAGATGGCGGAGCAGGGCTCAACGTTCTCTCCGTTCAGATGTTTGACAGGCTCCAGGTGCCGAACTACCAGCTGCACCCCACAAAGCCATTCTCAGGAGTGACCGACGGATCGACACATCCGGTCGGGCAAGTTCGCCTCCCTGTCACCTTCGGCGAGCGCAACAACTACCGCACCGAGCTCATCAACTTCGACGTCGCCGACATTTGCCTGCCCTACAACGCCATCCTAGGGTACCTAGCACTGGCCAAGTCCATGGCGGCCATGCACCACAGCTACAACATTCTCAAGATGCCAGGAAGAGGCGGCATCATCATGGTCGCCTGCCAAGAGAAGGATGCAGTGTGCTCCCTCGAGCGGCGCCTTCCAGGCTGCAGCGGTTGAGAACCCAGAAGACGAAGATGGCGCCCTCCCTCCTAAGATCGCCCTCAAGACGAAGAAGCTGCAGCTGGGCCAGGGGTCTCATGAGGGAGCATCACTCGAGGACGCAGCACTGAGTCTCGCGTCTCCGGACGCGGCACCTTCACCCATCGCATAGGAAGGCACACCCGGCGCCCCTCTCGGGCTGGGCTCGGGGGCTCTCCTTTGGAGGGCCTCAGATCTAGCCAATGACGTGAGAGTAGCGCTCGGGACCATGTGGAGGCGCTCTTCAGAGCATGCTTCCCAGGAGAAGGCAGCAGGCGTGTGGCACCAGACATTTAGGAGTTCATCAGCAAGGCAATCAAGGAGATTCAGGAAGGAAGGGTTCTGCAAGGCGATCGTCGCCTGCTGCGTGGTGCAGCTCATTGCCCTAGCGAGGGTAAGGAGTTCCGCATCTGCATCGACATCCCCGGGCTCAACAGGGCCGCGTCTCGGCAGCTCATGTGGCCGTCTCATGTCGGCCGATGCGAGGGTCCGCCTCACAGCTACGTCTGCATGCCTTTTGGCTTAGCGGGCGCGGCTGAGGCGTTCCAACACTGCATGAGGGATGCTCGGACGGCCTGCGAGGCCAGGCACCAGGCGCTTCTGGCAGAGATGGAGGAGCACCTTTAGGAGCCTTCCAGTCCCTCCAAGCCTCCCGAGGCTCAGCACCGGAGTGGCTCATGAGGAACGGCTTCAACAGGGCGAGTTTTTTGGCCACTCCAACAACTCTTCAGCAACGGTACCAGGTGACATCTCCCTAGTTCGTTCAGTTTGGGGGTGCCCCCTGGGCTGCATCATCCCCAAGCCGTGTTGGTCTGTCCCTACGGCATGTATCCCTTCCGCATTTATCAGAGCCAGTTACAATCCTTTGCAAGCTGCTTTTGAATTATTGACTGCCTGACCGGTGCTTCGTCGCTAAGAATGTCTTGCGTCCTTGCAAGCCCTCCCACAACCGCCTCATGATTAAGGACTGGCACGACGTCTATGCTCGGGTCCGTCCCTGTAGCATCGCAAAACCCAAGTAGCTGAGCTCTGCCTCACGGGCTAGCCCCATGTACGTCACCTCCCGTGGCTCTTGGTGCCTTGTTCTCGCATGAGCTAATCGTGGGTGGAAGAGTTAGGGCGCACGACCTGGTGCCCCCGTGGCCACGGGAACCACGCGCCGGTTGTTTTCCTTCAGGATCTTTGCATGAGAAGACTGGGCACGACATCTATGCTCGGGTCCGTCCCTACAGCGTCGATAAATCCAGAGGGTGAGCTTTGTCTGGCGGGCCGGTCCCGTTCACGTCACCTCCTGGGGTCGTTGGTGTCTGGCCTTCTCATGTAATAACCTCAGGAAACTCATTCGGCACAGGCTGCCTAACCATCTCGCAGGACCAATCCAAGCATCTCTAATCAAGACCAGGCACAACCCGCCTTGAGCTAGGGCCTCGTGAGTCCCGCTCTGGCTCACGGGTGCCCATATACACCTCCTCTAGCCCTGTCGTGCAAGCCACGTGTCAGAGCGGGGCTGTACACGCCCCGGGGGCTCTCCTTAGAGGGAGCCCCCTCCCATGCACCAATGGAAGCACCATGCTCTGTGCTGGTCGTCGGCACTGCCGAGGAGCGGCTATGCCCGTGCAAGAGCGGAAGCGCTATGCCCCGCGCTGGTGATAAACAACTGGGGGTGGCCTCACGGCCGCATTAACCTCAGGGAGCCTCCGGGCTCAGTGACTAGCCTCACCGCACTGCTCTACCTCGAGAAGGTAGCGCGAGCGGGCTGGGCACGAGGGCTACGCTCAGGTCACGCCTGGCGTACCCCACCTTCTAGGCCTCACGGGCCTGGTCTTCACACACCCCTCCCAAGCGAGAGCTCGGTGAGGAAAAGGTATGATGTTCTGTTCGTACGTCAAGGGGGACTCCTGACCATCGCATCTTAGGGGCCTAACTGGTCATGTATCCCCTCACCTCTTGGGCTCGTCCTGGTGATCCGGATGACTCAACGACGGCTGAGGCATGCACGGGGCCAGGCCCTGCCGACACAGAACGCCAAGACCTGGTTGTCACCCTTCTTTTTCAAGCCCGTTCGCACGTCGAGGGGGACTCCTGAGCATCGCGTCTCAGGAGCCTAACTGGTCACGTAGCCCCTCACCTCTTGGGCTCGTCCTGGTGATCCGGATGACTCAACGATGGCTGAGGCATGTGCGGAGCCGGGCCCTGCCGACGCAGAACACCAAGGCTTGCCCCTGCATCTTTTCCTAGCTGTTCGCACATCAGGGAGGACTCCTGAGCATCGCGACTCAGGAGCCTAACTGGTCATGTAGACCCTCACCTCTTGCGCTCATCTTGGTGATCCGGACGACCCAATGACGGCTGAAGTATGCGCAGGGCCGGGCTCTACCAACGCAGAACAACAAAGCAAACGGAAAAGCTAAAGGAGCATACTCTAGTTATTACAAGACACATTGTTCCAACCAAATAGTTTTAAACGCCTCCCCAAGGCATGCCACATGATGCAGGATAAGCAAGCAAAAGCAGAATCACCGGGCCACCTCTTCAGACTTGGGAGTCACCACTGCCCACCAGCAGAGCCTCATCGCCAGGCGCTTCGCTCGTTCCACCGGCTTCAGTCGGAGTACCAACCACCAGGTACTTGTTCAGCATGGTGTTCACGAAGCTCTTCAAGGCAGCAGCAGCAGCGTCCTAGGAGTCGGCATCCACCGGAGTGAGGAAGGAGGAGAGGTTAAAGCTGGCATCCTGGAGATAAAGATGTCTGAAGACGCATGTCAGAGCCGAGGAAGAAAGTGAGCGCGCCTCGCTTTCCACCAGGGATGCAAACCCATGGACGGCATCTTCGAGCACCGCCACAACTTCAGGAAGCAGAACAGCAGGGCTCTCCCTCGGGGTCGTCACCATCGCCTTTCTCGAGGGATCATCTCCAAAGAGTGCCTTTTGGGCCTTGTGGAAGCGTGCCTTGAGTGAGGAAAGGGTGTCGCGCTCCATGGCGCCCACCTTCTTGGCCTCAGCCAGGGCCGCTTGAGCCGCCTCCACCTCCTCCTTTAGCTTCATCAGGTGGTCGCGCTCTCCAGCCTGCTCTAAGGCCGTCTTCTTCACCTCAGCTTCTTGGTTGGCGACGGCAGCTTCCTGGGCCTTCAGCTTCTCCTCACGCTCCTGGAGCTGGCTGGCCTGGGCGGCCTGTCGGTCCTGGAGGGCCATCAGATCAGCCTGCGCCATGTGGCACCGGTTCTCAGCTTCTGTCGCCTCTTGCCGCGCCTGGTCGCGCGCCATGGTGGACACCCCAAGCGCCTTTTATGCTTCCTCCACGGAACCCCAGGCCGCGCGAACAGACACATCAGCCTTGAGCCAGCTGGAGATCAGCCCCAGGCATCCCTGCACCGAACGACGATCCGGGCCCTAAAGTTCACCCTGGAGGAGGTCCAGCGCCGCCCTTGCCTCTTCCAGAGTCCCGGAGGGAGCAGGAGCACCATGACTTGGCCACGCGCTGGGCAAGGGAGAAGACGCCCTCAGCACCAAGGCAGAAGAAACCTCAGCCTTAGGAAGGACCGGGGGCTCCGGAGGCTGGTTGTCCTCAGCAGCCGCGGCAAGGCTGGGTGCCGGAGGAGTCAGGCCTCCCGAGGGCTCCGGCAGCTCCTGAGGACGGGCATCCACGTCCTTCGGAGCTGGCGTCACCTCTGGGGCTGCGGGGGCAGCGACACTGTTTTTCACCAGGGCTGCGGTGGCCGCTTCATCGCTTGCGGCCGTGGCAACCTCCGTACCCTCCTTCTGCTTCTTCGACGGCTGCTGCCTAACAACAGGAGAAGACGCCGAGTGCCACTTCAAGAACCAACAAGCAAAGCTAAGGGAGAGACTTACTGGTCGATGAAGGCATAGCTCCTCTTCATTCTCAACAGCGGGTGCTGAGGCGGAGCAGCTGGTCCTGAGTTCTTGGGGGTAGGAGAGCTTGCGGTTGGCGCCGCCCGGGACGGTGTCGGCGAAGGTGGGCTGCTGCCTGAAGGGATCAGCACAGACCTGCTTTTCTTCATGAGTGCTCGCTTGGGCTGCTTCGAGGAGGCCACCCCAGACCTCGTGGTGACTCCTGGAGGGCGTGGCACCTCCACCACCGAGGGCTCGTCATCATCGTCATCATCAAGAAGGTCGTGCAGGAGCTCCCTTCGCTCCGGAGCGGATGATTCTTCCGGAACCTCGTCTTCGGTGGTGTCGGAGGATTGGCCGTCGGAGGACAGGTGCACCAAGGTAGCAGGCGGCAAGGACGACCCCAGCCGCACGAACCCGAGCTCGTCGAAGACAGGCATGGCCGCAACAACCTCCTCGGCGTCATCACGATAGTACAGCAGAAGCCAGTCCTCCGGAGGGTCGCTCGGGTCCTTCCCTGTCAGGTAGAGCAGCACCTTGTTCAGCTCCTCCTCGGTAAGAGGGTCTTGGCGCAAGCAGATTTTGTCGCCATCACCACCAAGCTTCCACAAGGGCCGGGGGCGGTCTTGAAGCGGCGATGTGCTGCTTCGGGAAGTCCCTGATGAGCATGGCCCGCATCAGCTTCGCGCTCTTTAGCTCCTTATCCATCTTCCTCACGAACGGCATTAGGGAAGGGTCGGTGATCTTCTCAGAGCGCCACCACTTCTCGGAGACGGGGAATGCGGTCGTCAGCTGGAGCGAGCTCTGGGAGCTCTTGGCATCCATCAAGACCAACCTCTTCGTGGCATCCTCCACCTTCTTCCTGACGCGGGAGATTGCGTTACCACCCCGCGCTGTGATGAAGCCGATCCCAACCGGATTGTCTCCGGTCTTGCGGTGGTAGAAGAAATGGCGGAATAGGGCGACAGAGGGCATCACCCCCATGAATGCCTCACAATAGAAGGCGAAAAGGGACAGAAGGAGGATGGAGTTGGCATGGATGTGGAGCGCGTGGAGACCATAGTGGTGAAGGATGGCGAAGAAGAAGGGGGGGGGGGAATGGAGGTACCAGCCACGAGAAGACGATGTGCATGAAGAAGGAGAAGAAGTTGCTACCCGCGGGCTCTGGTGCAGCGGTGGCGACCCGGAGCGCGGTCTTCTTCCACTCATTGTCGTCGCTCGCTGTCAGGAGGAGCATGGTCTGGAGCTTCTCCCCGGTCATGCAGGGCGACAACAACCCTGGCTCGTACCAGGCGAAGCCGGCAACCGAGGAAGAAGTTGTGGTCTTCTCGGCGGCCATCAAGAGGAAGATTTGGTGGAAAATCGACAGATCTAGTGAGCTCTTCTGTTATGGGGAGAAGGGGGTCTGGAGCAAGACGACGAAGGAGCAATTAAAGCCTGGCGGCAGGCGGCACCCCTTTTTTGTCAGACGGGAGCAATTGCCGAGGCAGCATGGGGAAACGGAGTCGCCCTCGTCCAATGAATCGCCACGCGTTATCAAGGCCGCAGGCGGTTAGGTCCCGCGGCGCTTCGCACTTGCCCTTTAGCTTCGCCTAGAAGCCAAGTCCGAGCGTGCCTTGGGCCTGGGGGCTACTGTCAGCGTCCTGGATTTGGGGGTATCCAGCCCTGCCTGTGTGCGGCCCACCGCATGACTCCATTGACGGCCTGGTACGGCCCAGCTTCACCACGAACACTGCAAGACCCTCGCGAGGGGCCAAGCCTCACGAGGTGGATGACGGCAAGACCCCAAAGGAGATGGCCTCCTCAGGAGGGCTTGAGGGGCGGAGAGTTCTGTGCAAGTTATCTCACGAGGCTCAGCTGACGTGAGCCATAACGACCAAGGCCAGGCGGGCGCTAGGCGGGCGCCAAGCGGGTGCAGAGCGTGGGTTTCCTCTTCGGTGCAAGGGAGGCAAGCCACAAGTGCGGAGTCCCGAGGAATCAGCCAAAGGTTTCCATTCTGGTGTAACAAGACCAGGACCGCCATGATGGCAGGACGGAGGTCATCACCGAGCCCACCGCAGCGTCACGACCAGAGGCTTTTCGCATGCGAAGACTACTTTTGTCAGGATAGACTATACTACTTGTCCCCTTTCAAATCCTGCCGTTGTGGAATCCCTTCCCGCTCATATTTGTGAAGAGGACCAAGGCCACTATATATAGGACTTAGCCACCACCATAGAGAAGGACCGACATCAGAAGGACCGAAATCAGAACAAGTAGAACACCACACCAGCTCAAGAACACCTCAGCTCCTGAGGCTTGTTCATCCACTGTACTAGTTCATCCATAGCCCCTCGAGGCAATCCACCATACCACACTGGATTAAGGTATTACACCACAACGGTGGCCCGAACCAGTATAAATCTCTGTGTCTTTGTGTCTCTTTGAGCTCGACGCGCTATGCTAGGAGGATCGCGAGTAGGCACGCTGGGCAGGTTGAGATCTCCGCACGCACCCCAGAGTTCAAACCTCTCAAGGGTTGCTGGATCCCTAAATCCAACACATGCTGCATCGGTGGGCTCGGGGATGACCTCCTCCCTGCACTCCGATCATCTTGGTCTTCTTGCACCGATGGGGCAACCTTTTGGGGGTTGCTTTGGAACCGACATGCTGACCTTGCTCCCTTAGCACAGAAAAGGAAACCCTCCTCATCCGCGCCTGTTGGCACGGCCTCTGGCACCGTTCTTCGCTGCGCGCGTCACCCACGTGAAGGCACGGGGCCGCGCGACCGGGCTGAACAACCCTTGACTTGTATGCCTCCGAGAGGGTGCCTCGGGAGGCACCCTTGGGAGACCGCCTCACGAGGCTCTTGGTGGAGCCACCTAGTCCGCTCGGGACGCCTGCCGAGGGGGGCCTCATGAGGCAAGTGTTTGGGTAGCTAGATCAAGAAGACTAGAGGTTGAAGACGCAGCTCGGCCGTTGGATTCACATCTAGTGGTCACTGCAGCTAGAACTATTTGTTGACTAAGTTGACAAAGCCGTGTGTACGTGTCAACTTAGTAGGCCCACAAGTTAGCCTCCAAATCTGGTGGGTCCCAGCTAGCAGGGGAAATCATTTTTTCGCGCGTAATAAGGTGGCACTTCCTTGCGTGCGAAGATGTTTTCTGGGTTTTTAATTTATTATTTTTCAATTTAGAATAAAAAGAAAACAATTTAGCATCTTTGTAACAATCTATATTTTTACGAAATGGATCATAATAAAGCTGGTGGGTCCTAGCTATCAGGGAGAGGAAACTTTTTATTTTCCGCATAATAAAGGAAGCACTTCCTTGCGTGAGAAGATGTAGCTCGTGGGTCAAACCTGTCTGGGGGACAAATCATTTTTTCGCATAATAAGGGGGCGCTTACTGCGACCATGGTTCATGTGGGTCCCTATTGTCAGCCACTCCACGTGCATGCCTCTTTCGATGGCTGTCATTTGTTGACAAAGTTGACCACGACGCGGTGAGAGTACCAACGCGGAGAACGATGGCAGGTCCTAGGAAGGGAATGACCCAGAGCCGGCGAAGAAACAAAAGTGGATGCCCACCTAGAGGGGAGTACGAGGGTTCACTAGTTCGGCTGCGGTGCGAGGCTGCCATCACCGGAGAATAACATGAGGTGTTGGTGAGTAGAGGAATGGCCTCGACTGTGATGGGTGTAGGGTGGGCCAGTGAGTCCTGGGCGGCAGCACAGCCGGCCACGGGAGGCGGTAGCAGGCGGTACTGCCGGTGGTGGTTTGGGCGACTGAAACAAGAATATCCGAGATTGGAGAAGCACGACATCCGTTGAATGGACATCCAACGGCCACTGCTGCTAGAATCGTGTGTTGACTATAAGTTGACAAAGCCTTGCGTACGCGTCAACTTAGTAGGCCCACAAGTGCGTGGCAGAGAACATATAGCCTATTTGCGGCTTGTAATAATGTACATCCCATTTTTGAATTCTAATAGAATTTACTACAACCCATTTAGAGTTTGTTAAAATTACAACCCATTTTCTAGCCAGAACAATTATTAATAATTTCAACCAACCGCTCAAAATAGAATTCAACAAAATTTCCCACATTTTGATGGGGTCCGAAATATTTTTATCCCTAAACTTAGAGTCGGGTTAAATATTATTTCAAAATAGATTTGTATTAGGTAAAAAAATCCAAAGAAATATTGCGCGCGCAACAAGTAATGAAATTAAAATTTTCAAAATCAAAAAATAATATTATTTTTAACTAATTACCTGTTTGGTGCTTTTTTATAGTTACAGCCTAGTTTTTATAATTACATCCCATTTATATATCTTAAAGCACATTTTCTTGTTAAGCCTAATGCATCCCTCATAGGAAAGATTTGCAGCCGAGCGGGGCGGAGAATAACAAGTTGACCTGGGCTGGGTATTCCTAAAAAAAGTATAGCTGGGCTAGCCATTTTAACCTTGAAAAAATAATATTTGGGCTGGATATTTGCTCGACATAAAATAATAGCCTGGGCTAGACGGGCCACAACCTGCCAAGTTGATACCCTGCTCCTTTGAACAACAACAAAAACATCGCTCAAGAAAAACTCTGCTCACACCTTAAAAACACAAATACTGCTCGAGTTGCTGGGTCCCAGCAGTTGGCCGCTCCTTGTGCAATTTTCTCATTTATTGACTATATAGGTTGATGATGGTGTGGGACCATGATGTCAGGAAACTAGGAGGAAGCAAAAAAAATTATAGTTGTATATAATAAGGAGGCACTTGCGTACGTGCGGCTATGGCCCTGGTGGGTCCCCACTGTCATCCTCTCCAAGTAAAGTCATCTCCTGATTCCTCATGTTCGTTGACCATGTTGACAACTGATAACCCACAAGTGTAGGGGATCGCAACAGCTTTCCAGGGTAAAGTATTCAACCCAAATTTATTGATTCGACACAAGGGGAGCCAAAGAATATTCTTGAGTATTAGCAGTTGAGTTGTCAATTCAACCACACCTGGATAACTTAGTATCTGCAGCAAGGTATTTAGTAGCAAAGTAGTATGATAATAAAGGTAACGGTGGCAAAAGTAAAGATAATAGTTTTTGGGTTTTTGTAGTAATTGTAACAGTAGCAACAGATAAGTAAATAAGCAAAGAACAATTTGTGAAAAGCTCGTAGGCAATGGATCAGTGATGGATAATTATGCCAGATGCAATTCCTCATGCAATAGCTATCACATAGGGTGACATAGAACTAGCTCCAGTTCATCAATGTAATGTAGGCATGTATTCCGTAAATAGTCATACGTGCTTATGGAAAAGAACTTGCATGACATCTTTTGTCCTACCCTCCCGTGGAAGCGGGGTCCTAGGGAAACTAAGGGATATTGAGGCCTCCTTTTAATAGAGAACCGGAACAAAGCATTAGCACATAGTGAATACATGAACTCCTCAAACTATGGTCATCACCGAGAAGTATCCCGCTTATTGTCACTTCGGGGTTGTCGGATCATAACACATAATAGGTGACTATAGACTAGCAAGATAGGATCAAGAACACACATATATTCATGAAAACATAATAGGTTCAGATCTGAAATCATGGCACTCGGGCCCTAGTGACAAGCATTAAGCATAGCAAAGTCATAGCAACATCAATCTCAGAACATAGTGGATACTAGGGATCAAACCCTAACAAAACTAACTTGATTACATGGTAAATCTCATCCAACCCATCACCGTTCAGCAAGCCTACGATGGAATTACTCACACACGGCGGTGAGCATCATGAAATTGGTGATGGAGGATGGTTGATGATGACGATAACGACGAATCCCCCTCTTCGGAGCCCCGAACGGACTCCAGATCAGCCCTCCTGAGAGAGATTAGGGCTTGGCGGCGGCTCCGTGTCGTAAAATGCGAAGAAACTTTCTCTCTGATTTTTTTCTCCCCGAACGTGGATATATGGAGTTGGAGTTGAGGTCGGTGGAGGTCCAGGGGGCCCACGAGATAGGGGGGGCGCCCCCCTGTCTCGTGGACAGGGTGTGGGCCCCCTGGTGTATTTCTTTCGCCCAGAAATTCTTATTAATTCCAAAAAGTGCCTCCGTGGATTTTCAAGACATTTCGAGAACTTTTCTTTTCTACACATAAAACAACATCATGGCTGTTCTGCTGAAAACAGCGTCAGTCCGGGTTAGTTTCATTAAAATCATGCAAGTTAGAGTCCAAAACAAGGGCAAAAATGTTTGGAAAAGTAGATACGTTGGAGACGTATCAACTCCCCCAAGCTTAAACCTTTGCTTGTCCTCAAGCAATTCAGTTGATAAACTGAAAGTGATAAAGAAAAACTTTTACAAACTCTGTTTGCTCTTGTTGTTGTAAACATGAAAATCCAGCATTCAAGTTTCAGCAAATATTATGAACTAACCATACTCACAATAACACGTAGGTCTCTCAATTACTCATATCAATAACATAATCAGCTAGCGAGCCATAATAATAAAACTCTGATGACAACACTTTCTCAAAACAATCATAACATGATATATCAAAATGGTATCTCGCTAGCCCTTTCTGAGACCGCAAAACATAAATGCAGAGCACCTTTAAAGATCAAGGACTGACTAAACATTGTAATTCATAGTAAAAGAGATCCAGTCAAGTCATACCCAATATAAACCAATAGTAATGAATGCAAATGACAGTGTGCTCTCCAGCGGGTGCTTTTTAATAAGAAGGGTGATGAATCAACATAAAAGTAAATAGATAGGCCCTTCGCAGAGGGAAGCAGGGATTTGTAGAGGTGCCAGAGCTTGATTTTAAAATAGAGATTGAATAACATTTTGAGCAGCATACTTTCGCTGTCAATGCAACAACTATGAGATGGCTATATCTTCCATACTACATGCATTATAGGCAGTTCCCAAACAGAATAGTAAAGGTTTATACTCCCCCAACCACCAATAAGCATCAATCCATGGCTTGCTCCAAATAATGAGTGCCTCCAACTAACAACAACCCTGGGGGAGTTTTGTTTAATTATTTTGATTTGCTTTGATCTTTTTGGATCATGGAACTGGGCATCCCGGTTACCGGCCCTTTCTCATGAATGAGGAGCGGAGTCCACTCCTCTTGAGAATAACCCACCTAGCATGGAAGATATAGGCAGCCCTAGTTGTAACATGAGCTGCTCGAGCATACAAAACAGAATTTCATTTGAAGGTTTGGAGTTTGGCACATACAAATTTACTTGGAACGGCAGGTAAATACCGCATATAGGAAGGTACAGTGGACTTATATGGAACAACTTTGGGGTTTAAGGAGTTTGGATGCACAAGTAGTATTCCCGCTTAGTACAGGTGAAGGCTAGCAAAAGACTGGGAGGCGACCAACTGAGAGAGCGACAACAGTCATAAACATGCATTAAAATTAATTCACACCGAATACAAGCATGAGTAGGATATAATCCACCATGAACATAAATATCGTGAAGGCTATGTTGATTTGATTCAACTACATGCGTGAACATGTGCCAAGTCGAGTCACTCGATTCATTCAAAGGAGGATACCATCCCATCATACCACATCATAATCATTCTAATAGCATGTTGGCACGCAAGGTAAACCATTATAACTCATAGCTAATCAAGCATGGCACAAGCAACTATAATCTCTAAATGTCATTGCAAATATGTTTACTTCATAATAAGCTGACTCAGAAACGATGAACTCATCATATTTACAAAAACAAGAGAGGTCGAGTTCATACCAGCTTTTCTCGTCTCAATAAGTTTATCATATATCGTCATTATTGCCTTTCACTTGCACGACCGAACGATGTGTATAATAAAAAAAGTGCACGCGCGTTGGACTAAGCTGGAATATGCAAGCATTCAACTCAAGAGAGAAGACAAGTGATATGGGCTCTAAGTTAAATAAACAATCATGCATATGAGAGCCACTAAGCATTTTCAATATGGTCTTCTCAACCCCCAAAGGAAAGAAAAGAAAATAAAACTATTTACACGGGAAAGCTCCCAACAAGTAAGAAGAAGAACTAGAAATCTTTTTGGGTTTTCATTTTAATTTCTACTACAAGCATGGAAATTAAACTAACTAATTTTTTTGGTTTTTTTCTTAAGGTTTATCAAACACACAAGAAGAAAACTAGAAAAAGAAATTTAAACTAGCATGGATAATACAATGAAAGAGTATGAGCACCGACGACTAGTGTGTGAACATGAATGTAAAGTCGATGAGAAATACGTACTCCCCCAAGCTTAGGCTTTTGGCCTAAGTTGGTCTAGTACCAAGGACCGCTGCTACTCTCCCCGGTGTAGTGGGAGGTGTAATCAGGATACCACTGGCTGGTCATCTCCGGATCCCACTGGACAGATGATGCATGATAAGGATCCAGTTCAGGTTCCGGTTCAGGTTTAGGTTCTAGAGTAAAAGCTTGGGCTCGATGGTTGTTCACCGCTTCCGGCGTAACAAGAAAATTTTCTGCAAGCAAATCAAACAACAGAGGCGCAGGGAAAATAATAATCTCAAAGTGTTTCTTATTAAATATAAGTTTATACAAAAGCATCTTCTCTTCGTTGTCAACAATAAACTTGTGTGCTACCATGCTCTTGTAATCTAAAATGTGTGGAGGCAATTTTATCTCCTCCTTCTCATGGTGCCTAATGGGTATATGAAAATATTTAGCAAGACATGTAGCATAGATACCTCCAAATATGGGACCTTTTGTACGGTTCAGGGCTAGCCGCTTAGCAACAACGGCACCCATACTAAAAGTATTGTCTCCAAGCAAGGCATGTTGAAGAATGATGATATCAGGAACGCTCAAGTTTCCACTATTTCCACGACCAATCAAGCATCTACTAGCAAATATGGCAAAGTAGCATAAAACAGGAAAGTGTATGCTAGAGACTTTTGCCTCAAAGCCCTTCTTTGGCTCCTCTACAACAATAGTATTAACAAAGCCACCCACATCTTCACGATGGGGTTCATCTAATTCTCCCTCATAAGGTATCCTACATAACGCACAAAAATGACATAAAGACATTTCTTTGAATTCATCATATAAATGAAATGATACTACAGGTGGTGACTTCTTAGGATAATAATAAAAAATTTGCACGAAAGTATTGGTGAGTAAGAGATACTGATCGATCCGATCGTTGATGAAATCGGTGAGGCCTGCCGTCTCGATCAAAGCATAAAAATCTTCATGAATTCCAGCTTCTTTCAAGAAATCCTCACATGGCCATTCACATGACCGTACTTCCGCTAAGCGAGGAAGATTATACTTGGCCTTTTCCTTCTCTTTGGCTTGTTTTTCTTGAGAGCTTTGGCTAGAAGAGCCCCTCAAAAGTTTCCTCAACATTTTTTGAAAATTTCTGAAATTTTAGTAACTTCAAAAAAAAAGTGAATAAACCAAACAAGATTGATAGCAACTACTCCTACAAGTGCCTAGAGCCTATATCATGCATTAGAATTGCTTGGGACCTCAAAAATTTAACATGCAAGCTCAAGAACATGGTCACCTAGGCAGCAAAAATTTGCAATGAATAAAGCACTAGAACAAAAACTAATTGGACCAATGGAGGAGTCACATACCAAGCAACAATCTCCCAAAGCAGTTTTGTGAATGGAGCTTTGAGCAAGGAGATCGAAAATCGCAGCAAAACAAGCTAGAACTCGTGCTTGAGCTGGATGGGGATTTTTTGGGGTAGAAGATGAAGTGTGTGGGTGTTGGCATAAGTGGAGGGGGCCAACAGGGGCCCACGAGACAGGGGGCGCCCTACAGGGGGGGCGCCCTCCACTCTCGTGGCCTGGTGCTTGCCCCTCCTGCAGTGATTTCAGTGCCTAAAATCCTCAAATATTCCGAAAAAAATCATACTAAATTTGCAAGGCATTTGGAGCACTTTTATTTTCGGACTATTTTTTAATGCACGGATAATTCAGAAAACAGACAGATAATATTATTTTTGCTTTATTTATTCTAAATAACAGAAAGTAAAAAGAGGGTATAGAAGGTTGTTGTCGGTGTCAAAACCGGCGGATCTCGGGTAGGGGGTCCCGAACTGTGCGTCTAGGCGGATGGTAACAGGAGACAAGGGACACGATGTTTTTACCCAGGTTCGGGCCCTCTCGATGGAGGTAAAACCCTACTCCTGCTTGATTGATATTGACGATATGGGTAGTACAAGAGTAGATCTACCACGAGATCAAGGAGGCTAAACCCTAGAAGCTAGCCTATGGTATGATTGTTGTTCGTCCTATGGACTAAAACCCTCCAGTTTATATAGACACCGGAGAGGGCTAGGGTTACACAGAGTCGGTTACAATGGTAGGAGATCTACATATCCGTATTGCCAAGCTTGCCTTCCACGCCAAGGAAAGTCCCATCCGGACACGGGACGAAGTCTTCAATCTTGTATCTTCATAGTCTTGGAGTCCGGACAATGATGATAGTTCGGCTATCCGGACACCCCCTAGTCCAGGACTCCCTCAGTAGCCCCTGAACCAGGCTTCAATGACGACGAGTCCGGCGCACATATTGTCTTCGGCATTGCAAGGCGGGTTCCTCCTCCGGATAGTTCATAGAAGATTGTGAACACCAGGATAGTGTCCGGCTCTGCAAAATAAATTCCACATACCTCCGTAGAGAGAATAATATTTACACAAGTTCAATCTGCTGACGTATTTCGTGGCGTGACGTCACGCCACGGCCAAGCCTTTATTCGAATCGTTTTTATTATTCCACCTCAGCGCGTTTAGCGAAGCGGTTTCCTTGGCACGTCTTGTCGAAGCAGAGATCGTGTCCCCTTATTCCGGGATTCTCATCAATACAGACGTGGGTAACCCAACCGCGCCCGTTGCCACGCCCTCTCCATCGAAGGCGAGTTCCAAACGGTCACGGGGACGGCTCTTGGTATTCTCCCCCTTTATAATGAGACCAATGCCTGTCCCTTTCCTTCGATCCTCAATCGAATCCGCCCCTCGCCCCGTGTTCCAACACCCAAGGCTCCAGATTCGGGCGCTTCGGACCTTCGACAATGTCCGGCTCCGACCTTCAGGGCCGGTGGTTGCCCTCTTCCGTCACGGAAGAAGACGTGTTAAAGCTGAGAGACGCCAGGTACCTAACCTACGAGATTTCGCATAGGTTGCCCGCCCAAGGGCAAGTCGTTCCCACTCCCAAGCCTGGTGAGAGCATCGTGTTCGTGTCTCACTTCCGTCGGGGTTTAGGCTTCCCGATGGACCCCTACATGAGGGAGCTCATGTTTTATTACGGGCTGGAATTCCATGACTTGGCTCCAGAGTCCATCCTCCACATCTCATCGTTCATTGTCGTCTGTGAAGTCTTCCTCCACACTACCGCTCACTTCGGCTTGTGGCTCAAGACCTTCAACATGGAGCCGAAGATGATCGAGGGGCGACAGGCAGAGTGCGGAGGGGCAGTCATAAGCAAGAGGGCCAATGCTCCATGGCCCGAGGGCTCTTTTCAAGAGGAGCTCGGCTTGTGCCAACAGGAGTGGTTCTATATCACCGCTCCCAGGGGCAGCAGGCAGGTGCCGCCACCCGCCTTTCGCTCGGGCCCTCCACAACGGCTGGCGTCATGGGTCAACAAAGGGCTTGACTGGGGGCCATCCAAGGACGTACCAATATTGCAGGGCCGGATTCGAGACCTCCGAGAGAGGGAGATCAATCTGGTCGTAGTGGCGCAGGTTATGTTGATTCAGTGCCTTCTTCCCTGCAAACGCCGCCCCCTCCGCCTGTGGGAATTCAATCCAGAGGGACCGCGAGCTCTTCAACACTTCATGGGTACGACACCCGTGGAGATGTATAAACTGTTCTTCGGATCACAAGAGATGTGTCCGGACTTGACCAAGGACGCCGGCCTAAGCTGCAATCGCCCGGATACTCAAATAAGTAGTCCTGTGTCCGGACATACCATCCGTTTATTTATCATAGATTTGCCTTTTAACCAGCTATCCCTTGAACAGGAGTGGATAGCGAAAGCAAAACTGATACGGTGTCTGGCCCCCCCTCCCTGAGACCACGCCGGATCCCGTGTTAGTCAAGATGCTAGAGGTTGCACCTTCAGAAGAGGGTGAAGGGGAAAATAGGAAAACTAACACCTCTGCTAAGGAGGCGCTCAAGAAAGGGGGAATCGAGATTCCCTCCCTCCAGGGGGAGAAGAGGACCGCTTCCGAAGATCCGGAGGCCAAGGCCTCAAAGCGGGGGAAGAAATCTTCATCGGAGGGTCCTGCGCCAGGAGAAGCCCCGGCCGCACTATCTCCCCAAGGGAATCAGCCCTCCAGCGAGCCGTAAGTAGAAAAAAGGGAGTTTCGTAATAAGGGACATCCCTATTTTTATTTCTGAGGATGACCGAAGTTCTTACCTTGTAGTTCGGATCTCAGCCCTTCTCAGCAGAGCTCATCTTCGGGGGATCTTCGTCCGGAGATGATGGAGAGGGAGACGCCTCCATCTGCTGCACCGTCAAGTGGGGTGGACGACCCTGAGGTGTCGTCGCGGAGGGTCTCCCCGAGTCCGGCGGGGCCGGAGAGTTCGGCACCAACTGGTGTACGGCCGGAGGAGCTGAAGGATCTGCTCGAGAGGGCGTCTATCTCAGAAGATCACCGTACATTAATGAGTACGGTGATTGAAAGGATTTCATCTGCTGAGAGCGGGTTGCATGAGGCTGTCAGAAGTTTACTGACGGGGTTTGAGGTACGTAAAAATGACATACCTTTTGACAGTTTTGCACATAGAGTGCGCCCTGTATAGATAGTAGCCCCTGAGACTCGGTACGTTGTCAGAAGTGACGGCATGCCGAGGATCATAATCTCAGTGTTAAGATGTCGCTGTTCCTATTCAGGGGGCGGAGCGTTCGGTGGCCAGCCGGACTGATAGAGTTGCCGAACTGAAGCGGCAACTGGATGTTGCGGATGCGGACATCGCGCTGGTCAATAAGCGACTTGACGAGTCACAAGGTAGGTGGTTTCTCCGCGGTCACCTGGTAAGGGAGCTGATGCCCACGCCTTACAACATGTATGCTTGATGCAGATGGCGCCGCTGCTATGGAGGACCTTCGGGCGGAGCTTGCTCGAGCCAAGAAGCAAGCCAGAAAGAGTGATGCGGCTGCCTCGAAGGCAGCCAAAGAGCTAAAAGCCGAAAAGGCTGCTCACTGTCGAAGCAGGGAGGAGATGGCCGGAATGGCCGTGAAGCTGAAGGATGCTACCGACCGCTATGAGGTTCTTGAAAGAGAACGCCGAGCGGGGCAAGAGGACCTGAACAAGGCCACTGCCGAAGCCAAGGATGCCCGCTCTGCAATGAGGGCTATAAAGGAGGAGCTACGTCAGGCCGGAGACATTGCGGCTGGAAAGCCCTTTCTGCTGCGTAGGAAGTTCACGGATCCGAAGTATGCTCAGTTGGGCCAGTTGTGGGGTGTGGAGGATGCTTATCTGAATTTGGCGGCGAGTGCGGCGGATGCAGTCGTGCACTTTCGAAGCCAAAAGGATCACGAAATGGAACAGCTTTTTTGGTCTCAATTCCATAGTCCGGAGCGTCCACTTCCGTTAACCCGTCGGTTGGCTGAGTGGGCTGAGCTGAATAGGTTGTCCGGACTTGCCATGAAGGATGTCGTGGCTCATCTGTGGCCGGAAAGGCCCAAGCCGAAGAGTTATTTTGGCTTAGTGCAGCAATTCCTTGATGCGGTGCCGCATATCAAGGCGATGAAGCGGTCGGCATGCATAGAGGGTGCACGGATGGCTCTCGCCCGTGTCAAAACATGCTGGGCAGAGATGGACGCCACCGATGTTGCATCCCGGGATTGGGACAGAAGCCGATTACCCGGTGAGCACTATTTTGAGGAAGTCCTGTAGGGCGCTCGTTTAATAGAGTCGCAGTGCTCGAAAAATGTTATGTTCAAATGACATGTATGATTTGTAAAACCATATTTATAATATAAGGGCTTTTTATACTTGTGCGTTCAAGTATTGAAATATCTCCTGTGCGGCCATTAATGTATATGTATATATAACCTGAAAGATGGCAGTCTTCGGCTTCAGCCCCCACGCACATGGTGCGGGGGTGTTTGCAAAAAAGCGCATTTTCACACTTAATCCGACGTCTTGGTCCTGTGAAGGAGGTGGTAGCGTAGCAAACTAGGCAACCGCACTATAATGCTTTATCACTTTCACCTAGCCATAGGAGTTCGAAGGTGGGGCTACGATATAGCCCCTAGGGGCACCGCGCTCTCCGAATTCGGGGCGCGTGTGTGCCTGACCGGGAAACGGTCCTTCGTCAAAGCGGAGGAATTCTAGACATTCTGGTAGTCGATCGAGTGGTTGACCAGTCTCTCGCTATATCATGACAGTCAGTTTTTGGCTTTCTCTACTGAGGTGCTCGCCAGGCCGAACCGGGGCACAATCGCAGTAGTTCTCCTGGTGCCGCATTAGCCGATAAAACGGAACATAAGGCAGCAGAACATAGGAGCCGGGCAAACCCAATATTTGACCAAAGACATGATTCGGAGTTGATGCATATAAGGCCTAACTCGAGACGCCGAACACTCCCTAAGGTATTCGGTCTTTATGAAAACGGGCAGAACGATGCCCTAAGCCCCTAGTGTCCAGGTACGCGCGAAATCTTCTGACGCGGACGATGCCAAAACGCCAGCCTCCTCCTCGGTTATGGTAAGAAACCGGGGGATGTGTATCAACAAGAGACAGTAAAAAAGGTTTACGCAGGGTCTTAATCTGAAAAGAATCCTTGCAATGGGTCCCTGCTGCACGTCTGAGCCTGTGTCTCCGTTGTGCTGTATCCTGGACGGGTGTAGCACATTGTTCATCTGTAAAAGAGAAGAACTTAGTTTAAAAAAAGATCGTGCGAAAAATGTATTTAAAACAGAGTATGATTTAAGAAATGAATAAAATTGAGCTTTATTGGCTCTCATTCTTCGTTTGTGCAGCCCCTTGTAAAGGGGTACGCGGCTAGGGGGCCCCTTGTTTATTTATACCGAACTCGCCTAACCGTGTCCGGGGTCTGAATGACCTGTTTTAGGGGCTTTGATCAGCAAGGCCGGATTAGTGTGTGGTGTCAAGGCAGTCTCACGTTCTTCCGCGGTCGAGGAACACTTGAAGTTTCCCTTCAATGAGATGATACCGCGTGCACCGGGCATTTTAAGTGTGAGAGACGCGTAATGCGGTATTGCGTTAAAGCGGGCGAAAGCTTCGCGTCCCAATAGTGCTTGATGTCTACTGTTGAATGGGGCGATATGGAAGATTAGCTTTTCGTGACGGAAGTTGTCGGATGAACCGAACACGACTTCTAGTAGTAAGTAGCCCGTACAATTGGCGTGAGGGCCTGGCGTTACTCCTTTAAAGGAAGTGTTGCTATGGCGAATTTTGGTAGGGTCTATCCCCATTCTGCGGATTGTGTCCTGGTATAGCAGGTTTATATCGCTGCTGCCATCCATTAGGACTTGTGTAAGTTGTAGTCTGCCGATTATAGGATCCAGTATCAAAGCAGTCCATCCTGCGTTTCGAATACTTCTGGAGTAATCCTGATGGTCGAAAGTAATTGGTTTTGACATCCAGTTTCGGGACTCCGCTGGGGTGGACCGTGCGGCGCGTACTTTAGTAGGTGCCGCCCTATTTTTCCTTGTTATCACTTGAAGTGAATTCACTGTTTTGACTTCTTGTGGGAAGTTCTTTTGTTTTCCGGCGCTCTGCTTGTGGGGTTCGTCATCGTCCTCGCTTGGTGTGTCGAGCCCCTTGTGTTCGGCGTTAAGTCGGCCGGACTGCTTGAAGACCCAACAATCTCTGTGGGTATGGTTTGCAGGCTTCCCGGGGGTACTGTGGATTTGACATATCCTGTCCAAGATTTTGTTTAGGTTGGATAGCTCGTCACTGTTGTCCTTAAGAGGCAGTGTTTTGTTGTTCGGCCGAGAGCTTTTGAACCCGGTGTTCACCACCGTGTTCTTTGGGCCATTTTCCTTAGTCCAGCGCTGGTCTTTTCTGCGTTGTGGCTTCCCATTTCCATCCCTGACCTCGGATGTACTCGGGTCATTGGTGCTGCATCTTGCCAGCCAGCTATCTTCTCCCGCGCAGAAGCGGGTCATGAGGCTTGTTAGTGCGGCCATTGTCCTTGGCTTTTCCTGGCCGAGGTGTCTGGCGAGCCATTCGTCTCGGACGTTATGTTTGAAGGCTGCTAAGGCTTCGGCGTCCGGACAGTCGACTATTTGGTTCTTTTTGGTGAGGAACCTGTTCCAGAATTTGCGGGCTGACTCTCCGGGCTGTTGAGTTATGTGACTTAAATTGTCTGCATCCGGAGGGCGGACATAAGTCCCCTGAAAATTTGCTCAAAACGCATCCTCGAGCTCTTCCCAACTTCCATGGTATTTTCTGGGGGGCTTTTGAGCCAATGCCGAGCTGGCCCTTTGAGCTTGAGGGGTAGGTATTTTATGGCATGGAGATCATCTCCTCTAGCCATATGTATGTGTAGGATATAATCCTCAATCCAAACTCCGGGGTCTGTTGTTCCGTCGTATGCCTCTATGTTTACGGGCTTGAATCCCGCTGGAAATTCATGATCCAGTACCTCATCGGTGAAACATAGGGGGTGTGCGGTGCCCCTGTATTTAGGTGTACCGTTATTTTCGAACACTCTACGTGTTGTGTTGCTCCCTGGAGCCTTCTTTCTTGGCCCATAGATGGACCTGACCGGGCCATCCTTTTTGCGAGGATCCTTTTTTGGATCGTGTGCCGGCTTGTGTGCGGAGCCGCTTGCCGCTCTTTGCTTGTCATGTGGTCGTCTATCCGACAAGGCGGCCTCTTTGTTCTTTGACTGTGGGGGCTCTACGGCCTCCTTGTCAAATTCGGGCAACAGCTTGCGCTTCGGGTAGCTCTTTGCTTGGTGACTATCGCCATATTTATCTGCGGTCTTGAGTACTTTGCTCCATCTCATTCTGAGTACGTCTTCCGCTATTTTGAGCTTCCACTTCTGCTTCTTCAAACTTCTTGCAGTGGCGACGAGCCTTTTGTGGAGGTTCTTATGCTCCGGTGATGTGTCCGGCGTGAGATCATCTGGACTTTTGTTTTCGCCGGGGATGGGTTGCTCGTCCAATTCATCCTGTTCGGACGGTTGCTTGGTGGCATGTTCGTCGTCCACTGGTTCGCCCTGCTCTACGGCTGGGTCTGTATGGGTGATGTTGTTATCGAGGCTGGATTTTGGGCGGCGCTTGCGTCGCCGTTTTGGCTGTTTTTGGGGGAATTATCCTTCGCCGCGTTCCGTTGTTCCTCGTTGTCGCTTCCTTTTGGTGTATCCACCATGTATACATCGTGAGTTGGGGGGCTTTCCAGTGCCCTGTGGGCACTGGTTCTTGGTCATCTCTGGCATCGTCGTCCATACCGTCGATGTCTTCGGAGTCGAAGTCTAGCATGTCGGTTAGGTCGTCGACAGTGGCTACAAAGTGGGTGGTGGGTGGACTTTGAATTTCTTCGTCGTAAGCATCACAACCTTCCTGACCGTGGTCCGGCCAGGGCTCTCCCGATAACGAGAGATACTTTAGCGAATTCAGGATGTCGCCAAAAGGCGAGTGCTGAAAGATGTCCGCAGCGGTGAACTCCATGGTCGGCGCCCAATCGGATTCGATTGGTAGGGGCGTGGGAGGTTCGGAGTCCGGCGAGGAGTCCGACACCTGGGAGTCACGAGCTTCACAAGGGACAGGGTCACTATTCGGCTCCATCGCCGTAGAGGAAGCAGCCCCCGAGGCGGTGTCTAGCCACCCATCCTTGATTGGCGCAGTCAACTCCGAGTTAAGGGTCGGAGCGGACTCTTGTGCGGCCTCCAGGGTACCGTCCGGCAGCAGAGCTAGATCATGCTCATCGTGATAGTGCGACGCGCTCGGCTGTGGCTCGAATCCGTCGAAGATCAAGTCTCCGCGGATGTCGACCGTGAAGTTCGAACTTCCAAATCTGACCTGATGGCCAGGGGCGTAGCTTTCAATCTGCTCCAGATGGCCAAGCAAATTGGCCCGCAGTGCAAAGCCGCCGAATACGAAGATCTATCCGGGGAGAAAAATCTCACCCTGGAATGCGTCGTTGTTGATGATCGAAGGAGCCATCGGGCCTATAGGTGACGACACAGAGGAACTCTCAATGAAAGCACCAATGTCGGTGTCAAAACCGGCGGATCTCGGGTAGGGGGTCCCAAACTGTGCGTCTAGGCGGATGGTAACAGGAGACAAGGGACACGATGTTTTTACCCAGGTTCGGGCCCTCTCGATGGAGGTAAAACCCTACTCCTGCTTGATTGATATTGATGATATGGGTAGTACAAGAGTAGATCTACCACGAGATCAAGGATGCTAAACCCTAGAAGCTAGCCTATGGTATGATTGTTGTTCGTCCTATGGACTAAAACCCTCTGATTTATATAGACTCCGGAGAGGGCTAGGGTTACACAGAGTCGGTTACAATGGTAGGAGATCTACATATCCGTATTGCCAAGGAAAGTCCCATCCGGACACGGGACGAAGTCTTCAATCTTGTATCTTCATAGTCTTGGAGTCCGTCCAATGATGATAGTTCAGCTATCCGGACACCCCCTAGTCCAGGACTCCCTCAGTTGTGCCTTCTAGTTTCATCCATCTCGTGATCATCAAAATGAATCCACTAACAAGGTTGATCAAGTCTTGTTAACGAACTCATTCCGAATAACACGGAACCAGAAAAATTTCGAATAACACTAAGTTACCTCAACGGGGATATGAAAATCCCCAACGATAAGAATATCATACTTTTTCTTGAAAGTAGTGAGAGGAAATTCAAAACCTCCAATAATAATAGTTGGAGCTTTTCAATAGAATTGATGCTATGAACTTGAGATTGTTTCCTCGAAAAGTGTACCGTATGCTCATTACCATTAACATGAAAAGTGACATTGCCTTTGTTGCAAACAATAACAGCCCCTGCAGTATTAAGAAAAGGTCTACCAAGGATGATAGACATACTATCGTCCTCGGGAATATCACGAATAACAAAGTCCGTTAAGATAGTGACATTTGCAACCACAATAGACACATCCTCACAAATACTGACAGGTATAGCAATTGATTTATCAGCCATTTGCAAAGATATTTTAGTGGGTGTCAACTTATTAAATTCAAGTCTACGATATAAAGAGAGAGGCGTAACACTAACACCGGCTCCAAGATCACATAAAGCAGTTCTAACATAATTTCTTTTAATGGAGCATGGTATAGTTGGTACCCCGGGATCTCCAAGTTTCTTTGGTATTCCACCCTTAAAAGTGTAATTAGCAAGCATGGTGGAAATTTCAGCTTCCGGTATCTTTCTTTTATTTGTAATGATATCCTTCATATACTTAGCATAAGGGTTTACTTTGAGCATATCAGTTAAGCGCATACGTAAGAAAATAGGTCTAATCATTTCAGCAAAGCGCTCAAAATCCTCATCATCCTTTGACTTGGATAGTTTAGGAGGAAAGGGCATGGGTTTCTGAACCCATGGTTCTCTTTCTTTACCGTGCTTCCTAGCAACAAAATCTCTCTTATCATAACGTTGATTCTTTGATTGTGGGTTATCAAGATCAACACCAGGTTCAATCTCTACATCATTAGTTTTGCTAGGTTGAGCATCAATATGAACATTATCATTAACATTATCACTAGGTTCATGTTCATCACCTGATTGTGTTTCAGCATCAGAGATAGAAATATCATTGGGATTCTCAGGTGTGTCTACAGTAGGTTCACTAGAAGCATGCAAAGTTCTATCATTTTTCTTTTTCTTCTTTTTAGAAGAACTAGGTGCCTCTAATTATTTCTCTGAGAATCTTGCTCGATTCTCTTAGGGTGGCCTTCAGGATACAAAGGTTCCTGAGTCATTCTACCAGTTCTAGTAGCCACTCTAACAGCAAAGTCATTTTTATTATTCAATTCATCAAGCAAATCATTTTGAGCTTTGAGTACTTGCTCAGCTTGAGTAGCAACCATAGAAGCATATTTGCTAACGAGGTGAAGTTCATCTTTAACTCTAGCGAGATTATCACTTACACGTCCTATCTCGAAAGCATTATTCTTTAACTCTCTACCAACATAAGCATTAAAACTTTCTTGTCTAGCCATAAAGTCATCAAATTCATCTAAGCATGGACTATGAAATTTAGTAGAGGAGACTTCAACTTTATCATATCTATAGAGAGAATTTACCTTTACTACCTGTGTCGGGTTATCAAGACAATGTGGTCCTTCAACAGGCGGTATATTAAGACCATGTATTTCTTCAATAGGTGGTAAATTCTTAATATCTTCAGCTTTAATACCTTTTTCTTTCATTGATTTCTTTGCCTCTTGCATATCTTCAGGACTGAGAAATAAAACACCTCTGTTCTTCGGAGTGGGTTTAGGAATAGGCTCAGGAGTTGGCTCAATTGGTTCAAGAATTACTTCAGGAATTGGCTCAGGAAGAGTCCAATTATTTTCATTAGTCAACATATTATTCAATAATATTTCAGCTTCATTGACTGTTCTTTCCCTGAAAACACAACCAGCACAACTATCCAAGTAGTCCTTGGAAGCATCGGTTAGTCCATTATAAAAGAAATCAAGTATTTCATTTTTCTGAAGAGGATGATCAGACAAAGCATTAAGTAACCGAAGAAGCCTCCCCCAAGCTTGTGGGAGACTCTCTTCTATGATTTGCACAAAATTATATATTTCCCGCAAGGCAGCTTGTTTCTTATGAGCAGGGAAATATTTAGCAGAGAAGTAATAAATCATATCCTGGGGACTACGCACACAACCAGGAGCAAGAGAATTATACCAAGTCTTAGCATCACCCTTTAATGAGAATGGAAATATCTTAAGGATATAATAATAGCGAGACTTCTCATCATGAGTAAACAGGGTAGCTATATCATTTAAGTTGGTAAGATGTGCCGCAACAGTTTCAGATTCAAGGCCATAAAAAGGATCAAATTCAACTAAAGTAATAATCTCAGGATCAACAGAGAATTCATAGTCCTTATCAGTAACACAGATAGGTGAAGTAGCAAAAGCAGGGTCAGGTTTCATTCTAGCATTAAGAGACTGCTGCTTCCATTTAGCTAATAATTTCTTAAGATCATATCTATCATTGCAAGCAAAGATTTCCCTAGCAGCTTCTCCATTCATAACATAACCCTTAGGAACAACAGGCAATACATAATCATTGGGAGAACCTTCATCATCACTATCATCAATAATAGGTTCTTCAGTAATTTCATTCCCCCTAACTCTAGCAAGTTGTTCATCAAGAAATTCACCTAATGGCAAAGTAGTATTAAGCACAGAAGTAGTTTCATCATGCATATAAGAAGTGGCATCATCAATAACATGCGACATATCAGAATTCATAGCAGTAGCAGGTTTAGGTGTCGCAAGCTTACTAATAACGGAAGGAGAATCTAGTGCGGAGCTAGATGGCAGTTCCTTACCTCCCCTCGTAGTTGAGGGCAAAATAGTAGTTCGGTCGTCTTTCAAGTTCTTCATAGTGATCAACAGATATAAATCCCAAGTGACTCAAAGAATAGAGCTATGCTCCCCGGCAACGGCGCCAGAAATTAGTCTTGATAACCCACAAGTGTAGGGGATCGCAACAACTTTTGAGGGTAAAGTATTCAACCCAAATTTATTGATTCGACACAAGGGGAGCCAAAGAATATTCTTGAGTATTAGCAGTTGAGTTGTCAATTCAACCACACCTGGATAACTTAGTATCTGCAGCAAGGTATTTAGTAGCAAAGTAGTATGATAATAAAGGTAACGGTGGCAAAAGTAAAGATAATAGTTTTTGGGTTTTTGTAGTAATTGTAACAGTAGCAATGGAAAAGTAAATAAGCGAAGAACAATATGTGAAAAGCTCGTAGGCAATGGATCAGTAATGGATAATTATGCTGGATGCTATTCCTCATGCAATAGCTATAACATAGGGTGACATAGAACTAGCTCCAGTTCATCAATGTAATGTAGGCATGTATTCCGTAAATAGTAATACGTGCTTATGGAAAAGAACTTGCATGGCATCTTTTGTCCTACCCTCCCGTGGAAGCGGGGTCCTAGCGGCAACTAAGGGATATTAGGGCCTCCTTTTAATAGAGAACCGGAACAAAGCATTAGCACATAGTGAATACATGAACTCCTCAAACTACGGTCATCACCGAGAAGTATCCCGATTATTGTCACTTCGGGGTTGTCGGATCATAACACATAATAGGTGACTATAGACTTGCAAGATAGGATCAAGAACACACATATATTCATGAAAACATAATAGGTTCAGATCTGAAATCATGGCACTCGGGCCCTAGTGACAAGCATTAAGCATAGCAAAGTCATAGCAACATCAATCTCAGAACATAGTGGATACTAGGGATCAAACCCTAACAAAACTAACTTGATTACATGGTAAATCTCATCCAACCAATCACCGTCCAGCAAGCCTACGATGGAATTACTCATGCACGGCGATGAGCATCATGAAATTGGTGATGGAGGATGGTTGATGATGACGATGGCGATGAATCCCCCTCTCCGGAACCCCGAACGGACTCCAGATCAGCCCTCCCGAGAGAGATTAGGGCTTGGCGGCGGCTCCGTGTCGTAAAACGCGATGAAACTTTCTCTTTGATTTTTTTCTCCCCGAACGTGAGTATATGGAGTTGGAGTTGAGGTCGGTGGAGGTACAGGGGGCCCACGAGATAGGGGGGCACGCCCTATGGGGGGAGCCACCTGTCTCGTGGACAGGGTGTGGGCCTCCTGGTGTATTTCTTTCGCCCAGAAATTCTTATTAATTCCAAAAAGTGCCTCCGTGGATTTTCAAGACATTCCGAGAACTTTTATTTTCTACACATGAAACAACATCATGGCAGTTCTGCTGAAAACAGCGTCAGTCCAGGTTAGTTTCATTCAAATCATGCAAGTTAGAGTCCAAAAGAAGGGCAAAAGTGTTTGGAAAAGTAGATATGTTGGAGACGTATCAACAACGCGAGATGGCGGCGGCACGACAAGCGCAACAACTCGAAGGACGATCGAGAGGGCCTCGCGGGCCCTACGGATGGTCTGATACCGCGCCCGCTGCTCATTTAGGAAGCCAGGATCATAGAGCCACATGTCCGTGACGGCATTGTCGTTTGCTTGTTCGCTGGCGACTCTTCCCTTCTCGAGCCGGTGCTCATTGAGGAGATAGAGGTTGCAGCATAAGTCCTCCTACGCTGGTATCTCTTCCACCATTAGGGCGTAGAAGTGCGGCCACACCTACTCTATGGTGAACACGACATGAACAGGCTTGGGCGGAGGCGCCAGCTCCTGGTCAGAAGCCACGTCCATCATCTGATTGTCGTCGTTGAGCTCGGCGAGCTCACTGGCGAGCTAGGATGTCCGGCTGCTGGACCGGACCGCTGCCAAGCACGAGTCTGACAGCCCAGGTGATACGTCTCCAACGTTTCTATTATTTTTGATTGTTCCATGCTATTATATTAATCGTTTTGGATGTTTATGGGCTTTACTTTACACTTTTATGTCACTTTTATGACTAACCTACTAACCGGAGGCCCAGGCCGAATTGCTGTTTTTTTGCCTATTTCAGTGTTTCGAAGAAAAGGAATATCAAACGGAGTCCAAACGCGATGAAACCTTCGGGAGTGATCTTTTTGGAACAAATGCAAACCTAGAGACTTGGAGTGGAAGTCACGCAACAACCAAGGCGGCCACGAGGGTGCCCAACGCGCCCCCTACAGGTGGGTGCGCCCCCACCCTCGTGGGCCCCTTGGGCGTCCACCGACCTAGTTCTTCCTCCTATATATACCCACGTACCCCGAGAACATTAGAATAGACCATGAAAACCTAATTCGACCGCCGCAACCTTCTGTACCCGTGAGATCCCATCTTGGAGCCTTCGTCGGCGCTCTGCCGGAGAGGGAATCGACCATGGAGGGCCTCTACATCATCTCCAAGGCCTCTCCGATGAGTTTGTGAGTAGTTTACCACAGACCTTCGGATCCATAGTTATTACCTAGATGGCTTCTTCTCTCTCTTTGAATCTCAATACAAAGTTCTCCTTGATCTTCTTGCATATCTATTCGATGTAACTCTTTTGGCGGTGTGTTTGTCGAGAACCGATGAATTGTGGGTTTATGATCAAGTTTATCTATGAGAAATATTTAAATCTCCTCTGAATTCTTTTATGTGTGATTAAGTTATCTTTGCAAGTCTCTTCGAATTATCAGTTTGGTTTGTCCTGCTGGATTGATCTTTCTTGCAATGGGAGAAGTGCTTAGCTTTGTGTTCAATCTTGCGGTGTCCTTTCCCAATGACAGCAGGGGCAGCAAGGCACATATTGTATTGCTGTCATCGAGGATAAAAAGATGGGGTTTATTGCATGAGTTTATCCCTCTACATCATGGCATCTTTCTTAATGCGTTACTCTGTTCTTTGTGAACTTAATACTCTAGATGCGTGCTGGATAGCGGTCGATGTGTGGAGTAATAGTAGTAGATGTAGAATCGTTTCGATCTACTTGTCACATGTGATGCCTATATACATGATCATGCCTAGATAATCTCATAATTATTAGCTTTTCTATCAATTGCTCGACAGTAATTTGTTCACCCACCGTAATACTTATGCTATCTTGAGAGAAGCCACTAGTGAAACCTATGCCCCCCCGGGTCTATCTTTTATCGTATAAGTTTTCAATCTACTTTTATTTGCATCTTTACTTTTCCTATCTATATCATAAAAATACCAAAAATATTTATCTTATCATATTATCTCTATCAGATCTTATTTTCGCAAGTGGTCGTGAAGGGATTGACAACCCCTTTATTGCGTTGGTTGTGAGATTCTTGTTTGTTTGTGTAGGTGTGTGGGACTTTTGAGGAGCCTCCTACTGGATTGATACCTTGGTTCTCAAAAACTGAGGGAAATACTTACGCTACTTTGCTGCATCACCCTTTCCTCTTCAAGGAAAACCAACGCAAGCTCAAGACATAGCACCTGGTCCACCCAGACCCCCTCCCTCGTCCGTGCGCGCTTTCTGCCCTTAACGACCAGCACCGCCCGCGCCACTTCTCGGTGAAGGCGATTGCTCCGTGTTCAAACGACACAAGTGCCGTCCATCCTTCTACTGCCCATATTAATGATACGCGGTTGCCGAGGCGGCTACTCTAGCGCCACCCGTCCATCCCTCTGCCGCCCACCATTGCTATATAAACTGTTGTGCCGGCCATAGCCATAGCCATCCGCCTCCATTTCCTTTCTCCTGTGCACACCACTCCCACCATGGGTTCCTTGTGCTCCAGTGCTCTTCGGGATGGGTGGACGACGGACCAGAAGGAGATGTCAGCCATTGCTGTCGAGTCGCTGGCCAGCAGGTAGCCGAAGGATGATGACCCCCTCCTACATGCCGTCCTCGCCGGTGCATTGCACCATGACCATCGGTAAGGCCCGTGCCCAATACATAGACATGGTGAGGCAGAAGCGTGAGGAGCAATTCCGGGAGGCGCAGGCCGACGCCGCCTACAACCACCATGTCCTCCAGGAGCACCTCCAAGCGGAGAAGCAGATCGCTGCGGAGCGGGCGGAGCAGGAGGCGCTGCTCGAGTCGTATAGCCCTGCTGTAGGATCGAAAGTATGTCTAGAGGGGGGGGGGGGTAGTGATTAGACTACTTGACCAAATAAAACTTAACTTTTTCCCAATTTTAGTTCTTGTCAGATTTTAGCAACTTAGCACAAGTCAAGCAATCACAATACAATTCAAGCAAGCATGCAAAGAGTATATGAGCAACAGAAAGTAAAGCATGCAACTTGCAAGGAAGTAAATGGAAGGAGTTTGGAGGGAGCAAACCCAATGTTGACACGGAGATTTTTGGCGTGGTTCCGATAGGTAGTGCTATCATACATCCACGTTGATGGAGACTTAAACCCACGAAGGGTAACGGCTGCGGGAGTCCACGGAGGGCTCCACCCACGAAGGGTCCACTAAGAAGCAACCTTGTCTATCCCACCATGGCCATCACCCATGAAGGACTTGCCTCACTTAGGTAGATCTTCACGAAGTAGGCAATCTCCTTGCCCTTACAAACTCCTTGGTTCAACTCCACAATCTTGACGGAGGATCCCAAGTGACACCTAACCAATCTAGGAGACACCACTCTCCAAAAGGTAATAGATGGTGTGTTGATGATGAAATCCTTGCTCTTGTGCTTCAAATGATAGTCTCCCCAACACTCAACTCTCTCACACAGATTTGGCAATGGTGGAAAGATGATTTGAGTGGAAAGCAACTTGGGGAAGGCTAGAGATCAAGATTCTTGTGGTTGGATTGGAATGTCTTGGTCTGAACACATGAGTAGGTGGTTCTCTCTCAGAAAATGAATGGTGCAAGTGTAGGCATGTTCTGATAGCACTCTCCACGAATGAAGAATGGGTGGAGGGGTATATATAGCCTCCACACAAAATCTAACCATTACACACATATTCCCAAACTCGGTGAGACCGAATGGTAAAACCCGATCAGCACAATTCAGGTCAAAATATGAACGTTAGGCTTTTCGGTGGGACCAATGCAATCAAATCGGTGAGATCGATATGCTAGGGTTAGGGCATAACGTAATCTCGGTGTGACCAATCACATGAACTCGGTGGGACCGATTTTAGTAATAGGCACATAGAGAGTTGGTCAGGCAAACTTGGTGGGACCGATTCGCTCATCTCGGTGAGACCGAGACATTACGAAAAGGAAACAGTGAATTTGCATTGCAAACTTGGTGGGACTGATTCGCTCATTTCGGTGGGACCGAAATGTTACGAAAAGGAAATAGGGAGTTTGCAATCCCATCACGATGAGACCGAGATCCCTATCGGTGAAACCGAAGTGACTAGTGTTTGTGGCAGTGGCTATGTCAAATGAACTCGGTGGTGCCAGATATATCAAATCGGTGGGGCTGACTTTGACTTTTTGGTTTAGGACATATGTGGAAATGAGAAAGTGGTTGAGGGTTTTAGAGCATATCACTAAGCATTTTGAGCAAGTAAGCCATTAAGCAACACCTCATCCCCTTTTAATAGTATTGGCTTTCCTATGGACTCAATGTGATCTTGGATCACTTAAATAAAAATGTAGAGTCTTGAGCTTGTTGCCAATATGTGTCTTTAGCATTTTGAGGGGTCCACATCTCTAGTCCATGCCATGCCAATCACTGAACTTTCTGAAATGATCATCTTGAAAGAGAATTAGTTCAGTGAGCTATATGTTGTTAAGAATTACCAAAACCACCTAGGGATTAGCTGCACTTTCAATCTCCCCCTTTTTGGTAATTGATGACATCATATAGATCAAAGCTTCAATAAATGATGATAAGAATGAAATACATCGTCGCTTTGAGAAGTATGTAACAAGCAAGAGCTCCCCCTAAATTTGTGCATTATTTGAAATTTGCTTTTGAATACAAATGCACAATCAATTAGGATCACGGGTTACACTTCCATGTCACTACATCTTGGTGGAGCACTCAAAATGATAGAAAATAAGAAGAAGCACTCATCACCAAGGCAAAGTGAATGATCATACATAAAAGATAGATAATGTCATCATCCAAGCACAAGCATTAAGCATGATATGATCAAACACATGACCATACAAAGTATCTCACACACATAAGCATAAAGTATCTCAAACAAGCAAGCAAAACAAATAAGTAGCAAAAGAAGCAAAGCTCTCTCTCTCTCTCCGAAGCCTATGATCTATACACTTTCTCCCCCTTCGGCAACAAGTTACCAAAAATCTTGAAAATGCATAGTGCTATGCGGCTCTCTAGGCTTGATCTTCAGGAGGAGGTGTTGAGGGGACTCCAAGGATGAAAGCAGCAGTAGAAGTTGATGGCGCTGGTGGAGTTGCCACTGGAGGGGCAACTGGAGCTGTGGCTGCAGGTGCTGATGTTGTAGCTCTAGTGCCTGGCACTAGCACTGCTGCAGACCTCTGTGCCGTAGGCACTCTCTGGAACACTTCTGTAGTCCCTTCCTCTCTTCGGCTTCTTCCTGGAGCTGCTCAACTGTTGTCTGAATTTTAGTTACCTTCAAGTCAAGATCATAGAATTTGGTTTCAATGATCCTCTCCAAGCTCTCCTGGTTCTGAGTCAGGGTGGCCAGTCCTTTCTCAATTCTCAAGGTTGCTTGAGTAAGATATCCAAGCTGGTCTTGCTTTGACTTAAGGAACACTTGTGAAGCTTCTTCAGCACTTGGCATCTTTGTTGCCTTCTCTGGTTTTGCCTTCTGTCTCTTCTCTTGAGCCTCTAGTGATGTTGGATCTTCAGCAGCCATGACCACAGTGTTGTCCTCAAAATCAGGCTTCAAGGGAAGATGCTCTTTGTCCAACAAATATACTCCTTTGGGCATCTTGGAGTTTATCAACATCTGTATGTGTGGAGCATACCCACATGACCTCTTCTAGTTAGCAGTTGTTCTCTTGATTCACTACAAAAAAAAATACACTTTGTGATGATACGTGTGTGTCACAGTAGGTCGCATTTTTTGTCATGCATGTACATCCATGACGATTCTATGATAGAATCAAGATAGTCATACCTGTGTTGTCATAGAAGTGTTCCATGACATTACCAAAATTATCATCACGGAAGTGTCCACTTCCATGACGATAAATCGCGCATCACAGAAGTGCTTTCGTCAAGGGTGACCGACACGTGGCATCCACCATAACGAAACGTTGTTAAGCTATCGGGTCCGGTTTTGGATCCGATAACCTGTTAACAGCCCCGACCAATGGGGACTTACGACATGTAAAATCATCATTGGCTATAGGAAACACGTGTCGGCTCACCGTTGGGACAGATGTCATCCACTCATTGGACCCAAGGCACCTATGATACGTCGACACATGGCACAACCCAACAGAGGCCCATTCCCGTGAAAAGGCCAGCCTATTTGACTTGGTCAAAAGGTGGCGGGCCGGCCCACGGAAAGCGTGTTAACGGCCTGTTCGCATATAGCCCATTTACAGCCCGCTAACCTAGGGCCCGTTATGGCCTATCTGAATTAGGCCCAGTAGCGTCATCTAGGCCGTCCAATATGATTCCAGCCTGTTTTAACTTCCGGCCCATGTATGGCCCATGACGTCTTTCGGCCCATATGAGGCCCTTTGTAACTCTTGGCCCATTAACGGCCCGTGGTGAAACTACCCCGTAATGAACAGTGTATCACTTTCTACCAGACCCATGGATCGTACGGCCCGTAGAAGGCCCATGGATCCTACGGCCCGTAGAAGGCCCATGGATCCTATGGCCTATAGAAGGCCCATGGATCCTAAGGCCCGTATAGAAGACCAATGGATCCTATGGCCCGTAGAAGGCCCATGGATCATACGGCCCGCAGGAGGCCCACGATTACAATAGTACATGTGTTGCCATGATTATTGTGGCCTAGTTACCAAAAATAGTTTATTGTGGCCACTAGAAAAACACGGAAAAAGAACTGCAGTGACTACAAGCAAACAACCAAACAAGACAATAAGGAAATAAATAAGCAAGCGCTAACACTAGCCTATTACCGCTATTACACATATTACATCCACTGGGCATCAAAGTTCGCCACCAGTGAAAATATAGGGAACAAAGCAGCATATTACATACACTTGCCGTCAAAATTGGCCACCAGTGCAAATAAACGTGTCAGCAAAACAAGAGCATAACTTAAACAACTTTAGAAGACCTCAAGAAATGTTATCCCGGGTATCCACCATGCTGGCAATAAGCTTAGCAAGCTTATTAGCTTTGTCCTGTTTGGCGCTAAAATCCTCCAACGCTTGCTGTTGCACCAGAAAGTATGCATCTGAATGCTCCAGGGACTTCTGCAGTCCTTCCGCTTCTTGTCGCAGCATAGCTGATCGATGTCTTTCAGCTTGTAGTTGAGACTCAAGAAACCGAACTGATTCAGATAGTGAGTTTGAATAGCTTGTGCAAGCGGTAGTGGCCAGTAACTCGAACACTAAACCAAGACAGGACTTTGGGGTTGTCTCACTGTCTTCAAGATAGTCTTCCTTAGCTGTTTTATCAGCTTTGTTGGAGACCAACAAGGATGTCTCACTATCCTGAACCTTATCTGCATTACTTCATTTACCATTGCTTAATAAGGCACTCTTCCCCAATATTCTGTCAGCATTCTAAAAGAAGAAACAAGCAGACACATAACAGGTTTAGCATGTACTAGTATATGAAACTCATTTTGGTGGACTAGTTCATTAGTAAGGTGGACATGATTAAACTACCAAGTCTTCTACTACCAAGTACTAGTACATAATAAAAGCATCAAACAAACATATATATATATATATATATATATATATATATATATATATATATGTCCTATGGTCACTGCATTGTCTTGCCAAATCAAAATAGAGACACGGTTCAAATCATATCATTCCAAGACAAAGCAGCAGTGAAAGAATACAAAGCGTGGGAAACTACACGTCACAACAAGATTTCAGATGGGTACCACAGGTCTACATGTACAACAACACTGTTGGCTCTGTTGTGATGCTAGTAATGTGCATGATATGAGAAGTCAACTGTATACACAATTGAAATTGAAATCAACAGAGCTATTGATAAGAGCAAACCTGTTAAAGAAACATATGTGAACATACCTGTTGTGCCATTGGAGTTTCGATTGGATCCTTCAATTTAAAAATAAGTTTGTATGAGTAAATACAGTGATACAAGAGCAAAGCAGTATGCATGATAGCAATCATAGTTAAAAAAGGCACGCCTAAGCAATCTCTTAAGCGCGCCTAGGCTCTAGGCGTTGGCAAAATGCATTGCGCATAACTATGCTTAATCTGTGCATAACTGCGCATAAGCATGCGCTTTGGTCAGTAAAGCGCAAGGCGATGGCAAAATGCACAATTAACGCCTAGTGCTTTTTTGAACTATGATAGCAGTGGAATCTTATATTAAAACAATTGTTCTTCAGGTTTAGGCACTTGTTCTACATGAACAGAGTACAATAAGATGCAAGAATATAGTACTTAAAAATAGAAAATGAGCTCATAGACCTTACCACATTCCTGGTTCAGGACCAGTACAGAGCAAGGCATTCCCAGTCATCGTCCAGTAAATGTGTCTCAGGAGAACGTAAGGGAATTTGATGAGTTTCTTTGCTGGTGAAGTACGTTTTCTTCAGGTAATTCTGATACTGCCACCAAGCATTCTTGAAGATAGCAGAGGTATTAGCACAGGTTACCTCATCATGAGTTTCCAAATCGGTCCTTCCCTATAGAGAAAAATGGGAAAATTTGTTGTATTATAGCCATCATGGAGGTAGGATGTATGGGACAAAGCAAAGTAATTGCCATGAATAACATTACTTACACATAACTCCTGGACAAACACCTGCAACTGGCATTTTCCTTCATCTTCAGTATAATATTTCCAAGATGGGAAGATACGCACATAGGATTTAACAACATCAAATGCGATAGATGCTAAACTACGACTAGCTGGTTGTGCTTCCTCCACAGGAATAGGCGTACTAACTGGTGGAGTTGGGGTTCGCCATGGTAGTACTGGCCCTTTGGGCACTGGAGCTGCCTTACTAACTGCTCTTGTCTGGGAGCTCTGTGGTGGAGATGGTGCTATGTCAACAGGAACTGGGTTACTATCTGCTGGGGTTGGGGTTAGATTGGGTGAAGCTGGTTCTCTGTCCATCGTAGTAGGGGTACAATCTGCGAGAGTTTGGGTTATGTGTGGTAGGGCTGGTTCTCGTGCATGTACAACCAGGGTGCTATCTCCACCAAGAGGTAGCACTTTTTTATTTGAAATCCGTGTTTTTAGTCTGCTAGATACTGGCATCACCTGCTCCAATTCAAATGGCTGATAAACAAGAAACATAGTTGAATGTATAGACATTGTATGAGAGACAGATGCAATAGATAGTTTGGAAAAAAGAGGGCATGAAATAGTTGACATGTATATTGTTTAACTAAAACGGATAGCATGACATAATTTCACATATATGATGTCTATCTAAACTGGATAGCATAGCATAACATAATCAAAGATATGATGAATAACTAAACAGGATCGCATGACATAATTCACCTACATGTTATCTAAGTAATCAAGATCACATGAATTAATTCACATATGTGATTTATATGCTAAACAGAGGGCATTCGATATGATGTCTGAACTAAGAACATGGTGTTGAATATTGTGTATATGATGTCTAAACAATGCAATGCAAGACACCTTATGCATGATATGAGCAGTATAACCGTGCCAAGTTAGAGCATACAGCTCGGTTGGGGAATAGGACTGGTCATTTGTCTCTGAATCCATCTCTGAGGAGCTATCAGGACCAAATAAGAGATCTGCTTCGACAGGTAGCACTGTCTGCTCTGAAGGCCTTGTTTTCACTCCAGATTTTTCCATCTCCCACCCAAATGGCTGATTCACAGGAAGAGTAGTTTAATGTACAAACATTGTCGACAAATGAAAATGTAATGAAGAAAAGGATGGGCAAGATATCATTCAAATATATGATGCCTGGTTAAACAGGATGGCATTTCACATTTCACATATATTATGGCTGGCTAAAAGACATGAGACTGCATAATTCCCATATATGATATAGAAATTAAATAGGTGGCATTACAGAACATGTCTAAACTAAGTAGATGACATATATGATGTCAAAAGTAGGCACTGCAAGGCAACATATGCATGATATGACTAACATCATCATGCCAAGGTAGAGCAAACACCTTGGGGGTAAATAGGAGTGGTCAGCTGCGTTTGAATCCGCCTCAGAACAGATATCTTCCTCTGGATTACAATCTGGAGAAGGGGGGAGGGTTTGCCATTGAACCCACCATGGAGCAATGTCTGCATGACATTGTATTACCGCGCAAAACTCTTCTCTTTTTCTCTACATCTTCAGCATGACTGTGTACAATATCTGACATGCATACGAAAAAAATATGGTGAGATTATGTAAGGAGAGCATGCAGAAATTTAGAGTGATGGTAACAACCAGTGGATGGATCCAAAAATAATGATAGCAGGCTGATGATTGTTTTAATTTAATAAAAAGACAGATGATGATTGCTTTACTATTTGTTTCCCACCCAAGATGAACAACATAGGCATACCCTAGGTGAACTAGATATTAGACAAAGATACTATTCATTGCTGCCTCGATATGTGCCCCACAACTAATTTAGAACTCAAGTTTGAACATTAATTTGGACCTGACTTTGAGTCCAAGTGGTGAACAGGACGATAAAGTAGCAGGTAATTTTAAGCAATGCATAACATAAGCAGAAACAAAAGAGTGCGACCTCTCTTGTGGACCCGTGTACTCCTCAGGTTCATCTGTTGAGTCGATGATAGTGATGCCATTGCGGTGGGTGCCGGCGGCAGGGAAGGAGATCTGAGGTGGAGAAATACGGTCAGGAGTCGTGATGTCTGGTTTGGTGGATGCTTCTATCGATGGAGCAGCTCAGGTGAGGTGGACGACATCACGGCAGCAACACGACAAACCACACAAAGTTCCCTTCGACACCTACCTATAACTGAAGTATTTCTGTAAGGGCTCATTTGGTTTGCATCATTCTAAAAACGCAGGGATAGGAAAAACACCGGAATAGGATAGGAATGTGCTACATCTTGAGCTTGCGTTGGTTTTCCTTGAAGAGGAAAGGGTGATGCAGCAATAGTAGCGTAAGTAGTTCCCTCGGTTTTTGAGAACCAAGGTATCAATCCAGTAGGGGGCTCCTCAAAAGTCCCATGCACCTACACAAACAAACAAAGAACTCGCAACCAACACAATAAAGGGGTTGTCAATCCCTTCACGGCCACTTGCGAAAGTGAGATCTAATTGAGATAGTATGATAAGATAAATATATTTTTGGTATTTTATAATATCGATGCAAAAAGTAAAGATGCAAATAAAAGTAGATTGCAAATATGATAAGATATAGACCCGGGGGCCATAGGTTTCACTAGTGGCTTCTCTCAAGATAGCATAAGTATTACGGTGGGTGAACAAATTACCGTCGAGCAATTGATAGAAAAGCGAATAATTATGAGATTATCTAGGCATGATCATGTATATAGGCATCACGTCCGTGACAAGTAGACCGACTCCTGCCTGCATCTACTACTATTACTCCACACATCGACCGACTCCTGCCTGCATCTAGAGTATTAAGTTCATAAGAATAGAGTAACGCCTTAAGCAAGATGACATGATGTAGAGGGATAAACTCATGCAATATGATATAAACCCCATGTTTTTATCCTCGATGGCAACAATACAATACGTGCCTTGCAACCCTTTCTGTCACTGGGTAAGGACACCGCAAGATTGAACCCAAAGCTAAGCACTTCTCCCATGGCAAGAAAGATCAATCTAGTAGGCCAAACCAAACTGATAATTCAAAGAGACTTGCAAAGATAACTCAATCATACATAAAATAATTTAGAGGAGATTCAAATATTATTCATAGATAAACTTGATCATAAACCCACAATTCATTGGATCTCGACAAACACACCGCAAAAAGAGTTTACATCGAATAGATCTCCACAAGAGAGGGGGAGAACATTGTATTGAGATCCAAAAAGAGAGAAGTAGCCATCTAGATAATAACTATGGACCCGTAGGTCTGTGGTAAACTACTCACAACTCATCGGAGGGGCTATGGTGTTTATGTAGAAGCCCTCCATGGTCGATTCCCCCTCCGGTGGAGCGTCGGCGAAGGCTCCAAGATGGGATCTCATGGATACAGAAGGTTACGACGGTGGAAATTGCATTTCGTTGGCTCCCTGGATGTTTTCGGGGTACGTAGGATTATATAGGAGGAAGAAGTACGTTGGTGGCCGCCCGAGGGGCCCACGAGATAGGGGGCGCGCCCTAGCCTCTTGTGGCCGCCTCGGCTACTTCTTGACTTGCACTCCAAGTCCTCTGGATCACGTTTGTTCCAAAAATCACGCTCCCGAAGGTTTCATTCCGTTTGGACTCCGTTTGATATTCCTTTTCTTCGAAATACTGAAATAGGCAAAAAAAACAGCAATACGGGTTGGGCCTCCGGTTAGTAGGTTAGTCCCAAAAATGATATAAATGTGTAAAATAAAGCCCATAAACATCCAAAAGGGGTAATATAATAGCATGGAACAACCAAAAATTATAGATACGTTGGAGACGTATCAAGCATCCCCAAGCTTAATTCCTGCTCGTCCTCGAGTAGGTAAATGATAAAAATAGAATTTTTGATGTGGAATGCTACATAGCATAATTCTCAATGTAATTTTCTTTATTGTGGCATGAATGTTCAGATCCAAAATGATTCAAAATAAAAGTTCATATTTATAAAAGAAATAGTAACACTTCAAGCATACTAATCAAAGTAATCATGTCTTCTCAAAATAACATGGAAGAAGAAAGTTCATCCCTACAAAATCATATAGTTAGGCTATGCTTCATTTTCGTCACACAAAGATGTTCCCAACTTCTATACCCCCGATGACAAGCCAAGCAATTGTTTCATACTTAAATAATCTCAAACTTTTTCAACCTTCACGCAATACATGAGCGTGAGCCATGGATATAGCACTATGGGTGGAATAGAATATGATGATGGGGATTGTGTGGAGAAGACAAAAAATGAGAAAGTCTCACATTGACGAGGATAATGAACGGGCTATGGAGATTCCCATCAATTGATGTCAACATGAGGAGTAGGGATTGCCATGCAACGGATGCACTAGAGCTATAAATGAATGCTTAACAAAAGAAAACTAGTGGGTGTGCATCCAACTTGCTTGCTCACGAAGACCTAGGGCATTTGAGGAAGCCCATTGTAGGAATATACAAGCCAAGTTCTATAAAGAAAAATTCCCACTAGTATGAAAAAGACAACTTATGAGACTCACTATATGAAAAACATGGTGCTGCTTTGAAGCACAATATATGAGACTCACTACATAAAGAACAAGGTGCTACTTTGAAGCACAAGTGTGGAAAAAGAGATAGTAACATTGCCCCTTTTATTTATTTTATTTTTTTCTTTTTTTTTCTTTCTTTCTTTTTCTTTTTTTTCTTTTTTCTTTGGCCTTTTTTTTATTTTTTGGGCAATGCTCTAATAATGATGATCATCACACTTTCATTGATTACAACATATGAATTACAACTCGAAACTAGAACAAGATATGACTCTATATGAATGCCTCCGGCGGTGTACCGGGATGGTTCAATGAATCAAGAGTGACATGTATGAAAAATTATGCATGGTGGCTTTGCCACAAATACGATGTCAACTACATGATCATGCAATGGCAATATGACAAAAGTAAAGTATGTCATGATGATGATGAACAGAACGGTGGAAAGCTGCATGGCAATATATCTCAGAATGGCTATGGAAATGACATAATAGGTAGGTATGGTGGCTGTTTTGAGAAAGATATAAGGAGGTTTATGTGTGATAGAGCGTATCGTATCACGGGGTTTGGATGCACCGGCGAAGTTTGCACCAACTCTCAAGGTGAGAAAGGGCAATGCACGGTATTGAAGAGGCTAGCAATGGCGGAAAGGTAAAAGTGCGTATAATCCATGGACTCAACATTAGTCAAAATAACTCATATACTTATTGCAAAAATTTAGAAGTAATCAAAAATCAAGTACTACGCGCATGCTCCTAGGGGGATAGATTGGTAGGAAAAGACCATCGCTCGTCCGCGACCGCCACTCATAAGGATGCACAAGCCAGGTACACTTCATGTTTCAAATTTGTTACACAACTTTAACCATACGTGCATGCTACGGGACTTGCTAACTTCAAGACAAGCATTCTTTAAATTCATAATCACCCAACTTTCATGACTTTAATATCACTACCTCCATATCTCAAAACAATTATCAAGTATAAAATTGATCATAGCATCCAATTCACTTCATATGATAGTTTTTATTATACCCAACTAAGATGCCTACCATTCTAGGACCAATTTTATAACCATAGCAAATACCATGTTGTTCTAAAAGACTCTCAAAATAATATAAGTGAAGCATGAGAGACTAGCAAATTCTAATCAAGTAGGATTTTACCAAAAGGTTTGTACAGCAAGGATGATTGTGGTAAACTAAAAAGCAAAGACTAATATAATACACGACGCTCCAAGCAAAACACATATCATGTGGCGAATAAAAATATAGCTCCAAGTAAAGTTACCAATGAACGAAGACGAAAGAGGGGATGCCTTCCCGGGGAATCCCCAAGCTTAGGCTTTTGGCTATCCTTGAATGTCTTGGGGTGCCATGGGCATCCCCAAGCTTAGGCTCTTGCCACTCCTTATTCCATAGTCCATCAAAGCTTTACCCAAAACTTGAAAACTTCACAACACAAAACTCAACAGGAAATCTTATAAGCTCCGTTATTGAAAGAAAACAAAACCACCATATAAGGTACTGTAATGAACTCATTTTTTATTTATTTTGGTGTTAAACCTACTGTATTCCAACTTCTATATGGTTTATAAACTAATTTACTAGCCATAGATGCATTAAAATAAGCAAACATCACATGAAAAACAGAAACTGTCAAAAACAGAACAGTCTGTAGCAATCTGTAACTAACGCAAACTTCTGGAACTCTAAAAATCCTACCAAAATAGGAAGTCCTGGAAAATTTGTCGTTTGATCAGCAGAAAAAAGAATCAATGCAAAAACACGTTTCTGTGATTTAACAAAACTAAATTTGTGTGCACAAAGTTTCTGTTTTCAGCAGAATCAAATCAACTATCATCATAGGTTATCCCATAGGTTCTACTTGGCACAAACACTAATTAAAAGATAAAAACACATCTAAAGAGAAGGTACATGGAAAATTTATTGCTAAATAGGAACAAAAACAAAAAACACAAATAAAATTGGGTTGCCTCCCAACTAGCGCTATCGTTTAACGCCCCTAGCTAGGCATAAAAGCGAAGATAGATCTAAGTAGTGCCATCTTTGGCACTAAATTCATAAGTAGCCCACATGATAGATTCATAAGGTAAATTGACTTTCTTTCTTGGAAAGTGCTCCATGCCTTTCTTTAATGCAAATTGGAATCTAATATTCCCCTCCTTCATATCAATAATCGCGCCAATCGTTCTAAAGAAAGGTCTACCAAGAATAATAGGGCAAGAAAGATTGCAATCTATATCAAGAACAATAAAATCCACGGGCACCAAATTTCTATTTGCAACAATGAGAACATCATCGATCCTTCCCATTGGCTTTTTAATGGTGGAATCCGCAAGGTGCAAATTTAAAGAGCAATCATCAAGATCATGTAAACTAGAATATCACATAAAGTTTTCGGAATCGTGGAAACACTAGCACCCAAATCACACAAAGCAAAACACTCATGATCTTTAATTCTAATCTTTATAGTATGTTCCCACTCATCATTAAGTTTTCTAGGTATAGAAACTTCCAAATTAAGTTTTTCATCATAAGATTGCATCAAGGCATCAACGATATGTTTGGTAAAAGCTTTATTTTGACTATAAGCATGAGGAGAATTAACAACAGATTGCAACAAGGAAATACAACCTTCTAAAGAACAATTATCATAATCAAATTCCTTGAAATCTGAGATAGTGGGTTCAATACTATTTAAAGTCATGACCTCTCCAATCCCACTTTTACCAAATTTAGCATCAAGATCTAAAAACTCCGAATTCTTGGGACGCCTTCTAGGTAAAGTTGACTCATCATCAGTCCCATAATTATCAAGATTCATATTGCAAAACAAAGATCTAATAGGAGACGTATCAATAACTTTAAGATCTTCATAATTATTTTCATCTAACTTTTCTTGTTTGGCGGCCATCTTATTGACTAAGTTGGCTTGCTTATCAGAAATTTTGGCTATAGCATTTTCAAGCCGGGCAATTTGAGAGTTCTTTGTTCATATCATCAAGTTCTTTGTTCATAAACCCCAAAAAACCTTTTTGTTCCTGAAGCTCTTTTATGAAGAAATTATTATGCTCAAATTGCAAATTCATAAAGCTTCTAATATTTGATTCAATCTCTTCCATCCTAGTAAGAAGGTGGTCGGTACTCTTAGGCAAAGCCATAAGGACAAACAAGCACACAAGCAAACAGAAAAAGGCAAGCGAAAAGAGAGGAGGAGATTGGGAAAGAGAGGGCGAATAAAACGGCAAGGGTGAAGTGGGGGAGAGGAAAACGAGAGGCAAATGGCAAATAATGTAAATGCGAGGGAGATGAGTTTGTGATTGGTACTTGGTATGTCTTGACTTGAGCGAAGACCTCCCCGGCAACGGCGCCAGAAATTCTTCTTGCTACGTCTTGAGCTTGCGTTGGTTTTCCTTGAAGAGGAAAGGGTGATGCAGCAATAGTAGCGTAAGTATTTCCCTCAGTTTTTAAGAACCAAGGTATCAATCCAGTAGGAGGCTCCTCAAAAGTCCCATGCACCTACACAAACAAAGAAAGAACTCGCAACCAACGCAATAAAGGGGTTGTCAATCCCTTCACGGCCACTTGTGAAAGTGAGATCTAATAGAGATAGTATGATAAGATAAATATATTTTTGGTATTTTATAATATAGATGCAAAAAGTAAAGATGCAAATAAAAGAAGATTGGAAGCAAATATGATAAGAGATAGACCCGGGGGCCATAGGTTTCACTAGTGGCTTCTCTCAGGATAGCATATGTATTATGATGGGTGAACAAATTACTGTCGAGCAATTGATAGAAAAGCGAATAATTATGAGATTATCTAGGCATGATCATGTATATAGGCATCACGTCTGTGACAAGTAGACCAACTCCTGCCTGCATCTACTACTATTACTCCACACATCGACTAACTCCTGCCTGCATCTAGAGTATTAAGTCCATAAGAACAGAGTAACGCCCTAAGCAAGATGACATGATGTAGAGGGATAAACTCATGCAATATGATATAAACCCCATCTTTTTATCCTCGATGGCAACAATACAATAAGTGCCTTGCAACCCTTTTTGTCACTGGGTAAGGACACCACAAGATTGAACCCAAAGCTAAGCACTTCTCCCATGGCAAGAAAGATCAATCTAGTAGGCCAAACCAAACTGATAATTCAAAGAGACTTGCAAAGATAACTCAATCATACATTAAAAAATTCAGAGGTGATTCAAATATTATTCATAGATAAACTTGATCATAAACCCACAATTCATCGGATCTCGACAAACACATCGCAAAAAGAATTTACATCGTATAGATCTCCACAAGAGAGGGGGAGAACATTGTATTGAGATCCAAAAAGAGAGAAGAAGTCATCTAGCTAATAACTATGGACACATAGGTCTGTGGTAAACTACTCACAACTCATCAGAGGGGCTATGGTGTTGATGTAGAAGCCCTCTGTGGTCGATACCCCCTCTGGCAGAGCATCGGCGAAGGCTCCAAGATGGGATCTCGCGGATACAAAAGGTTACGGCGGTGGAAATTGTGTTTCGTTGGCTCCTTGGATGTTTTCGGGGTACGTAGGCTTATATAGGAGGAAGAAGTACGTCGGTGGCCGCCTAAGGGGCCCACAAGACATGGGGGCGCACCCTGTAGGGGGGCGCCCTACCCTCTCGTGGCCGCCTCGGCTGCTTCTTGACTTGCACTCCAAGTCCTCTGGATCACGTTTGTTCCAAAAATCACGCTCCCGAAGGTTTCATTCCGTTTGGACTCCGTTTGATATTCCTTTTCTTTGAAATACTGAAATAGGCAAAAAAAACAGCAATACGGGCTGGGCCTCCGGTTAGTAGGTTAGTCCCAAAAATGATATAAATGTGTAAAATAAAGCCCATAAACATCCAAAAGGGGTAATATAATAGCATGGAACAATCAAAAATTATAGATACGTTGGAGACGTATCAGAATGCACATGGTAAACAGAGAATTTGTAAACACATGATTTCTGTCAACTTGGGTGTTTGGTTCATAGGAATTGGAAGAGCAGAGGAATGCAAAGAAACATGGCCAAAATAAAGTGAAACCATATGAAAGCGTGTACAGTTAGAATGTTATTCTGCCACTAATGCACTTGGTATTGTTTTCATGCATAGAATTTTGAAAAGTAGGTCCAGATGGATGGTTTGCTCCATTCCTTTCAAAAAAATGCATGAATAATTGAATAGTAGAGTGCCATAGGAAAATTTCCTATTGCTATGTTTTTCCTGAACCAAAATAGCCCTAATGGATCGACATGAATGTATAGTAATAAGTGATGCAACAAGTGTACGACCTCTTTGCCGTAGCCATGTCGACCTCAGCATCATTGGGTTGGTCACTGAAGTAGTTGAGGCAGAGGTGGCTGTCGGAGGTGTGGAGGAAGATCTGAGAAATTTGTAGACGGCTTCCAGGGCACTGCTCTGTTGTGATGGATCGTTCTGTCGTTGGAGCAGTTCCGACGAGCCGTAAGAGGCTGAAGCAGCACAAGACATACATCATCAATCTCAAGTGGGATTCTAATAGCATCTCCAATAGATGATGTAAAATAGATGCACAATTTACATCACCAAAAACCACTTGACTACAATAGATGAGGTAAAAACTATTGACTCTGAACTTAACTGTCGTAACTGAAATTTACTGTGGAATCTGAATGTTACTGTCGAAACTGAACGCAATGGTAGCAGAGAGGCACTTGACATGTAGTTTAGGGAGGGCCTGCGGTTCATCTTCAACTTGCACCCCCTTGAGCCGCCAGTCACCACCGGCCAAACCGCCGGCTCCAGCGCCGCCTCTCCGCCCCGAAACAACTCCCCACTGCCAGTCCGCCGCTGCCCCGCCACCCCTGCCAGCCCTCTAGGCCCCCCACCCCCATCTTGAACCCTAAGATAGATAGTGGGGTACCTCTCCGGCGAGCCCCCCTCCCCGCTACGAGTGGTACTTCCTTAACTCCAGCGAGCCACCCCACCCCCTGAAAATCGACTGACCCAAAAGTCGATTCAGTCGACTTAAGTATAGCTAAATCGGAGCAGAGCAGTAGAACGAGCAAGGGGGGAGAGCAGGAGGAGCAGCAGCTGTGTGAGCGAGCGAGCGAGAGCCGGAGCAGCAGCAGCAGCGTGAGCGAATGAGCGAGAGCCGGAGTAGCAGCAGTAGATCCGGCTGGTATGGCCGCCGCCAGCGAAGGGGCCTCGCACTGGGGGAGAGCCACCATGGAGATGTCACCTGCGGCGCCGGCTTCAAGGTAGCCGCTCCATGGGGGTGCGGGATGGAGCACCATCGGCGCCGGGAGGTCAAGTTAAGGAGAAGGTGTAATGCAACGAGTGTACAACCTCTTTGGTGGCGCCGAGTAGGCCTCGGCTTCGTCCGAGGAGACGGTGAGGATGATGCCATTCCAGTGGAGCGGGTTAAGACGGTGCTATGGGGATGGAGCAGCGCGATAGACGAGGCGATCGTCAGAGCAGCTCCTTGGAGGTGGAGGACGGGGCGGCTGAATCGGCGGGACGATGATATGGACGACGAATCCTCATCCGGGGAGGTGGACGAGGGTCGTCGAGCTATTGCGGTGGATGACGTCATTGGGGGAAGAGGCTCCGGCTAGGCAGCGGTGAGGTTGCGGACGGAGGAGGGTGGGGTTTCGCGGCTGGAGCGGAGAGGTTATGATGGCCTGGGATTTTGAATGGCGAAAAGGAGGCATGGGAGGGGGTGAACCATGACTTAGGGACACGCTTGTCAAAAATGTAGGGTGTGTTACAAAAGTACCCCCACCGATTTGAACTAGCGGCCCTTTCGGCTCAAGATTAGAAGGGGGATTTCGCGTGTCGGGATTTGGCAGCTAGAGGGAGTTTTCGCGCGCGTTGTAATTTCGGGATATCAAGGCGCGGGTTGTGAAGGCGCCAGTTTTGGGAGCACGATATCTGAATTTTTGGGATATAACAAGGCGCGGGTTGAATTTTAGGGAGAAGCCTAACATGTAATATTGTACTTGTACGTACCAAATCAATTCGCACTTCCCTCGACCAAAAAAACAAAAAAAATAAAACTATTCACACCACACAAAGAGAGAGTCTTGCCCCGTTTTACTATACAAATGCTATTCAAAGCTACTCCCTCCTTCCATCTATATAGGGTCTAATGCGTTTTCGATGCTAACTTTGACCAAATATTAGAGCAATACTATATGACATGCAACTTACACAAAGCACACTGTTAAATTCGTGTGTGAAAGGATCTTTCAATGATATAATTTTCACATTGTGCATGTCATGTACTATTAGTCTTGTCAATAGTCAAAGGCAGTCTTAAAAACCGCATTACACCCTATATAGATGGAAGGAGGGAGTATGAATCCATGTTATGTCCAATTAAATTTTTTCGCTTGCTGTATAATGCATGTAACCTACTCATACAAACATTTTAGCGCATTCCAAATGTCTACACTACCTCTGCAATTCGAACTGAATTTGAATTCGTTTCTCTATTTCAATAAGAATCTACAATCATGATTGTTGCCAACTTCAACCATCATTCATGTATTACCTTAATAACACACCACATGATTACTATAGAGATAGATATGAACTATGTGTACTATATGAACTCGAATTCTATTTCTTGAATACACTTGATGTTGATTTCAAATAATAGTACATTTGATCTACTAACTATATATTCATAATCTAAACCATGCTCCATACGAACACCGTGTTTATCACACAAAGTATAGTGCCCCGCCCCCTACATTATGACAAGTATTTAGCCCTGAGCTGCAAAAGCCACACATTAGCCCAAATTATAATCAATGTTCTATATATTATATGTAGTACTAGCAAGATGCCCATGCGTTCCATAGAACATCAACATGATCAAGGGGAGGCCTAATTTGGAAATATGGAGAGGGGTGTGGGTATATTTTTTCAAAATTGCCATAGATTCCTTCCTATCCGTCAGATATAAATCGGACGACCTATATTGCAGGATGGCATGCACACCATCATCAACAACTCTGTTTTTTTATAAGAGTAGAGATAAAATATATTATATGTAGTATAACATGTACATAACCACACCATGTATATCACGGTTATATATATTCACACACGCGTCGGTTTAAAACACTATGATAAATTCTTCAAATATTTGAATTCGCTTTTTATAATGAATTATGATCTCTATTTGTCTTTTACACTCACACAATCCTCTTATCTTTGTAGCTAGCGCTAACTTTCTCTCGTGCATGCACACGCCCGCATCCCTATCACCCTCCCTCGGCATTCTCTAGCTCCATCACGCAAATTCGTCTTTTCACTTTAGGTCGTTCACCCACGGGTTGTGTAGGCCCCCCAGCTCCTTCTTTACGGCACACATCGATCGATATGCCTCTCTAGCCAGGTGTGCCTACCACAAACACAAGCTTTCCCTCTTCTCTTATCACTGTCCATGCCTCACTCCCACAACCATTTTCATTGATCTCGTACTCGCACACTCCTTCCCCCTCGATATAGTATGCCTCTCGCACCACCTCCTAGATGCATCCCTCTCTCTCTCTATCCTTCTCCCCGTGCCTTATTTGCTTCTAACACATACATGCATGTATACTGATACGTCTCCAACGTATCTATAATTTTTGATTGCTCCATGCTACTTTATCTACTATTTTAGGCAATATTGGGCTTTATTATCCGCTTTTATATTATTTTTTGGGACTAACCTATTAACCGAAGGCCTAGCCCAAATTTGTTGTTTTATGCCTATATCAGTGTTTCGAGGAAAAGGAATATCAAACGAAGTCAAAATGGAACGAAATCAACTGGAGAAGTTATTTTTGGAAGGAAAGCCACCCGATGGACTTGGAGTGCACGTCAGGAGATACGGGAGGTGCTCACGAGGGTGCCCGCCCGGGCACGCCCCCTGCCTCGTGGGGCCCCCGTATCTCCTCCGACATACCCCCTGCACCCATATATACTCTCGTACCCTAAAACTTCCAGAACAGAAGATAGATCGGGAGTTCCACCGCCGCAAGCCTCTGTAGCCACCAAAAACCTCTCGGGAGACCGTTCCGGCACCCTGCCGGAGGGGGAACCCATCACCGGTGGCCATCTTCATCATCCCGGCGCTATCCATGACGAGTAGGGAGTAGTTCACCCTCGGGGCTGAGGGTATGTACCAGTAGCTATGTGTTTGATCTATCTCGCGCGCCTTCTCTCTCGTGTTCCATCTATGGCACGATCTTGACGTATCCCGAGCTTTGCTATTGTAGTTGGATCTTATGATGTTTCTCCCCCTCTACTCTCTTGTGATGAATTGAGTTTCCCCTTTGAAGTTATCTTATCGGATTGAGTCTTTATGAGAACACTTGATGTATGTCTTGCTGTGATTATCTGTGGTGACAATGGGATATCATGTGCCACTTGATGTATGTTTTGGTGATCAACTTGCGGGTTTCGTGACATCGGGAACCTATGCATAGGGGTTGGCACACGTTCTTGACTCTCCGATAGAAACTTTGGGGCACTCTTTGAGGTACTTTGTGTTGGTTGGATGAATCTGAGATTGTGTGATGCATATCGTATAATCATGCCCACGGATACTTGAGGTGACAATGGAGTATCTAGGTGACATTAGGGTTTTGGTTGATTTGTATCTTAAGGTGTTATTCTAGTACGAACTCTTTTATAGATTGATCCGAAAGAATAACTTTGAGGTGGTTTCGTACCCTACCATAATCTCTACATTTGTTCTCCGCTATTAGTGGCTTCGGAGTGACTCTTTGTTGCATGTTTAGGGCTTGTTATATGATCTTTCTATGTTATTATTGTTGAGAGAACTTGCACTAGTGAAAGTATGAACCCTAGGCCTTGTTTCCTATCATTGCAATACCATTTACGCTCACTTTTACCGTAGTTACCTTGCTGTTTTTATATTTTCAGATTACAAAAACCTATATCTACCATCCATATTGCACTTGTATCACCATCTCTTCGCCGAACTAGTGCACCTATACAATTTACCATTGTATTGGGTGTGTTGGGGACACAAGATACTCTTTGTTATTTGGTTGCAGGGTTGCTTGAGAGAGACCATCTTCATCCTACGCCTCCTACGGATTGATAAACCTTAGGTCATTCACTTGAGGAAAATTTGCTACTGTCCTACAAACCTGTGCACTTGCAGGCCCAACAACGTCTACAAGAAGAAGGTTGTGTAGTAAACATCAACCTCTTTTCTGGCGCGGTTGCCGGGGAGGGATCCCATCACCAGTGGCCATCTTCATCATACGCCTCCTACGGATTGATAATCCTTAGGTCATCCACTTGAGGGAAATTTGCTACTGTCCTACAAACCTGTGCACTTGCAGGCCCAACAACGTCTACAAGAAGAAGGTTGTGTAGTAGACATCAAGCTCTTTTCTGGCGCCGTTGCCGGGGAGGCTAGGTAAAGGGCACTCACTCACACCCCGTCAACTAAGCTCTTTTCTGGCGCCGTTGCCGGGGAGGTGAGTGCTTGAAGGTATATCTTTAGATCTTGCAATCGAATCTTTATGTTTTTGTTTTAGCACTAGTCTAGTTTATAAAAGAAAATTACAAAAAAATGGAGTTAAATTTGTCTCATACGCTTCACCTTTTTAATATCTTTCGTGAGTATGATGGAAAGGATAATTGTGCTCAAGTGCTAGAAGAAGAAATCTCTAAATTGTTTGGCACTAAATCTTTGAATGATGAGCATGATTGCAATGTTTTTAGTACGAATTCTTTGAATATCCATGATGCTAAAGATGATTGCACTAGTAATGATGAAAATATCTCTTATGAGCATGTCAACTTTTGTGGAGTGCATGTTTGCATGAACACACCAAATAGAGAAGATATTTATTGCAAGAGGCATAAGTACTTAGAAACCAAATTTTTGCAAGAAGAGCTAGATGAATGTGCTGAAAGATTCAATATTTTTCGCGCCCCTTGTGAACTTTGCAATGAACATGGTCATTTAAAGCTCCAATGCTATTTGTTTCATGATCAAGTCATTGCCAAATATTGTGATAATTTGATTACCCTTGAGCATCATAAAGAGCTTAGCCTTCTTTTGGGTTATGAAGAAATGAAACGTATAACTAAGGATATTCCAAAATTTGCCCTTGATAAAGTTCTTGATTTTGATCTAGAGAAGATTTATATGTATTGTGCGGTGAATTGCATTGAAAATCCTTATATTGCCAATTACATAAAGAAAATAAAGCAAATAGAAGATGAAGAGAATACTAATGAAAGGGAAGAGACTTCCCAATATCCTCCTATTATTTCTTATGATGAATCAGGTATAGAGGAGGAGTCTTCTATACAACCAATCTCATAAATAAGGAGCTCAAAGAGGAAGGTTGAACCCACACATAATGTGAAGATGAAAAAGAAAAGAAGGAGCAACAAAGGTAGAAAGGTATCCCTCCCAAATGATGTTGCTCCTACTACTCATTGTGATGATGATAATTGCTATACTATTGGTGCTATCAATATTTTTAATGATGAGAGTGATTATGCTTATGATATGAAAGGGCCCAAGCTTGAGGAAGCTATGTTTGATTGGGATGAAATATTTGAGAATATATTTGCTGGAATTAATGTTTGTCCCAAGCTTGGGGATGCTATGTTTAATGAAGATGATATTTTTAGCATCCCAAGTTTTGATATGCAAAGTTGTTATGATGATAGCATGCCTCCTACCTATGATGATTATATTGAGGAAAGTGGGCTCGGAAGAGAGTCAACTTTAGGAAGTAGTGCTCCCACTATTTTGGAGGATGTTAAATTTTATTGTGATGAATATGAAAGTGGATTTGGAAGAGTGTCAACTTTATTTAGTGATTCCACTATCTTGGGATAGGTTTCAATCGATTATGATGAAAACGAAGTTGCTACTTATGATGATTATTGTGATGAAACTTATGCTATAAAAAGTAGTGATGATTATGTTTACAAATCTTGTCATGATTATGATTACCCTTTTTCTGAACATTACTCTTTTAATGTGGAAACAATTTTTAGTGTTCAAGTCTCTTATGATACTCCCACTATTCCGAATGAGCAGAATTTTGCTTATGTGGAGAGTAGTAAATCTTCTATGCTTGTAGATCATGAAAAAAATATTTTAGGTGCTGGTTATATTGTTGAATTCATTCATGATGCTACTGAAAATTATTATGAGGGAGGAATATATGCTTGTAGGAATTGCAATAATATCAAGTTTCCTCTCTATGTGTTTAAAATCTTGAAGCTATGCTTGTTTTACCTTCCTATGCTTGTTGATTATTGTTCCCATAAGTTGTTTGTTCACAAAATCCCTATGCATAGGAAGTGGGTTAGACTTAAATGTGCTAGTCATATGCTTCATGATGCTCCCGTTATGTTTCAATTCTTACCTTTTATGTGAGCATCATTGTCATCATCATGCCTAGCTAGAAAGGCATTAAAGAAAAGCGCTTGTTGGGAGACAACCCAATACTTATCCTTACTATTTTTGTGTGTTCACATGATTATTCTACTGTAGTAATAATGTTTTATAGCTTTTGTTTCAATAAAGTGCCAAGTAAGACCTTTAGGATAGCTTATGGTGATAGTTGTGTTGATCCTGCTGAAAATCAGAAACTTTTGCACCCAGTAAATTAGTTTTGTTAATTCACAGAAACGTGCTTATGATCTGATTCTTTTTGCTTTGGATTGTTACACGAATTTCTTAGGACGTCCTAATTTGGTAGGATGTTTGGAGTTCCATAAGTATACGTTTGATACAGATTACTACAGACTGTTCTGTTTTTGACAGATTCTGTTTTCTATGTGTTGTTTGCTTATTTTGATGAATCTATGGCTAGTAAAATAGTTTATAAACCATAGATAAGTTGGAATACAGTAGGTTTAACACCAATATAAATAAAGAATGAGTTCATTACAGTACCTAAGTGGTGGTTTTATTTTCTTATACTAACGGAGCTTACGAGTTTTCTGTTGAGTTTTGTGTTGTGGAGTTTTCAAGTTTTGGGTAAGGATTCGATGGACTATGGAATAAGGAGTGGCAAGAGCCTAAGCTTGGGGATGCCCATGGCACCCCAAGGTAATATTCAAGGACAACCAAGAGCCTAAGCTTGGGGATTCCCCGGATGGCATCCCCTCTTTCGTCTTCGTTCATCGGTAACTTTACTTGGAGCTATATTTTTATTCACCACATGATATGTGTTTTGCTTGGAGCGTCTTGTATTATTTGCGTCTTTGCTTGTTAGTTTACCACAATCATCCCTGCTGTACACACCTTTTGAGAGAGCCGTACATGAATTGGAATTTGTTATAATACTCTATGTGCTTCACTTATATCTTTTGAGCTTGATAGTTTTGCTCATAGTACTTCACTTATATCTTTTGAGCTTGATAGTTTTGCTCATAGTGCTTCACTTATATCTTTTAGAGCACGGTGGTGGATTTGTTTTAAAGAAACTATTGACCTCTCATGCTTCACTTAGATTATTTTGAGAGTCGTTAATAGCTTGGTAATTTGCTTAACGTTAATATACTTGGTATTCAAGATATGTGAAACTTTCTTTTGAGTGAATTGAATACTAAGATAAGTTTGATGGTTGATAATTGTTTTGAGATATGGAGGTGATAATATTAGAGTCATGCTAGTTAAGTATTTGTGAATTCAAAGAATACTTGTGTTGAAGTTTGTGATTCCCGTAGCATGCACGTATGGTGAACCGTTATGTGATGAACTCGGAGCATGATTTATTTATTTATTGTCTTCCTTATGAGTGGCGGTCGGGGACGAGCGATGGTCTTTTCCTACCAATCTATCCCCCTAGGAGCATGCGCGTAATACTTTGCTTTGATAACTTCTAGATTTTTGCAACAAGTATATGAGTTCTTTATGACTAATGTTGAGTCCATGGATTATACGCATTTTTCCCATCCTTCCACCTTTGCTAGCCTCTCTAATACCGCACACTTTTCGCCGGTATCATACACCCACCATATACCTTCCTCAAAACAGCCACCATACCTACCTATCATGGCATTTCCATAGCCATTCCGAGATATATTGCCATGCAACTTTCCACAGTTCCGTTTATCATGACACACTCCATCATTGTCATATTGCTAGCATGATCATGTAGTTGACATCGTATTTGTGGCAAGGCCACTGTTCATAATTCTTTCATACATGTCACTCATGATTCATTGCATATCCCGGTACACCGCCGGAGGCATTCATATAGAGTCATACTTTGTTCTAAGTATCGAGTTGTAATTATTGAGTTGTAAGAAAAATAAAAGTGTGATGATCATCATTATTAGAGCATTGTCCCAAGTGAGGAAAGGATGATGGAGACTATGATTCCCCCATAAGTCGGGATGAGACTCCGGACAAAAAAAAGGGGGGGGGGGCCAAAAAAAGAGAAGGGACAATGCTACTATCCTTTTACTACACTTGTGCTTCAAAGTAGCACCAAGATCTTCATGATAGAGAGTCTCTCATTTTGTCACTTTCATATACTAGTGGGAATTTTTCATTATAGAACTTGGCTTGTATATTCCAATGATGGGCTTCCTCAAAATGCCCTAGGTCTTCGTGAGCAAGCAAGTTGGATGCACACCCACTTAGTTTCTTTTGTAGAGCTTTCATATACTTATAGCTCTAGTGCATCCGTTGCATGGCAATCCCTACTCACTCACATTGATATCTATTGATGGGCATCTCCATAGCCCGTTGATACGCATAGTTGATGTGAGACTATCTTCCCTCCTTTTTGTCTTCTCCACAACCACCATTCTATTCCACATAGTGCTATATCCATGGCTCATGCTCATGTATTGCGTGAAGATTGAAAAAGTTTTGAGAATTTTATAAGTATGAAACAATTGCTTGGCTTATCATCGGGGTTGTGCATGATTTAAATATTTTATGTGGGGAATATGGAGCATAGCCAGACTATATGATTTTGTAGGGATAACTTTCTTTGGCCATGTTATTTTGAGAAGACATGATTGCTTTGATTAGTATGCTTGAAGTATTATTATTTTTATGTCAATATGAACTTTTGTCTTGAATCTTTAGGATCTGAATATTCATATCACAAGTAAGAAGAATTACATTGAAATTACGCCAAGTAGCACTGTGCATCAAAAATTCTTTTTTATCATTTACCTACTCGAGGACGAGCAGGAATTAAGCTTGGGGATGCTTGATACGTCTCCAACGTATCGATAATTTTTGTTGCTCCATGCTACTTTATCTACTGTTTTAGGCAATATTGGGCTTTATTATCCACTTTTATATTATTTTTTGGGACTAACCTATCAACCGGAGGCCCAGCCCAGATTTGCTGTTTTATGCCTATTTCAGTGTTTCGAGGAAAAGGAATATCAGACGAAGTCAAAATGGAACGAAATCAACTGGAGAAGTTATTTTTGGAAGGAAAGCCACCCGATGGACTTGGAGTGCACGTCAGGAGATACGGGAGGTGCTGACGAGGGTGGGGGGCGCGCCCCCCTACCTCGTGGGCCCCCGTAGCTCCTCCGATGTACCCCCTGCACCCATATATACTCTCGTACCCTAAAACTTCCAGAACAGAAGATAGATCGGGAGTTCCACCACCGCAAGCCTCTGTAGCCACCAAAAACCTCTCGGGAGACCGTTCCGGCACCCTGCCGGAGGGGGAACCCATCACCGGTGGCCATCTTCATCATCCTGGCGCTATCCATGACGAGGAGGGAGTAGTTCACCCTCGGGGCTGAGGGTATGTACCAGTAGCTATGTGTTTGATCTATCTCGCGCGCGTTCTCTCTCGTGTTCCATCTATGGCACGATCTTGATGTATCCCGAGCTTTGCTATTGTAGTTGGATCTTATGATGTTTCTCCCCCTCTACTCTCTTGTGATGAATTGAGTTTCCCCTTTGAAGTTATCTTATCGGATTGAGTCTTTATGAGAACACTTGATGTATGTCTTGCCGTGATTATCTGTGGTGACAATGGGATATCATGTGCCACTTGATGTATGTTTTGGTGATCAACTTGCGGGTTTCGTGACATTGGGAACCTATGCATAGGGGTTGGCACACGTTCTTGATTCTCTGATAGAAACTTTGGGGCACTCTTTGAGGTACTTTGTGTTGGTTGGATGAATCTGAGATTGTGTGATGCATATCGTATAATCATGCCCACGGATACTTGAGGTGACAATGGAGTATCTAGGTGACATTAGGGTTTTGGTTGATTTGTATCTTAAGGTGTTATTCTAGTACGAACTCTTTTATAGATTGATCCAAAAGAATAACTTTGAGGTGGTTTCATACCCTAACATAATCTCTACGTTTGTTCTCCGCTATTAGTGGCTTTGGAGTGACTCTTTGTTGCATGCTGAGGGCTTGTTATATGATCTTTCTATGTTATTATTGTTGAGAGAACTTGCACTAGTGAAAGTATGAACCCTAGGCCTTGTTTTCTATCATTGCAATACCGTTTACGCTCACTTTTACCGTAGTTACCTTGCTGTTTTTATATTTTCAGATTACAAAAACCTATATATACCATCCATATTGCACTTGTATCACCATCTCTTCGCCGAACTAGTGCACCTATACAATTTACCATTGTATTGGATGTGTTGGGGACACAAGAGACTCTTTGTTATTTGGTTGCAGGTTTGCTTGAGAGAGACCATCTTCATCCTACGCCTCCTACGGATTGATAAACCTTAGGTCATTCACTTGAGGGAAATTTGCTACTGTCCTACAAACCTGTTATCACGCCCAATATGCGACCCTATCCAAAAGGAACTCAAAGGTCCCACCAAGGATAGACCCGCATAATGGAACGCTTTTGCAAGGTGGATATCATTACATCAACATTACATAATAGATGGGGATACATACATAAGGCATACAATGCCACACAAATACAACATCATCTTACATAAGAGCACCATCCGACTACGGATGAAACACAAACAGAAACTCAAATGACATCCACCCTGCTAGCCCAGGCTGCCGACCTGGAACCTATCCCCTGATCGAAGAAGCAGAAGAAGAACTCAACGCAAGCAAGCATCGCTCTCGCGTCATGATCATCGCATAAACCTGTACCTTCAAGTGGGAATCAGAGCCTCGACCGACCTTAGGAGCCCCCCTTGATTGATCGTGTAGTTTGACCGTTGTTGAGTCTAGAAGAAATCTGTTTTCGGAGTCTAGTTATATCGGAGAGTAGGAATTCTTTTTACTCCTCTGCCCCTTCGTCGCTCTGGTAAGGAATCTTGACGTAGGTGTTTTGAATTACTTCTCTTCCCTTTCAAATTTTTCTTTAGGTTCACGCAGTTGGTTTTCCGATCGTTGTTCCTCAGCTCTTTGTATCCGGTGCATTTCTCGTCAAGTTGACTCGAGCCTCTTCATCTTTGCCAAGTTCAATCCTCAGTTGTTTTCTTTTCCCACCCGCCCACCCCTTTTCTTCTCAGACCCGGAGTCCGTAATCGAGTATCCATCCTACTCGAGCGAAGTCCTTGCCTTCTTTCCTCAATGATTTCAACCGGTGTTTTCTCTTCAAGATATTCGTCGGTTCTCCCTTCCAGTTGCCTTTGTTTTCCCACCCTCCCACCCTTTTCCCGAAGCCTAAGCCTCTTTCGAGCATCAATTACCTTCGTACGGAGCCTCTTCAGTCTTCCCTCAATTATTTCAACCGGTGAATTCTCGTCTCGTTCGTCATTCTTCATCCCTTTCTTTTTCCGGTGGTTTCAATTCAAGTATTCGGTGTTGATCATATTCTTTTCCCTCGGCTCAAGTGTTTCCTTGCTCGCTCGCCTCTCACCAGTTTATCCTTCCGGAGTGCTCAAGACATCTCAGGAGATTCGTCTGTGTTTCAATTATTTCGAGGTTGTCACCTCATTCTAATATTTCAATTGTTCCGGTGCATCATCTATCTGTTCAACATCTCTTTCCAACGGTGTTATCTCTTCAGTGGGCCCTAACCCACAGGTCTTTTCCCAGGACTTACCTGACTCTTCTAATTATTTCGGGGCTATTCCCAAATTCTTTTCAAGTGTGAGGTAAGAATGAATTTCATCAGTCACATGCCTTTTCCAAGATCGTTTTCAAATCATTTTCATTATTGGCTCAACCTCTTCGCTTTTTCATTCTCTCGGAGTATCTCAGTAATTTTGGTGGTGTTTTCCGTTGCCATGTGAAGACCGAAGAAGAGTTTTTTTCTCTAAATCTTGCATGTTCTCCCGGAGATTCGCGGTGCTAGCTCGATGTTAACCTATCAAATTGTTTCAAGTCATGCAAATTCTTTTCATCCATCCGGAGCATTTCAGGAGTTGCTTTCTCTCTTGATCATCCGGAGGCCATCTTTTCAGAAGATTTCGTCGTTCTAAGTTTTCAGATTCGTTCTCCAATTATTCTATATCCGTGCCCTTTCGTTCGTCTCAATATTCTTCCGGTGCTTCGTTCAAGTATTCTTCAATCAGTTCACGATCTCTTCGTTCTTTTGCATCAAAATCCCCTCAAGCATATTTGTTCTTCTAATTCTTCCCGGTGATTAAGTCTCTTTCATCAGTCATTTTCAAATTCTCACGGTGGTTCTTTCAGAGTCTTTTCCTTGTTTATCATATTAATTCTTTCATTCTTTTCAATCCTACCGGTGGTTCATGAAGACCTTCTCAAGTTTACGATATGTCATTTCTGAATCCTTTTCAAGAGGAATAAGTTGCATACCAAATCCTCTCGTCACCCATTAAATTGGTTGAGGATAAGCATACAATAAATCTTATTCTTATTTAATCCAAGCGAGTAATCCCTTTTCTTTGGAGTTTGTTCTTTATGAATAAATTATAGTTCCAAGTGTTTTCATCTTTTCTCTTCCGGAGTTCATTTTTCCTCGGCTATTTCGTCGGAACCTCCATCTATTCATCGCAAGGATAATCTTATTCTTTCATCCTTCAATTCTATCTCTTCATCCTTTTTGTCAACGGAGTTCTTCATGGTGGTTCTTCATGATTTAATTCATTCTTCAAGAGTTTATCAAGTATCATTCCATCCTCTCAAGTTCATGTTCTATTCTTTCCATGTTCAGCCGGAGTGCTACCTAAATCCTTTCGGTCTTATTCGTTTCTTTTCTCATTCTAACCACTCCGGTTAGAACGAGTGATTTCTTAGTCTATCTGATTCTGTGAGCTTTCGATTCTCGTCATTCTTGTCGTTCCCTCTTCTTCTCGAGTGCTCTCGATTCTTTGCTTCTTCTCTTGAGTTTCTTCTTTTACCTCATCCTTTTTTTCCCTTCCGTCTCGGTCCTAAGATCTCGGGACCAGATCTCTTGTTAGTGGAGGAGTGTTGTAACGCCCCGGATCCGATGCGCCAGGTGTCCGCCAGTTATTCGCCGTCTTTGCCATGTCATTTGCTTGCGTGTTGCACTTTGCCATGTCATCATCTGCATTTCATATCATGTCATCATGTGCATCTCATTTGGCATACGTGTTCATCTCATGCATCCGAGCATTTTCCCCGTTGTCCGTTTTGCAATCCGGCACTCCTATGTCATCCGGCGTCCCCTTCTTCTCTCCTTTTGTGAGCGGGTGTTAAACTTTCTCGGAATGGCCCGAGCCTTGCCAAGCGGCCTTGGTATAGCACCGGTAGACCGCCTGTCAAGTTTCGTGCCATTTGGAGGTCGTTTGGTACTCCAACGGTTAACCGGGTAACCGTAAAGCCCCCTCTCTCTTTGCAGCCCAACACCCTTCCAAAGTGGCCCAAAACCCATCTAACTCCCCTCCATGCTCTCGATCGTTCGATCACGATCGCGTGGCCGAAAACCGCTCCTCATTTGAACTCTCCTAGCTCCCTCTACCTATAAAACTAGCCCCTCCCCCGAAATTCTCGGTCTAAACCCTAGCCCCTAGCCTCCCCTAACCTCCCGCAGCCGCCACCTCCCACCTTCTCCTCGGATCTGGCGCCGTCGCCCCGGCCAATGAGGCGCCGCCACGTCGCCCTAGCGCCCGCGCCAGCCAACCCCCATGCGCCACCTGCCCTCCTCAGCCCCCTCTCCACCGCGCGGCCCGTCGGGTTCCGGATCTGGCCCGCCCGGCCCGTGACCGCGCCGCCACAGCCCGCGAGGGCCCGAGCGTCCCCGCGCCTCCCGCTCCCGATCTGGATCGAGGGAGGACCCCTCGACCCCCGAGTCCTCGTCTCCGCCGCCCGGCTTCCTCGTCGCCGGCGCGCCTGCCTCGCCTTCCCGACCACCAGAGGACCGCCGTCGTCCTGCAAGGTCGCCGCCTCCCTGCGCCTCCCTCTCCCTCCCGTCTTTCCCTCTGGTTTCTCTCCCTCTCTCAGGTCTCTCTCTCTCCCCTTGCAGGAACCCCGCCGCCGCCGCCAGGACCCTCGTCGCCGGCTGGCCTCGCCATCACCGGGAACGGGTCCGCCGCGCCCGGATCCATCTGGATCCGGCCGGGACCGCCGTCCCATGGCCTCCCCGCTCCTGCCCTCGCCGGAGATGCCCCCTCCTCGCCGCCGTTCTGCCATGGCCTCGCTCGGCCTCGTCGGAGAGGCGCACGCCCGCGTCGCCCGGCCTCTCTGTGGGTAGCGCCCCCTGGCCCATCTTCCCCCGTGGCCTGCCTGGCCTCCTCTCCAAACCGACCGGCCCAGTGGCCCATGGTGAGCGTCCGCTAAATCCCGCACGTGCATCGGATAACTATTCAACGCTCATTCATTTTTTTTTTCAAAAAAACTGCTAAGTCCCAGATTTTTACATAATCATGCTATGTTTGAACTGCTGTATCTCGGCATCCGTAGCTCTGTTTCATGCGTGTAATATGTCAATTTGTTCGTCTTAACGAGTACATCATTTCATTCCATTGCATCATTTTTATTTGAGCTCATCTTGATGCCCGAAATGCTGTGGGAAGAGTGCATGTTGATGTTAATCTGCTGAAACTGTTATAACTTGCTCATTTGTCATTTTTGCCATGAATGATGTGTGCATCCTATGAGGTTGATGTCTACATGTGTTTTGATCTATGCCATGCCATCTTTCCAGGGGTGTATGCCATGTATTTTTGTGATCAATGTGGTGACTAGCACAAGCATGCAAACTAGGCTTCGTGATATTGCTAATTTTAGTCCCTGTTCTGCTGTTATTTTGATGCCATGTAAACTTGATGCTACAGAGAGATCCATGCATATTTTGAGATACTTCAGTAAGGGTGTTTTGAACATATGGTTATTATCTATCCATTCATGCCCTTGTTTGCAATTATGGAGTAGTCTAGCATGTCATTTGAGTGCTCTACTTTTGCTTCAAAATGTTTCCTGGCAGATTGTTTACATGTTATTCAATTTGGCCAAGCTTGCTATAGTTGATCCTTGCATGCTATGGACTTGTTCTTGACTTGGTTTGTTTCACAAACATGTCTTCTTGATGATGCTATGCTTATCTTGTCATGCAATGACTTGTGGTGAGTGAATCGAGCTTGTTAAGTAGTGTACTTGCTGTTGCTGTTTTGCTAGTCAGATTCTGTTATATTTTGTTGCTATGTAAACATGTTGCTAGTAATCATTCTATGCATAATCTGGAGATGTTCTATAAATATGTTTTGATCTACATGTCATGCTCTATCCATCCATGCCCCTGGTAGCATTTATAGCTTGCTGTAGATTGTTCATATATTGCTCCAAAGTTGCTTGATAATGTTGCTATCAGCCTGTTAACATTAAGTTCACTAGTTCCCGTGTGTTTTGCTAGTGATCCATGCATCCTATGAACTTGCTCTTGCCATGTATAGCTTCATAAACATGTCTTCTTACTGTTGGTTGCCTTGCCATGCCATGTATTGCTCTGTGGTGAGTGGTTCAAGCTCAACAACGTGCCTACTTATCGTTGTTTCTGCCATGTATGAATCTGTCATATAACTTGTCATGTTTACATGGGTGCCATCATATTTTCTGTGCCTTTTTGGCTCATGGTCAGTAAGGGACTGTTGTTCTATGCATTTAGTAGTATCATTCCATGTCTTTTTTTGCCATGATATGTTCCTGTAACATTTTGTTTGATAGCTCTAAACATTGCAACCTGATGTTATTTCTGCCAAGTCTGAAACTGTTATTATTTGCAATCTTACCATGTCCTTTTGAGCATGTTCTAGTTGTTTCTGGAGATAGCTCAGTGTTCATGTTTTGTTATGCTTTACCTGTACTTCATGCCCATGCCTTTTGTTATTATGTTGGGGTGTTGTAGCTTATTATTTTGATGCTTGCAAGATGCCTAGTTGCTGTTATGGACAGATTGTTGTTGTGACTATAGTGTGTGTGTTGCACCGTTGCTCCGTTTTGAGTGTGCTCTATATGAAACTTGCTTGATTTTGCATGTAGTTTCATATTATCATGTTGCATCCTTGTTTTGAGGTGTTTGCTTGATGTTTGTATGCATTTTGCATCAATGCCATGTTTGACTTGTTTTGCTCATATCTTCTAGGTCGTAGCTCTGAATCTAATGAACTTTATATGTAACTTAACTAGAATCTCGTGTAGATCATATTGGGGCATCTTAACTTGTTGTTTAACAACTTGAACATAAGGTTTATTCAGTTCTGGACCAATTTCGAAATTTGCATATGAGGACTTACCGGAATTGTTATATGTTGTTCCCGGCCTCATTTAAACTTGCCTTGATGTGTTGTTCTTGTTTACATCATCTCTTGCCATGAGTAGCTTCATGTAGCCTTGTCATGAATCATGCTTGTTGTGCATCATGCCTTGTTCATGTGTGGTGTGTTTACCTATGTTGTGTGCTTCTTCTTGTTAGTTCATGTTTCGTTGCGATCGTGAGGATTCGTTCATCTACGGTTGGTTCAGCTTCATTCGTTCGTCTTCTTCATGGACTCGTTCTTCTTCCTAGCAGGATTTTAGGCAAGATGACCGCTACCCTGGATCTCACTACTATCATTCCTATGCTAGTTGTTTCGTTTTATCGCTATGTTGCGTTACCTATCATTTGCTCTTCAAGCCTCCCAAATTGCCATGAACCTCTAACCTTTGACACCGTTCCTAGCAAACCCTTGTTTGGCTATGTTACCGCTTTGCTCAGCCCCTCTTATAGCGTTGCTAGCTGCAGGTGAAGTTGAAGATTTCTCCGTGGTGGATAGGGTTATGTTGGGATATCACAATATCTCTTATATTATTAATGCATCTATATATTTGGTAAAGGTTGGAAGGCTCGGCCTTATGCCTGGTGTTTTGTTCCACTCTTGCCGCCCTAGTTTCCGTCATACCGGTGTTATGTTCCCGGATTTTGCGTTCCTAACGCGATCGGGTGATTTATGGGACCCCCCTGACAGTTCGCTTTGAATAAAACTTGTCCAGCAAGGCCCAACCTTGGTTTTACCATTTGCCTCACCTAGCCCTTTTTCCCTTGGGTTTTCGGAGCCCGAGGGTCATCTTTATTTACCCCCCCCCCCGGGCCAGTGCTCGTTGTGAGTGTTGGTCCAAACCGTCAGCCGCCGGTGGCCACCAGGGGCAACTATGGGCTCGCCTATCGGAAGTTTGGACAATCCGGTGTGCCCTGAGAACGAGATATGTGCAGCTCCTATCAGGATTTGTCGGCACATCCGGGCGGCTTTGCTGGTCTTGTTTTACCATTGTCGAAATGTCTTGTAAACCGGGATTCCGAGACTGATCGGGTCTTCCTGGGAGAAGGTCTATTCCGTCGTTGATCGCGAGAGCTTGTCATGGGCTAAGTTGGGACACCCCTGCAGGGTTTAAACTTTCGAGAGCCGTGCCCGCGGTTATGTGGCAGATGAGAATTTGTTAATGTCCGGTTGTAGATAACTTGACACTAGATCCGAAATAAAACACATCAACCGCGTGTGTAGACGTGATGGTCTCTTCTCGGCGGAGTCCGGGAAGTGAACACGGTTTCTGGGTTATGTTTGACGTAAGTAGGTGTTCAGGATCACCTCTTGATCATTGCTAGCTTCACGACCGTTCCGCTTGTTCTCTTCTCGCTCTTTTTTGCGTATGTTAGCCACCATACATGCTTAGTCGCTGCTGCAACCTCACCACTTTACCCCTTCCTTACCCATTAAGCTTTGCTAGTCTTGATACCCATGGTAATGGGATTGCTGAGTCCTCGTGGCTCACAGATTACTACAACAACAGTTGCAGGTACAGGTTGTGCGATGATCATGACGCGAGAGCGATGCTTGCTTGTTTTGGAGTTCTTATTCTGCTTCTTCTTCGATCAGGGGATAGGTTCCAGGTCGGCAGCCTGGGCTAGCAGGGTGGATATTGTTTGAGTTTCTGTTTATGTATCATCTATAGTCGGATGTTGATCTCTTGTATGATGGTATTGTATTCGTGTGGCATTGTGTGCCTTTTGTATGTATCCTCATCTATTATGTAATGTTGATGTAATGATATCCACCTTGCAAAAGCGTCTTCAAGATGCGCTTCTATCCTTGGTGGGACCTTCGAGTTTCCTTTAGGATAGGGTCGCATCCTGGCTCTGATACCAACTTGTCACGCCAATTATGCGACCCTATCCAAAAAGAACTCGAAGGTCCCACTAAGGATAGACCCGCATATTGGAACGCTTTTGCAAGGTGGATATCATTACATCAACAATTACATAATAGATGGGGATACATACATAAGGCATACAATGCCACACGAATATAACAATACAACATACAAGAACAACATCCGACTACGGATGAATCATAAACAGAAACTCAAACAACATCCACCTTGCTAGCCCAGGCTGCCGACCTGGAACCTATCCCCTGATCAAAGAAGAAGCAGAAGAAGAACTTCAAACAAGCAAGCATCGCTCTCGCGTCATGATCATCGCAAAACCTGTACCTCCAACTGTTGTTGTAGTAATATGTGAGCCACGAGGACTCAGCAATCCCATTACCATGGGTATCAAGACTAGCAAAGCTTAATGGGAAAGAAAGGGGTAAAGTGGTGAGGTTGCAGCAGCGACTAAGCAAGTATGGTGGCTAACATACGCAAATGAGAGCGAGAAGAGAAACAAAGGAACGGTCGTGAAACTAGCAATGATCAAGAGGTGATCCTGAACACCTACTTACGTCAAACATAACACAGAAACCGTGTTCACATCCCGGACTCCGCCGAGAAGAGACCATCACGGCTACACATGCGGTTGATGCGTTTTAATTCGGATCAGGTGTCAAGTTATCTACAACCGGACATTAACAAATTCCCATCTGCCACATAACCGCGGGCACGGCTCTCGAAAGTTTAAACCCTGCAGGGGTGTCCCAACTTAGCCCATGACAAGCTCTCGCGATCAACGAAGGAATAGACCTTCTCCCAGGAAGACCCGATCAGTCTCGAATCCCGGTTTACAAAACATTTCGACAATGGTAAAACAAGACCAGCAAAGCCTCCCGCTGTGCCGACAAATCCCGATAGGAGCTGCACATATCTCGTTCTTAGGGCACACCGGATGAGCCAGACGTCGGGTTGGCATAGACCCTGGTTGCCCAGGGGGCGCCGGACATCGCTCGGTTTGGACCAATACTTAGACAAGCATTGGCCCGGGGGGGCTAAAATAAAGATGACCCTCGGGTTGGCCGACCCAAGGGAAAAGGATAGGTGGTGGTGAGGCAAATGGTAAAACCAAGGTTGGGCCTTGCTGGACAAGTTTTATTCAAAGCGAACTGTCAGGGGGGTCCCATAAATCACCCGACCGCGTAAGGAACGCGAAATCTGGGAACATAACACTGGTATGACGGAAACTAGGGCGGCAAGAGTGGAACAAAACACTAGGCATAAGGCCGAGCCTTCCACCCTTTACCAAGTATATAGATGCATTAATAATATAAGAGATATTGTGATATCCCAACATAACCCTGTCCACCATGGAGAAATCTTCAACTTCACCTGCAACTAGCAACGCTATAAGAGGGGCTGAGCAAAAGCGGTAACATAGCCAAACAATTGTTTGCATAGGAAAGGTGTCAAAGGTTAGAGGTTCATGGCAATATGGGATGGCTTGATAAACAGGTAATAGGTAGCGCAGCATAGCGATAGAACGAAACAACTAGCATAGCAATGATAGTAGTGAGATCCACGGTAGCGGTCATCTTGCCTGAAATCCCGCAAGGAAGAAGAACGAGTCCATGAAGAAGATGAAGCCACGAAGACGAACCACACGTAGACGAACGAATCCTCACGATCGCAACGAAACGGGAACTATCGAGAAGAAGCACACAACATGGTAAACACACCACACATGAACAAGACATGATGCACAACAAGCATGATGCATGAAAAGGCTACATGAAGCTACTCATGACAAGAGATGATGCAAATAAGAACAACACATCAAGGCAAGTTTAAATGAGGCCGGAAACAACATATAACAATTCCGGTAAGTCCTCATATGCATATTTCGAAATTGGTCCAGATCTGAATAAACCTTATGTTCAAGTTGTTAAACAGCAAGTTAATATGCACCAAGATGATGTACACGAAATTCTAGTCAAGTTACATATAAAGTTCAATAAATTCGGAGCTATGGCCTAGAAGATATGGGCAAATCAAGTTAAACATGGCATTGATGCAAAATGCATACAAACATCAAGCAAACACCTCAAAACAAGGATACAACATAATAATATCAAGCTACATGCAAAATCAAGCAAGTTTCATATAGAGCACACTCAAAACGGAGCAACGGTGCAACACACACACACTATACAAGTCATCGCAACAATCTGTCCATAACAGCAACTAGGCATATTGCAAGCATCAAAACAATATGCTACAGCACCCCCAACATAATAACAAAAGGCATGGGCATGAAGTACCGGTAAAGCACTACAAAACATGAACACTGAGCTATTTCCAGAAAAAACTAGAACATGCTCGAAAGCACATGGTAAGATTGCAAATAATTATAGTTTCAGACTTTAGCGGAAATAACATCAGGTTGCAATGTTTAGAGCAAGCAAACAACATGTTACAGGAACTTATCATGGCAAACAAAGGCCTTGCATGAATCTACTAAATGCATAGAACAACAATCCCTTACTAACCATGAGCCAAAAAGGCACAGAAAATATGATGGCACCCATGTAAACATGGAAACTTATATTACAGATTCATATATGGCAGGAACAACAATAAGTAGGCATGTTCGTGAGCTTGAACCACTCACCACAGAGCAATACATGGCATGGCAAGGCAACCAACAGCAAGAAGGCATGTTTATGAAGCTAAGCATGGCAACAACAAGTTCATAGGGTGCATGGATCACTAGGAAAACACATGGAAACATTGAACTTAATGTTAACAGGCTGACAACAACATTATCAAGCAACTTTGGAGCAAGATTACAACAAGCTACAGCAAGCTATAAATGCAAGCAGGGGCATGGATGGATAGGGCATAACATGTAGATCAAAACATGTTTATAGAGCATCTCCAGATTATGCATAGAATGATTAGTAGCAACATGTTAACATAGCAACAAACTATAACAGAATCTGTCTAGCAAAACATCAACATCATGTACACTACTTAACAAGCTCGATTCACTCACCACAATTCATTGCATGACAAGATAAGCATAGCATCATCAAGAAGACATGTTTGTGAAACAAACCAAGTCAAGAACAAGTCCATAGCATGCAAGGATCAACTATAGCAAGCTTGGCCATATTGAATAACATGTAAACAATCTGCCAGGAAACATTTTGAAGCAAAAGTAGAGCACTCAAATGACATGCTAGACTACTCCATAATTGCAAACAAGGGCATGAATGGATAGACAATAACCATATGTTCAAAACACCCTTACTGAAGTATCTCAAAATAAGCATGGATCTCTCTGTAGCATCAAGTTTACATGGCATCAAAATAACAGCAGAACAGGGACTAAAATCAGCAATATCACGAAGCCTAGTTTGCATGCTTGTGCTAGTCACCACATTGATCACAAAAATACATGGCATACATCCCTGAAAAGATGGCATGACATAGATCAAAATACATGTAGACATCAACCTCATAGGATGCACACATCAATCATGGCAAAAATGACAAATGAGCAAGTTATAACAGTTTCAGCAGGTTAACATCAACATGTACTCTTCCAACAGCATTTCGGGCATCAAGATGAGCTCAAATGAAAATTATGCAATGGAATGAAATGAAGTACTCGTCGAGGCGAACAATTTGACATATTACACGCACGAAACGGAGCTACGGATGCAGAGATACAGCAGGTTAAACATGGCATGATTATGTCAAAAATATGGGACTTAGACAAGTTTTCACCTCCGGATCTAGGGTTTGACCCGGCGCAGAAAATGAGGCAGGCGGCGGATGTTAAGCCTCTTTTGTTGCAGCCCAACACCCCTTCAAAGTGGCCCAACAACCCATCTGTAACGCCCCGGATCCGATGCGCCAGGTGTCTGCCAGTTATTCGCCGTTGTTGCCATGTCATTTGCTTGCGTGTTGCACTTTGCCATGTCATCATCTGCATTTCATATCATGTCATCATGTGCATCTCATTTCGCATACGTGTTCGTCTCATGCATCCGAGCTTTTTCCCCGTTGTCCGTTTTGCAATCCGGCACTCCTATGTCATCTGGCGTCCCCTTTTTGCCTCTTCTCTTGTGCGGTTGTTAAACTTTCTCGGAATGGACCAAGGTTTGCCAAGCGGCCTTGGTACACCACCGGTAGACCGCCTGTCAAGTTTCGTGCCATTTGGTGGTCGTTTGGTACTCCAATGGTTAACCGGGTAACCGTAAAGGCCTCTTTTGTTACAGCCCAACACCCCTTCCAAAGTGGCCCAAAACCCATCTAACTCCCCTCCATGCTCTCGGTCGTTCGATCACGATCACGTGGCCGAAAACCGCTCCTCATTTGGACACTCCTAGCTACCTCTACCTATATATATGTGTGCCTCCCCGAAATTTTCGTCCAAACCCTAGCCTTCCTCCTCCTCCCGCCGACGGACACGTCCGGACCCCGCCGGACATGTCCGCCCGTTGCCCCCGTCCAACCGCATCCCGCCACGTGTCCCTCCGGCGCCCACCTCGCCGCCGGCCC
>NC_041385.1:245275781-245324363 GCF_002162155.2 Triticum dicoccoides
CCGTCCTCGCCGCCGCCGGATCCGGCCTCCTCCGGCCGCCTCCCCATCGCCCCGTCGCCGGAGCCCCTCGCCGGTGCTCCTCCGGCCGCCGCACTGCTCGTCTCCGGCGAGATCCGCTGCCACCTCGCCGCGTTGACTTTTCCCCTCGAAGTGGTAAAAACGCCTAAGTCCGCAGATTTCAGTATTATCATGCCATATTCATCGCATTGTATCTCTGCATCCGTAGCTCCGTTTCGTGCGTTTAATATGTCAAATTGGTCGCCTCGACGAGTACTTCATTTCATCCCATTGCATCATTTTCATTTGAGCTCATCTTGATGCCCGAAATGCTGTTGGAAGAGTGCATGTTGATGTTAATCTGCTGAAACTGTTATAACATGCTCATTTATCATTTTTGCCATGATTGATGTGTGCATCCTATGAGGTTGATGTCTTCATGTGTTTTGATATATGCCATGCCGTCTTTCCAGGGGTGTATGCCATGTATTTTTGTTAGTTGTATGCTGAGTGTATCGAGCTTGTTAAGTAGGGTAGTTGCTGTTGCTGTTTTCCTGACAGATTCTGTTATATTTTGTTGCTATGTTAACATGCTTCTACTAGTCATTTCGTGCATAATCTGGAGATGCTCTATAAACATGTTTTGATCTACATGTCATCCTCTATCCATCCATGCCCCTGGTTGCATTTATAGCTTGATGTAGCTTGTTCATATCTTGCTCCAAAGTTGCTTCATAATGTTGTTGTCAGTCTGTTAACATTAAGTTCACTTGTTCCCATGTGTTTTCCTAGTGTTCCATGCACCCTATGAACTTGCTCTTGCCATGTATAGCTTCATAAACATGCCTTCTTACTGTTGGTTACCTTGCCATGCCATGTATTGCTCTGTGGTGAGTGGTTCAAGCTCACCAACATGTCTACTTATTGTTGTTCCTGCCATGTATGAATCTGTAATATAACTTGCCATGTTTACATGGGTGCCATCATATTTTCTATGCCTTCTTGGCTCATGGTCAGTAAGGGACTTTTGATCTGTGCTATTAGTAGGTTCATGCCATGCCTTTTTTTGCCATGTTAAGTTCCTGTAACATGTTGTTTTCTTGCTCTAAACATTGCAACCTGATGTTATTTCTGCTAAAGTCTGAAACTGTTATTATTTGCAATCTTACCATGTGCGTTTGAGCATGTTCTAGTGATTTCTGGAGATAGCTCAGTTTTCATGTTCTGTTATGCTTTACATGTACATCATGCCCATGCCTTTTGTTATTATGTTGGGGTGCTGTAGCTTATTGTTTTGATGCTTGCAATATGCCTAGTTGCTGTTATGGACAGATTGTTGCTATGACTTGTATAGTGTGTATGTGTTGCACCATTGCTCCGTTTTGAGTGTGCTCTATATGAAACTTGCTTGATTTTGCATGTTGTTTCATATTATCATGTTGCATCCTTGTTTTGAGGTGTTTGCTTGATGTTTGTATGCAATTTTCATCAATGTCATGTTTAACTTGTTTTGCTCATATCTTCTAGACCGTAGCTCCAAATCTAATGAACTTTATATGTAACTTGACTAGAATTTCGGGTAGATCATCTTGGTGATCTTTAACTTGCTGTTTAACAACTTGAACATAAGGGTTATTCAGTTCTGGACCAATTTCGAAATATGCATATGAGGACTTACCGGAATTGTTATATGTTGTTCCCGGCCTCATTTAAACTTGCCTTGATGTGTTGTTCTTATTTGCATCATCTCTTGCCATGAGTAGCTTCATGTAGCTTGGTCATGCATCATGCTTGTTGTGCATCATGCCTTGTTCATGTGTGGTGTGTTTACCTATGTTGTGTGCTTCTTCTTGTTAGTTCCTGTTTCGTTGCGATCGTGAGGATTCGTTCGTCTATGATTGGTTCGTCTTCATCCGTTCATCTTCTTCATGGACTCGTTCTTCTTCCTTGCGGGATTTCAGGCAAGATGACCGCTACCCTGGATCTCACTACTATCATTGCTATGCTAGTTGCTTCGTTCTATCGCTATGCTGTGCTACCTATTACCTGTTTATCAAGCCATCCCATATTGCCATGAACCTCTAACCTTTGACACCTTTCCTACGCAAACCGTTGTTTGGCTATGTTACCGCTTTTGCTCAGCCCCTCTTATAGCGTTGCTAGTTGCAGGTGAAGTTGAAGATTTCTCCATGGTGGACAGGGTTTACGTTGGGATATCACAATATCTCTTATATTATTAATGCATCTATATATTTGGTAAAGGGTGGAAGGCTCGGCCTTATGCCTGGTGTTTTGTTCCACTCTTGCCGCCCTAGTTTCCATCATACCGGTGTTATGTTCCCGGATTTTGCGTTCCTTACGCGGTCGGGTGATTTATGGGACCCCCCTGACAGTTCGCTTTGAATAAAACTTGTCCAGCAAGGCCCAACCTTGGTTTTACCATTTGCCTCACCACCACCTACTTTTTCCCTTGGGAGTCGCTCTCTCGAGGGTCATCTTTATTTTAGCCCCCCCGGGCCAATGCTTGTCTAAGTGTTGGTCCAAACCGAGCGATGTCTGGCGCCCCCTGGGCAACCAAGGTCTATGCCAACCCGACGTCTGGCTCATCCGGTGTGCCCTGAGAACGAGATATGAGCAGCTCCTATCGGGATTTGTCGGCACAACGGGAGGTCTTGCTGGTCTTGTTTTACCATTGTCAAAATGTCTTGTAAACCTGGATTCCGAGACTGATCGGGTCTTCCTGGGAGAAGGTCTATTCCTTCGTTGATCGCGAGAGCTTGTCATGGGCTAAGTTGGGACACCCCTGCAGGGTATAAACTTTCGAGAGCCGTGCCCGCGGTTATGTGGCAGATGGGAATTTGTTAATGTCCGGTTGTAGATAACTTGACACCAGATCCGAATTAAAACGCATCAACCGCATGTGTAGCCGTGATGGTCTCTTCTCGGCGGAGTCCAGGAAGTGAACACGGTTTCTGGGTTATGTTTGACGTAAGTAGGTGTTCAGGATCACCTCTTGATCATTGCTAGCTTCACGACCGTTCCTTTGCTCCTCTTCTCGCTCTCATTTGCGTATGTTAGCCACCATACTTGCTTAGTCGCTGCTGCAACCTCACCACTTTACCCCTTCCTTTCCCATTAAGCTTTGCTAGTCTTGATACCCATGGTAATGGGATTGCTGAGTCCTCGTGGCTCACAGATTACTACAACAACAGTTGCAGGTACAGGTTTATGCGATGATCATGACGCGAGAGCGATGCTTGCTTGCGTTGAGTTCTTCTTCTGCTTCTTCGATCAGGGGATAGGTTCCAGGTCGGCAGCCTGGGCTAGCGGGGTGGATGTCGTTTGAGTTTCTGTTTATGTTTCATCCGTAGGCGGATGGTGCTCTTATGTAAGATGATGTTGTATTTGTGTGGTATTGTATGCCTTAGTATGTATCCCCATCTATTATGTAATGTTGATGTAATGATATCCACCTTGCAAAAGCGTTCCATTATGCGGGTCTATCCTTGGTGGGACCTTCGAGTTCCTTTTGGATAGGGTCGCATATTGGGTGTGATAACCTCGAATTAGGAGCGGTTTGTGTCCAAATGAGGAGCGGTTTTCGGCCACGCGATCGTGATCGAACGGCCGAGAGCATGGAGGGGAGTTAGATGGGTTTTGGGCCACTTTGGAAGGGGTGTTGGGCTGCAACAAAAAAGGCCTTTACGGTTACCCGGTTAACCGTTGGAGTACCAAACGACCTCCAAATGGCACGAAACTTGACAGGCGGTCTACCGGTGGTGTACCAAGGCCGCTTGGCAAACCTCGGTCCATTCCGAGAAAGTTTAACACCCGCACAAGATAAGAGGCAAAAAGGGGACGCCGGATGACATAGGAGTGCCGGATTGCAAAACGGACAACGGGGAAAAAGCTCGGATGCATGAGACGAACACGTATGCGAAATGAGATGCACATGATGACATGATATGAAATGCAGATGATGACATGGCAAAGTGCAACACGCAAGCAAATGACATGGCAACAACGGCGAATAACTGGCAGACACCTGGCGCATCGGATCCGGGGCGTTACACCTGTGCACTTGCAGACCCAACAATGTCTACAAGAAGAAGGTTGTGTAGTAGACATCATATACCGATCGATCTCCCAACATATACCTAGTTCGACTTTAACTATTTCCCACCCACCCATCGATCGACGTACCTCACAAGTTATGTCTCTCCTTTCTCTGACAAAGGACGATTGATCTTCCTATGTAGTTACGTCTGCTTACCACAGCCATATCATCCCCCCTTATCATCCGTGCATGCCTCGTGACCCGTCTCTCACACGCACGTGCATAGACAGGCATTCATCCCCTCTCTTATTGATATTGCAGGCCTGCCCTCCATTTGTCTAGCAAGCCTCTCCCACCATTTGTTAGAAGCAACTCCACTACCACCCCCTCCAACACTCTAGCTCTGTCTCTCTCCCAACCTTATTCCTCTCCTACACATATGCATGGATGCCTATCGATCTCCCTTAATACATGAGGTAGATCGATCTCCCTTGATACATGAGGTAGGCATCTCTCCTCCTCCACACATATACCAACCATTGTACCTCTATAGTTAACTAGGCCTTCCCCCCACCACACACCGATAGTCAAGCGTTGTAGGTAGGTATCCATGCCACAGAGACAAACTGCACCTGTCGCCTCTCACATTCTAGTAGGCCAGCCACTCTATATCTTTGATGTGGGCACACACAAATTCGATGGCACTCTTTATCGATCGCGCGCACATACACACACACATCATCCCTCTCTTCGATTCGATGGATACCTCAAGCCGATGATAGCTCCACTCTCTTCTCATGGATCGCCCCCTCTCTATATATGATATATCCAGGACTCTATTTCACACACATTGCATATGTTAAATTTTTTGATTGACCCCCCAAAAAAACACTCACGAACCCACACACTATATCTCTCTATGTTTGTATCTCTCTCACACAACCCCACGTAGGTGGTGTACGTACACAAGAAGAGAATAGGTGCACGTACTCACGCTTCGTGCCCAGCCACACCCGGGCGGGTACACGGCGAAGCTCATTTCTATACGGAATGGCAGCCCACGTGCTAATTTGAATGCATGTAGCGGTTGTTTACCTACGGAGGTCGTGTACCACGCGTGCACGAAACAAAGTTTGACTTGATGCATTGGCGCGTTATTTTTAAATAAAGTTATATCACTCAATGGCACGTAGAATATAAAACGATTTTTATGGAGAAAAAGGTAGTCTGCTCCACTATATACAATGGAGCCTGCCTGCCTGGGTTTGTCTCTCTTCAGAGTATCTCACACAAGGCTGCGGTGGCCTCTCTCTCTCATCGTTGGTCACTGATCCGGTCGCATCCCGTCCACCAGCAGAAAGGGAGGATGTGCATCGTTTCTCCATTCGACGGCGCCAAGGCAGCACGTCCCGATCTGCGGTACACGTCATTCTCTCTAACCAAGCTCCGGCATGGTAGGGCCTATGCCACCTGCTCGCTGCTGCAGTATGGGCAGATTCCGCCCACCGCCACTCACCTAGTTACATCCCGACGACCTCCAGGTATCCCCTTTGGCCTTGCTCCACTGCCTATCTTCCCACGTCGCTGCATGTGGAAAATCTTGCATGTGGATCTTCCATAGTTCTTTGCCCAAAACGTAGCTCGTCCGGCATACTTTCCATATTGCAATCTCGTCCTCACACCGTTTTAGACAAACACAGCTGTGTTGTTATCTTCTCTTAGGACAAGGAATATGCTTCTTTTTTGTCATCGCATGTGTCATCAACTGTTATTGGCCAGTAATTGTTTCCTTTCTACCTCTTTTTTGCAAACAGGGCTATCCATTTCACCTCGTTGCTATTGCAACCTTTTGGTGAAATGCACAAATCACTTTTTTCTTCAGAGTGTTTTGTGCAGTTGTACTAAAATGTCACACGGGCAACGTCTCTACATTTCAGTGCGACTGCACAAAGGGAGATTGGTTTTGCTCTATCCTCCTCATCCAAATCTGAGCCTAATCTTCTCCAACTAGTTAGTCTTAAGAGAGACTGCAAAGGTGACCTGCTTCTATTTGTGTGTTTATTGTTTCATCAGCAGTCCTCTATTATCGTAATATTTGGAACAGGGACGCTCGGCTCTATTTTAGTGGAACTGCACAAAATGATTGGAATGTTGCATGCTCCAGACAACTACTTTTTTCCCAACATGCCTTGTTAATTTAGACAGAGCTGGGGGGACATAGCTGCCAATTAAAGCATGGATCAATTTTAATTTAACACCTTCTCACAACTTTGTCTTCAGTTGTGATGTAAATATTAGCTCTGATCTACAGTATTAGTTTTTTATTGTTTCCGAAAGAGCATCGATGGCAAGACACACGAAATAAAAGCTGAAAGCTCAGAGTATTGTACAATTTCATTTCGCTGGAAAATTATTTGTGTAGTACGTTAATTATGTAAACAAATGCTGGAAGCTTGATAGCATTGCCAGAAGCCTCTTTAGCATTCGGGTCCACGTGCCATGCATAAAATTATACTCCTTCGTTCCTAAATATTTGTTTTTTTACAAATTTCAAATGGGCATATTTTAGAGTGGATTCACTCATTTTTCTTCGAATGTAGTCACTCGTTGAAATCTCGAGGGAGTAGTGCACAACCGCATGGGAGACTCAGCCCGATCGTTGCGCCGCATTAATAGTGAGTAATGAGCAGTCAAATCATAAGCCCCACCTTTCCCATTGTAAGTTGCTCGGAAGAAGCAACCATCAATACACTCGTCTTTGAATCCGCACATACTACTCCATCCGTCACTGTTTATAGAGCGTACTTCAAAAAGAAAATCTTTGGGACCAAGGCGACTAGTGATCGGCCTGGAAAATAGCATTGGTAGTTATAGCACGGCATCTATTACTAGAGGAAATAATGCGTACACACATGCACGCAGTGCTTCCACCCCGGGTACACACATGCATGCACTTACTCCACTCTGTAGTACATCGAGAGAAAATTGTGGACTTGATTGCGGTTACCACACCCTAATTAATTGAGAATTAAACCAAACGCGTCTAAAGTCTCTCTGGTGGTGGAAATGCATTGAGAGAAATGCATCATAATGAAGCGCGCCCTGTAAACTGTGATGGAGGGAGGAGTAGTATCAAGGTGCAAAACCAAGTACGCGTATGGCCAGTCGGTCAAAGCACCTCCTCTTGGCATATCACTGACATGTGGGACCGGAGTGTGAACAAAACAATCTCAATTGACGGCAAAATGGCCAACCCGCCGTTCCTTGAGAGAGACGAGGAGCGAGAACACACAGACGGGCTCGCACGGAGGCCAAGATATATTCGAGCATGGTTGATCGATATCATCATTACATGTTCAATGTTTTTTAATACTATACTATTGGGCTGCCATTTTCCGCCCTTCTCCCGAATAAATGTGTACTTTATCAGAGATTAAAAAAAATAAGAGTACAAACGGTGCACCATGCGGTTCTAGTAGTAGTACTACTCATACTACTAAACCTCGCGCTTGGTTCTTCGCCTCTTCATGAAGTCGAACAATGATGGTACTCCGCATGTTGGGTACTACAGTGTATGCCTCTGGCAATCTCACACCGAATGAACTGATGCATGTCAACCGCCAAGGCGAGGGTAGGTTGCATTAGTTAAAAGGCATAAGCGAGCTTCACCTTGTCCTGCAAGCTTCTCCTCGTTCCGCGAGTTGACGGGACACACCCAAAAGTAGTGCTAGTCCATACTGCCTCCTTTCCGGTTAATATGGCTTAATCTTTTTTGCGGGTAAATGAGAGAGCTTTATTCATATATAAGCATTCTTAGGATGATCAACCAAGACACTGGTCACTAGGAAGCGAGGTACGCCATAAAAAAGAAGTAGGAAGCGAGGTGTTTCATCAAGCCAGCTCTCGGCCACATTCAAAGTGCAGCAAGCATGGTTTGCACAAAGATGTGCCGCAAGGTTTGCTAACCTGTTTACATGCTGAATAACAAAAAAGAGGAAATATTACCGAGCGCTCCTATTTGTAACAAGATATGAGCCAGAATTAAGCGAGAATCGTGGCGAGTGTTCCATGCAATCAACTTCCATTATCACATGCGAGAACCCTCGAAGAGAACCAAATGTGTTGAAGATTGCTTTATCACATTTTTAAAATATAATAAGAGTGACATCCAGTTCCAAGTAGTATAGTACATACCTCTATAGACTATAGTAGTAGTACTAGTACTAGTAAACTTTGCGCTTGGTTGTTCGCCTCTTCGGGAAGTCGAACAATAATAGTACTACTAGTAGTATAGTGTATGCTTCTGGCAATCTGACACCGAATTAACTATTGCACGTCCACTGCCTGAGCGAGGGAGAGCTTGCATCTGTCAAAAGTTTCTCCTTATCCTGTGAGCCACCACGCGCAAGCTTCTCCCGTCTTGCAAGCTTCTCCTTGTTCGGTAAGCTGACAGGACACAACAAAGTAATGCTAGTACATACTGCCTCCTCTCCGGTTAATATGGCTTAATTTCAAACGAGATAAATACACTGTCTGTCATTGTATATTTGTAAAAATACGGTCAGTGGACTTCATAACACGCTCATTGCGCTTAATATATACATTTTTCGGTGTTTATACGGTCACTAGCTCACCTTGGCTGAGTATGTGTGTGCATGCATGTGTAGGTTGAGCACTTGAGCGTGACCGTGTGTGTCCTGTCGTGTGCTCGGACATGCATGCATTAGAGCGTCGCACGCGTTCTTGCATCCATGTGTACGTGTGACTGTTGCATGCATGCACGAGGTTGTAGTCCCTTACATTCACATGTTCATAAGTCAATGCTTTGTCAATTGCATGAAAGGTTTAATCATTCGTTGTTCATGCATGCATTCCCGATATTAATACGTTGGTAAAGACAATTTTCTTGAGGAAAACGAGCCCACGAATTGAGTATAAAGGGGACCAATAAGCCAGGACGGAGGGAGTACCAGTAGTGAACCGGAAGGAGGGAGTAGGGACTAGTAGTACAGTACTACTACGTAACAACATGCAGTAACAAAATTCCTCTATGCACATCCTGTCTACGTGTCATGCAATAAAATAGAGATAAGTACAAGTGAGACTCAGGAACGGTCATACACGTAGGGGGAGTATGTGTAGGGGCCACTAAGGAGCAGTCAAATCACACAGTAAGTTAGTCGGAAGAAGCAACCATCGTTTCACTCTTGAATGACACGTACGCAATATAAAATGGTTGATATGGAGAGAAAAAGAAAACCACTATATATACACTAGCATGAGCCTAAGCTACAAGCCTACTTGCTTGGGTTGCTCTCTTCACAAGCATATAACGACGGTGGCCACACCGTTGGTCACATATCCGGCCTGATCTCTCAGCTGGGGGAAGGGAACAATGTTCTGCGTAGACACGGTCGACATCGGCGAGGGAGAAAACCCACAGTCGGTGCGTCCCAATCGGGGTCACCGCGGTATGGGCTGATGCCGAGTCCCAACCGTCCTTCTAGCTACAGCCCGACGTCCCATGTAGTACATCTTCCTTTTAGAGCCGGCTTGCTCCACTGCCGCAGCTCCCCACGTAGCTCAATCTCCATGTTGATCTTTCTCTACTTCTACCGGCTTCTACTTGTGATGAGTTTATGTCTCATGAACTAGTGCTAGTACTATTATTCTAATCACACTTCTTTAATAACTTTGCCATCAGGGATGCTCAGCTTGATTTCAGTGGAACTGCACAAAAGCATTATATGATCCGAGGGTGCCAGCCGTCTTTCCTTCGACAGGTTCTACCTAACCAAGAAGTTAAAGCGTGTTTAGGGTTAGGGTTTAAGTCGTAGTGACCCCATCAGTAGTTTTTCTTTCATACACGCTCTCACAACTTTTGTCTTTAGTTGTGAAGTAAATATTGGCTATGATCTGTGAATCATTGAGATGCATCAGCATGCGTGTTAGTTTTCCTTTGTATTTGATGGAATGTTGTAACGGGGCAACCTTGGAGTAGGAATGAAAATGGAGTGGAAAGTTTCCAATTTTTCCGGAGAAAGAATGGAAACGGAGAGAAACCAACGTTTCGTTTCATTGGATCGCGCCATCGAGCAAAACCAACGTTTAAATCACGTCTGGCGTGTTTGTCTCTCACCCTCCTCCACGGCTCGACCCCACACGATCGCTGGGCATGCCACTCACCGCAAACAGAGTATACGATAACTTTCCCCCTGCTTGTCGATGGATCGCACCATGGAGTACTAGCACTACTGGAAGAGATTGACGAGTTGGGGGAGGACAGCTAGCTGTAGCACGGACTCCGAAGAACTTCTTACATGCATGTTGTGGCCAGCTATTGCGACCTTTGAACGCGGAGCAGTCGCGTGCACCAGGAAGCGGCATGGGCGACACTCTCTCGGCTGGCGCACCACTTCTATGCCGGCGCCAGTGAGAGGTCGCGTCCGCTCTGGCCGGGTATGAATGCGGCACTGACCGTTTCGGGCGGGAAGCATGCGCGGGTGATGAAGAGGGTTTGGGTTTGTCAGGAGCGGGCATGTCAGTGGTCCGGACGCCCGCAAACAAGAGACGATGTATGTTAATATTGCTACGTATATAATTAACAACGTAAATAATGTGTCAGTTGGACAAATATGATTGGTGATGGAGATGGAGATGGAATTTTACGTAAACACGGATATGCATGTCTATGTCTATGTGTATGTGCGCGACGACTCTCGCGACCTGGAAGTGGGGGCGTGTTTTTTATCGAGTTTTCTTTCTTGGTACATTAAAAAATTGTCCGCCAGTTTTCGTTTCTTTTTTCCGGGAACGCGCGTATTCTATTTAAAATCACTGCTATGGAGAGATTTTTTTACTCCATTATAGCCTCTTGTTTGATACGGTTTCTTGCGTCTCGCTCTCTCACCCTCTCCATATCAAAACAAGATGACAGTGTCCATTCTATCCCTCTCCTCACTGGTGGTCACAGATCCGGCCAAATCCTGTCCACTGCGGGAGGTGAGGAGGTGTTGCCTTGACGTTGTCGCCGTCGGCGATGGAGGAAGCCGATTTGCACCATCCTCTCAGAGTCGGCGCTGGCACGGACGAAGGTCCTCCGCGCCCTTGTTCGATGTCGTCGTGTGGGCAGATCCTGCCTGCCCGCCTAAGTGACATCTCGCCCACCTGAGGTATAACTTCTTGTACTAGTCCAGCTCCCCAGGTCGCTGCATGCATGTTTTCTTCTATCGGACTACTCTCCAGCTCCCCATGTATAGTAGCTAGGGTTCGTCGGCTGGTCCAACATCACCTACTATTATAGAGGAAATGCCACTCGAAAATTTGTCCTGATTTATGCCTCGGTGGAGGTATACATGTTGTTTCGACAAAAAGTACATGGTTGTTGTGCGGTCATTGTCCATATGCTCCTATTGCTGCTGCTATCTAATACTATCACTGGTTAAATGAAGAAATGCTTTTTTCTCGGGATCCTGGTTTAGTTCCCATCAAGATAATCATGATGCTTATGTTTGTTGGTGTACTTTTCATTAATTCTTATTAACAATTAGATGTCGTTGTTAATCTTGTACCACTGCCAAAACAAAGTAACAACACTATATCCTTTTTTATATTTTTGCAAACAACGATGCGTATCTCCATACCCAGGCATGTCTTCCTCAATTTTAGTGGAACTGCACAAAATTGGATGGCCATTGTTGTTCCGCCTCAATGTCCTCTGCCATGTGGTTCTTCCTTCCTTGAGCTTGATTACTGATAAGAAACAGACCACAATGAGGATTTGTCAAACTTCATAGGTGCGTCACCCAAACTTGATGCCAAATGGATGATGCATCACTATATTCACAGTCTCTCACCCTCTTCACCAGATCTAAAGAAGACTACGTTGGCCTCTTGTCTCTATCCCCCCCCCCTCACAGCTGGTGAAGGAGGCGTCCGGATCCCGTCGCACCGGGAAGGGGAGGAGGTGCAGCATTCACTCTATCGCCTTCGGCGAGGGAGGCAATCCACTGTCGGCTGTGGTGTTATCTTTTACCCAGCGCCTGTGCGAGAGGGCCACCGACCCCTTCTTCCTCGCTGCCGTACATAGTGAGGGAAGATCCGGCCTCCCGCCGCACGCCTTGCCACATCCCGACGACCCTAAGGTACAAGTTTCGTTGAAACTGTCATTGCTCTAGCTGCATGCGAATCTTTTTCGATTCTGTAGTCGAATCTAAGTCTTGGTTTAAAGAGGAAAGAAGTGTGCGGTGGGGTGGAGCATGAATCTAGGACGTGGTTCAATGAGAAAAGGAGGGAGGGAAAGTAGTATAGACTGGCTATCCAGCCGCTTTGTTGGTCGAAAAGGGGAAAAGGGGGTAACCCAGTACACACATCTGTAAGGAACCGATCTCTTTATTGAAAAGGGAAAGAAACTGGGGGGTCAGGTAGTTTGTGCAGGACTAGATTTGTTGCCCTCACATAGGAAAAAGGTTCAAAGAGAACAAATATGGGACCAACGCAGATATGCTGCTTGGCTACATACTCTGCATCACCCGTTTATACGTGTGGACACACATGGTGCTGGCATGTCCCATGTCCCATACAACTATTTTTCTGTTGTTAGTCTAAGAATGCTACCGGAAAATTGAAGCAATGCCACTGTTAAAAGTAAATTACATTTTTAAGAATGTTGTTTTAAGAGAATGTCTCTGTTAATATGAATCAATGCAACCATTTTAGAAATGCTAATATCCTACTTTGTTTTCCATCAAGATAAGTTAGATGCTTCTTTTTGTCGCCGTTTGTTTCATCCTCCTTTATCGGCAAGTAATTGTTTCCTTTTTTGCCTCTGTTAAAACAGGGGTATATATTCAACTTGTTGCTATTGCGACATTTTGCTTCGCTACGCGAAACAGTTATGTTTTAAGAGTGTTTTGTGCAGTTCAACTAGATTGTCACACCGACGACTTTGCTTAATGTTGGTGGAATTGCAGAAAAGGAGGTCAAGATTTGCTTCTAGTCTTCCTTGCGAGTTGTTTCAAATCTTGGTCTCATCCACATGATGGTGCAGTGTGCTTTGAGATGTTGTGCTACTTGTTTTGATACTGTTTTGGATAAATGTTGAATTAAAGCTATTGAACTGATGTCTTTTACCATTAAGTGAGCAAAAATTGTTCCAACCCAGACATGATGCTTGTTGCTTTCTTACACAAAACTCTGCATCACCCCCTTTATAAGTAGATGGAAGCACATGGTGTTGTTGCGCCCACTCTCCCCTGGAACTGTTTATGCTTTTTGTTAATCTAATGCCACTGGTAAAATTAAGCAATGCCACTCTCAGAATTAACTTCTGAATCTTAGTTCAAAACTGCAACACTTGTTAGGGATTGGCGGAATTACCATTTTTGTGGCCGCATGTTTCATCCTCCTTTATTTGCAAGTAATTGATTCCTTTTTTGCCTCTGTTAAAACAGGGATATCTATTCAACTTGTTGCTATTGCGACATTTTGCTTCGCTACGCGAAACATTTGTGTTTTAAGAGTGTTTTGTGCAGTTCAACTTGAATGTCACACCAGCGACTTTGCTTAATTTTGGTGGAACTGCACAAAAGGAGATCGGATTTTCATATATGTGTTGGGATTTCGTTCAAATCCTCCTCTCGAGCTGTTTCAAATCTTGGTCAAGAAAGGTCAGTACCGACTTTCATCCACATGATGGTGCAATGTGCTTTGAGATGTTGTGCTACTTGTATTGGTACTATTTTGGATAAATGTTGAATTGAAGCTATTGAACTGTTGTCTTTTACCACTTAAGTGAGCAAAAATTGTTCCAACCCAGACATGATGCTTGTTGCTTTCTTACACAAAACTCTGCATCACCCCCTTTATAAGTAGATGGAAGCACATGGTGTTGCTGCGCCCACTCTCCCCCTGGAACTGTTTATGCTTTTTGTTAATCTAATGTCGCTGGTAAAATTAAGCAATGCCACTCTCAGAATTAACTACTGAATCTTAGTTCAAAACTGCAACATTTGTTAGGGATTAGCGGAATTACCATTTTTGTGGCCGCATGTTTCATCCTTCTTTATTTGCCAGTAATTGATTCCTTTTTTGCCACTGTTAAAACATGGATATCTATTCAACTTGTTGCTATTGCGACATTTTGCTTCACTACGTGAAACAGTTATGTTTTAAGAGTGTTTTGTGCAGTTCAACTTGAATGTCACACCGACGACTTTGCTTAATTTTGGTGGAACTGCACAAAAGGAGATTGAGATTTCATATATGTGTTCGGATTTCTTTCAAGTCCTCCTCACGAGTTGTTTCAAATCTTGGTCAAGAAAGGTTAGTACTGACTTTCATCCACATGATGCTGCAGCGTGCTTTGAGATGTTGTGCTACTTGTATTGTTACTATTTTGGATAAATGTTGAATTCAAGCTATTGAACTATTGTCTTTTACCATCAAGTGAGCAAAAAATGTTCCAAACCAGGCATCATGCTTGTTTCTTTGTTACAACAAAACTCTGCATCACCCCCTTTATAAGTAGATGGAAGCACATGCTGTTGTTGCACCCACTCTCCCCTGGAACTGTTTATGCTTTTTGTTAATCTAATGTCGCTAGTAAAATTAAGCAATGCCACTCTCGGAATTAATTAACTACTGAATCTTAGTTCAAAACTGCAACACTTGTTAGGGATTGGCGGGATTACCATTTTTGTGGCCGCATGTTTCATCCTCCTTTATTGGCCAGTAATTGATTCCTTTTTTGGAATCAGTCGCATTATTCTAGGAATGGTACTAGCCTGCTTTGTAGTTCTTTCTACATGTTTAACCAAGGTATTTTTAAGATAATGTCTTTGTTAAAAAGAATCAGTTGTTTTAGGAATGGTACTTTTCTGCTTTGTCGTTCTTTATACATGTTGAAACAAGGCATTGTTAGGATAATATCTCGGTCAATATGAATGAATGACACTGATGGAGAATTGCTACTCTCCTGCTTTTTTTCCCATTAAGATAAGATAGATCAATAGATGTTTTTCTTCTCGGAGTACAAGTCATCAACCGTTATTTCTCAGTAGTTGTTTCCCTTATACCTATTGTTGCTTACAGGGATATCAAAATTAAAGCTCGGTTTTATTCTGACTTTGGTTTTAGTTGAACTGCACAAAAGGAGCCGATGTGTCCAAGGAAAACTGCAGCATTACTGGGTCCAGTTGGTCGTACCACTTTGCAGAAAGAAGCGGTCACTGTTTGCGCTACATTACAGAAGGAATGATCGAGAAGCTTTACAAAGTATTAGTAGACGCTGGTGACATGACTACTCTGCACAGAGCATAGGCAACTCTATAGCATGTGGAGTGCACTGGGCAAAAAGTGCCCAAACAAGTACAAGAAGCCATGACAGGACTCCAAGTATGTCAATGTCATTCTAAGAAACAATGATGGGGCATCTGGGTATGGTAATCTGTTTATCGTACTTTCAGTTTGTTAGTCCACCGATTGGTGGGTTGACACTGTGATGTAGGGTAGAACCCTAGGAGGGACCTTTTCACACTTGGAGGGGGGAAAAGGAGAGAAACAACAAGAACAACAAGAACACAAAGAAGCAATCACTCCAACAATTCCCGATTACACATCCACTAGAGTAACAACACAAGATCCACAAGTCATAAACACAATCAAAGGAAAGATACAATGGCAAAGTTCATCCCAAATCCAAAGGAAGAGGGGTCTTGAAGGTAGTCTTCTCCCAATGGAGGTCTTGAAATCCTCAAGGATTCTTCCCTAGGGGGTCTTGATCCTCAAAGAGGGAAGGTAAAGGAGCAAAGCTCACAAAGATCTCATCTACAACTTTGCTAACCCTAAACATGGTCCTAGGTATGGAATATATAGCCTTGGGGCCGAAGGAGAAGAAGGGGAGCCGAAGATGCAATCTCAGCCGACCATCCTGGGAGGCCCGTGCGCACGGGGTAAGTTGGGCCCGTGCGCACGGGGTCCCGTGGGCCCGGTACAGGCCCGTGCGCACGGGGTCGCCTGGAGCCTCCTGTGCAGCTGCGTTCTCCTTGTTCTTGGTCCACGAGGCCTTGGGGTGGTTCTCCTTCTCCTTGGTGATGCTCCTGAGCTTCTTGGTGATGTTCCTCTTCATACATAAGGAGGCATAGCATGTTTTGGTGAGGTAGTAGACATGTTCCATTTGTGTCCATATGCAAGTCTAGTAGGAAGGAGTTCACCTCGGTTTCCAAAGCACGTGCTCTAGCTCTTGTCATGGGTCCTCATGGGTCCTCTTGGGGTTGGATGTGTCGCTGATGGAAGGATGCTCCGCATCATCTCCCATCCCTTGGGAAAGATCCGACCTCAGATCAAAATCTTCATCACCATGGAAAGGCGAGAGGTCTTTGACATTGAAGATGTCGCTCACGTTGTGCTTGTCTCGTGGGAGTTCAATATTGTAGGCATTGTCGTTGTAGCGTGCTAGCACCTTGAATGGTCCATCGGCTCGAGGGAGAAGTTTGGACTTGCGTTCGTTGGGGAAACGGTCCTTGCGTAGGTGTAGCCACACGAGATCACCTATGTTGAAGATCATGGGTTGCTTGTTGACGTTGAGCTTGGTCGCTAGGCGATGTACTTGGCGCTCGATGATGTTCCTTGTATCTTCATGCATCTTCTTGATGTAGCTTGCTCGTGCACTCGCATCCATATTGGTGCGCTCTTGTAGAGGAAGAGGTAGAATGTCCAAAGCGGACAATGGGTTGAAGCCGTAGACGACCTCGAAGGGGGACTTACCGGTAGTCAAATGTCTTGCATGGTTGTAGGCGTACTCGGCAATGGGTAGACACGCCTCCCACTCCTTGATGTTCTTCTTGATCAACACGCAAAGTAGAGTGGATAGTGTCCGGTTTGTCACCTCCGTTTGGCCTTCGGTTTGAGGATGGTATGCGAATGAGAACAAGAGCTTGATTCTGAGCTTGGCGCATAGCGTCTTCCAAAAGTAACTCAAGAACTTGACGTCGCGGTCGGAGACGATTGTCTTTGGTACTCCATGGAGGCGCAAGATTTCCCTACAAAAGATATTCGCAACATGTGAAGCATCGTCTATCTTGTTGCAAGGAATGAAATGAGCCATCTTAGAAAATCGGTCCACAACAACAAATACGGAATCCTTTCCATTTTGAGTTCTAGGCAAACCAAGTACAAAATCCATACTAATGTCTTCCCAAGGTTGATAAGGAATAGGAAGAGGCATGTAAAGACCATGATATTGAGCTTTAGACTTAGCTTTGCGACTTGTTGAACATCGGGTGGTGAAGCGTGAGACGTCGCGGAACATCTTGGGCCAAAAGTAGTTCTTGGAGAGCGTGCCGAAAGTCTTGTCGCGTCCAAAGTGTCCCATGAGTCCGCCTTCATGAGCCTCTTGCAAAAGTAGCAAACGAAGAGAAGACTTGGGAATGCATAGTTTGTTAGCTCTCATAAGGTAACCATCCTTGATGTAATATTGTTCCCAAGATGTATGCGTCAAACATTTAGCATAATGAGGTGCAAAAGATGGATCATTAGCATACAAGTCTTTTATGTGCTCAAAGCCAATAACATTCAACTCGAGTTTAGTGACAAGCGTGCATATGCGTGAAAGTGCATCCGCAACTACATTTTCCTTACCCTTAATGTACTTGATCACATATGGGAAAGATTCAATAAATTCACTCCATTTGGCAAGACGCTTGTTCAACTTAGTTTAACCTTTTAAGTATTTAAGTGTTTCATGATTGATATGGATGACAAACTCATGAGGTGTAAGATAATGTTCCCAAACATGTAGCACACGCACTAAAGCATACAGTTCTTTGTCATAGATGGGATAGTTAAGTTGAGCACCGGAGAGTTTTTCACTAAAATATGCAATTACTCGTTTTTCTTGCATCAAAACTCCGCCAATTCCAGTACCACTCGCATCACAATGAACCTCAAAAGTTTTGTCAAAATTGGGCAAAGCAAGAATCGGAGCATGAGTAAGCAAAGATTTGAGCTCATCAAAAGCGGTGGATTGCAAAGATCCCCAAACAAAAGGAGCATTCTTCTTACTCAAAGCGTGCAAAGGAGCGGCGATAGTGCTAAAATCTTTCACAAAGCAACGATAAAGCCCTGCTAGACCAAGAAAACTATGCACTTGTTGCAAATTGGTGGGTTGGGGCCAAGTTTTAATTGCTTCAGTTTTAGTTTCATCAACATGGACACCCTTGGAAGATACAACAAAACCCAAGAAAACCACTTTGTCAACACCAAATGTGCACTTTTTCACGTTGGCATAAAGACTTTCCTTGCGAAGTGTTTGCAAAACAACCCTAACATGATCAAGATGCTCTTTCATGGTTTTGCTGAACACAAGAATATCATCGAAGTAAACCACAACAAAGACTCCAATATAAGGTCGAAGTACATGATGCATGAGATGCACAAAAGTACCGAGAGCCTCCGATAAACCCATAGGCATAACTAACCACTCGTATAAGCCAAATTTTGTTTTGAAAGCGGTTTTCCATTCATCACTCTCTTGTATGCGGATTTGATAATAGCCACTTTTAAGATCAATTTTTGAGAAAAAGTTGGCTCCACTAAGTTCATCAAGCATATCATCTAAGCGAGGAATGGGATGCCTATAGCAAACGGTGATAGCATTTATAGGTCTACAATCGGAACACAAGCGGAAAGTTCCATCGGGCTTAGGGCACAAGTATAACTGGAACGGCACAAGGGCTTAAGCTTTCACGTACATGACCGTTGTCGATTAGTTGTTGTACTTGTCGTTGAATCTCCTTGGTTTCTTCGGGATTGACACGGTATGGAGCCTTGTTTGGAAGTGGCGCTCCGGGGATGAGGTCGATTCGATGCTCAATGCCTCGTAGAGGAGGTAGACCCGGAGGTAGCTCATCGGGGAAAACATCTTGAAATTCTTGCAAAAGAGATTGAAACACCAAAGGTAGCTCGTGAGCGGTGTTAGTTTTTGGTTCTCCATCCTTGCACACAAGGACAAAGTGTATCACACTCGATGGGTTCTCACACACTTCTCTCATCTCACTTTTTGTGGCAAAGAGTATGAGGTTTTTCTCTTAGGTGAAGAGGCGCTCAAGTTTGGCTTGTTGCTCTCACTCATGTGTGGGTGGCTCACTTTCTCACTCTTCTCTCTATGGTGGGTGGCTTGCTTGTTGGCTATCACTTGACTAGGAGACATAGGTCGCAACACATACTCCTTCCCTTTCATCTTGAAGCTATAGTGATTGGTACGCCCATTGTGGATAACACCACGGTCGAATTGCCATGGTCGACCAAGAAGGAGGTGGCAAACGGTCATTGGGACCACATCACACTCCAAAGTGTCCTCATATGCACCAATTTTGAAGGAGACTTGGACCGTATGCTCAACTCGTATAGTGCCGGAGTCGCTTAGCCATTGAACCTTGTAGGGGTGCGGGTGCTTCCTCTTGACCAATTGGAGCTTGGAGCATAGTTCTTCACTTGCCAAGTTGTGGCAACTACCTCCATCGATGATCACCTTGACTGACCTTCCATTGATGCCGGCATTGGTGTGGAAGATATGGCATCGTTGGTCTTCTTCTTGTTGATGTTGAAGTGTCAAGACCTTGGAGACAGCAAGGGCGGGGCTCGAATCCTCATCACAAAAGACTTTATCATCTTCATCCTCATTCACGCGCCGGTGCATGGCCACTTGCTCAGTAGCTTCCATTTCATCTTCACTCATTGAGTCGTAGGTGCCATCGTCGTTGAGGATCATGGTGCGCTTGTTTGTGCATTCATAGGACTTGTGGCCTCGGCCGCCGCAAGTGAAACACTTGAAGGAGCTTGTCTTGACGGTCTCATCGGTCGGAGTAGATGAAGAAGCACGCGGCTTGAAGTTGCTTGTAGTAGGAGGAAGACGACTTGAACTTGACGAAGGTTTCTTGTAGCTTGGCTTGTCATTGTTGCTTGGAGAAGGCTTGGTTGATATAGATGTTGGAGGAGTTGTTGAAGCTTGATTGTTGGAGAAGCCGTATGTCTTTGATGAATACTTGGCGTACTTGAAGTCATCTTGCACTTGACGTTCTGCCTTGGTCGCTTGATGCACGAGCTCGATGAGGTTGGAGTAGGGTTGGAAGTCGGCGATCTTCTTGATGGGATGATTGAGTCCGTTCAAGAATCTTGCCATTGTTTGCTCATCATCTTCCTTGACATTGGCTCGAATCATCGCTATCTCCATTTCCTTGTAGTATTCTTCAACACTCTTTGTACCTTGCTTGAGGAGTTGTAGCTTCTTGAAGAGATCGCGGTTGTAGTAGGTGGGCACAAATCATGCTCGCATGACATCCTTCATTTGAGCCCAAGTGGTGATTGGAGGGTCACCTCTTGCTTCTCGGCGCTCAAGGACTTGTTCCCACCATATGAGCACATAGTATTGGAACTCAAGTGATGCCATTGCGATCTTCTTCTCTTCCTCATAGTTGTGCAAACGGAAGATTTTGTCGACCTTCAATGCCCATGAGAGGTATTCTTCCGGATCATTGCTTCCATTGAACTTGGGCATTGTGAATTGGAGCTTTCCATAGCGTTAGTCTTCATCTTGATAGCGGTTGTGATATCGCTCTCGCCTTGGAAAGTCTTCGAATGCTCGTTCCTCATGATGTCGCTCGTGGCGTGCAGGAGGGTTGTGAAGCACTTGTTCCACTTGGTGTCGCTCTTGTTGAACTTGAGGTTGAGGTGGAGCTTGACGAGCTTGTGGAGGGGCTTGAGGATCTTGACGGTGCACACGTGGTTGGTAGTTCCTCTCTTGAATTTCTTCTTGAAGGGCTTCCTCTTGATTGCGCCGTTCGCGATTGCGGTTGGCGATGGCTCGACTTGATTCTTGAAGTGCACGTTCCGCCTCAAGAGCTTGTGCTTATCGTTGTTGTTGTTGAAGACGTTTAGCCTCGGCGTCTTGTTCCTCTTGGTGTTGACGCACTCGTTCTTCTTCTTCTTGACGACGAAGACGTTGTCGTTCTTGAGCTTGAGCAAAAGCGACTTGGTTTGCTTGAGGACGAGGAACTTGCTCATCGACTTGCTCTTGTGAATGCTTGACGTGGAGCGGGTTGCGAGATGCATGACGGTCTTGACGCGCGGCTCATCGAAGGATGGTCGATGACAGTGTACTTGAGCCGGAGAAGGTGTCGTCGGAGTGTCGACTTGAGTGGTTCCGTCTTGAGTAGGAAGAAGTTGAAGGAGGCCGGTTGACCAACAAAGCTCGGATCTTGTCCATTCTTGCATCGTTCTCTTGCTTGTGCACGTCGAGCTTGTTGTCGAAGTAGTCTCGTGTACGTTGCTCGGAGAGTCGCAAGTCGGTGGCGAGGTTGTCGATGCGGTCGTTCATTGCTTGTTGCTCTTGATGTAGTGCTCGTTGTGCACCAAAGAGGTAGCTCTTGGTGACGAATGATGACATGTCATCGTCTTGCTCGATGAAGAGTGGGTTGGTAGAGGAACTTGGCCTATCCATCATAAGAAAGTCATGGTGAGTAGGAAAATGAGAGAATGAAACCAAAGTTACCTTTTCCAAAGATTGTGGATGTAACAAGTACGATCCCACATGATGTTAAAATAGGGGAATTGGTACCGAGAATTGTTTCTCACACCTACAAGTAAATGGTCTATGGAGGAGCTTGGTTAGGAAAGGCATAAATAATTCAAGCAAATGTTAGTCAAGATGTTGATAAAGTTGAGAAGATTCACAAATGGCAAATAAGACAAATAGATCAACCTCCGAAGATAACACAAGGAACACATACACGGAAGATAAATGGGATCCGCACAACCAAGGGGTGAGCTCGAAGATGTCAAATCACGGGAAAAGCTCTTGTCGTGCGGATACTAGAGAGACGCTAGCTCGATCGCACTAATGGGCTAGATACGCTAGTGCACCAACCTAATAGAGAATCCACTCGTCTCACTATCCCAAGTATGCTTATGTATGTGATGACCAAGATGATTCACGTATGCTAAGGCTCGATGCTATTGCTTATAAGCTTTTTGCTTCTCTTCTCTTTTGCTTAAAAGCTTTTTTTAACTATGCCACAATGCTTGATATACGAGCCACACAACGAGGTAACAAGTAGTAAATGCACGGGATGGACGGAACACTAAATGGTGCACTAAGGCGTGGCCCAGCAATACTCAACAAGCTAGTCTCGATGGGTAAGCTACACAAAAGGGCTCGAAGCTATCAAGTTAATGGCAAGGGAGTACAAGGTGTCATCGAGGTTACCGTCCTTGCTTACAGTTGAAGATGATCTTGTCGAAGCCAATGTGTTGTCTGAGTCGATGATTGGTGGTGATGATGACCAACTAGCGCCTAAGTAGCCGAAACACCTTAGGACACAAGAGAAATCGCAATCAAACACTCAAACAAACACGTGGACTGGTGCGGAAGAACACGAGAGGTGGTGGTGGAACAAAATGAGAAAACAGAAAAATGGCCGAAACTTCCTGGATAGCCCGTGCACACAGGGTAAGTGAGTCCCGTGTGCACGGGGTCCCGTGTGCACGGGGTCCCGATGGCCCGTGTGCACGAGGTCTCCCATGAGCGGATGAACTGATCTGATTTCGTGGTGATTCCCAAGTTTTTGGCCAAAATCAAACGGTGGGAGGGTGGGGATGATGGTGGAGGGGTAGATCCACTTGCCAAGCACCAAATTCGTGGATCAAATCAACCAAATCTCACAAGATCAACAAATTGCAAGAGAAATTTTTGGGGCTATTTTTGGTGGGGATTTTCGGATTAGGATGAAAAATAACAAAATCAAGCTAGAAAGTGGAAGGTAGGGACTCCAAGATGTGAATCAACGTGGCTCTTGATACCAAGATGATGTAGGGTAGAATCCTAGGAGGGACCTTTTCACACTTGGAGGGGGAAAAAGGATAGAAACAACAGGAACAACAAGAACACAAAGAAGCAATCACTCCAACAATTCCCGATTACACATCCACTAGAGTAACAACACAAGATCCACAAGTCATAAACACAATCAAAGGAAAGATACAATGGCAAAGTTCATCCCAAATCCAAAGTAAGAGGGGTCTTGAAGGTAGTCTTCTCCCAATGGAGGTCTTGAAATCCTCAAGGATTCTTCCCTAGGGGGTCTTGATCCTCAAAGAGGGAAGGTAAAGGAGCAAAGCTCACAAAGATCTCATCTACAACTTTGCTAATCCTAAACATGGTCCTAGGTACGGAATATATAGCCTTGGGGTCGAAGGAGAAGAAGGGGAGCCGAAGATGCAATCTCAGCCGGCCATCCTGGGAGGCCCGTGCGCACGGGGGTCCCGTGGGCACGGTACAGGCCCATGCGCACGGGGTCGCCTGGAGCCTCCTGTGCAGCTGGTGTTCTCCTTGTTCTTGGTCCACATGGCCTTGGGGTGGTTCTCCTTCTCCTTGGTGATGCTCCTGAGCTTCTTGGTGATGTTCCTCTTCATACCTAAGGAGGCATAGCATGTTTTGGTGAGGTAGTAGACATGTTCCATTTGTGTCCATATGCAAGTCTAGTAGGAAGGAGTTCACCTTGGTTTCCAAAGCACGTGCTCTAGCTCTTGTCATGGGTCCTCTTGGGGTTGGATGTATCGATGTAGAGTCCATGGGGATGATGGAAGGATGCTCCGCATCACACTGGGGCCAATATTCATGTGTGTGCTAATGTGTCTTTGTTTTTTTCAGTATATAAATACGAAATCCACAGGGATGCTCGGCTTGATTTTAGTGGAACTGCACAAACTGTTAAGATGGTTTGTGTCCTCCATAATACTTCATCATGCACAATACATTGAATGGTTCTCTAATCATTCGTCGTCACCTTGAGCCACCGGACTATCAGCTGACAAACTGATGAAAAACCCTGCCTGTTCCACGATCATAGGCATGACATATTTTGAATGGGAAAAGCTTGTCAAAGTTTAGTCATTGATGTTAGCAAGAAGACATTAGTTTAATATATTGGAATTGGAAAACCTTGTCAAATTTTTGCTCATTGATGTTAGCCAGAAGACATGCATTTGTTATTTTTGAGTGGGACGCCCTTTGCTGTGAGCAGCATCGATCATTTTTTCCTATTCTTGTCTTCAGTTTAGAAGTAAATAGTTACTCTGCTGAGATGCATAGTCACATGAATGTTGACTTATGTAAGGTATTTTAAGAGTTTGTTCTGAATATTGTCTATGTAATGCCAGGCCTTGTGTTTGATTGCAAAGTTGAGCTTGGAATGTTGTGGCATGCGGCATCACGAGCTGTTCACCGTGCCTCCTGAGAATAATGCTTCCTATTGTTTTGCATGTTGATCTAATGCCAGTGATTTGCTTGTTAAGAAGATCATCCTCTTCTGTTGTTTCCGTGCTTAAGAAGTTCATCGTCTTATGTTTCATTCATAGCCTATACGACAAGTCAGGTAGGTTAGACGTGAAACCATATGATCTTTCGACCAATCATCATCTTAGGTCGTGATTGGATCATCGTTTTCCAAACAAAACCGCTTGTAAAGCTGACGCTTGTAAATAAAAGCAGATGGTCTTGGGCGAAACGCTTGGTTGGTCGATTTTGACTAGTAAAATATACACCGGTCTCTCAAATTACACGCGTAACCCGCCGGTTTTACTTACAGACCTTGGGCCCTCAGTTTCATTACGCCTGTATTTTACCCGTTGTTTCCAATGACGAGTAAATTACACTTGTATCTTAATAAACCAGAGCTCCCAAGCGCGGCCTCACCATTTCATGTCGTCTCAGTCTCTCGAAGGTGCTCATAGGTGTCCGATGATCCTGGCTTCCTGAATGAGCAGCGGGCGTTGTATCAGACCATCCGTAGGGCCCGCGAGGCCCTCTCCGTCGTCCTTCGAGTTGTTGTGCTCGCTGTGGCACCGAGCATTGTCAACATGGTCAACGAACATGAGGATTCAGGAGATGACTTTATTTTGACTGGATGACTGTAGGGACCCACTTGGGCCATAGCCGTACGTACGCAAGTGCCTCCTTATTATGTATAACTATATTTTTTTGCTTCCTCCTGGTTTCCTGACATCACGGTCCCACACCATTGTCAACCTATGTAGTCAATATAAACGAGAGAATTGCACAAGGAGCGGCCGACAACTGGGACCAAGCAACTCGAGTAGTATTTGTGTTTTTGAGACGTGAGCACTGCAGAGTTTTTCTTGAGCGATGTTTTCGTTGTTGTTCAGAGGAGAGCAGAGTATTAACTGGGCGGGCTATGGCCCGTCTAGCCCAGGCCAGATATCCGGCCCAGATATTAATTTTTTCAAGATGAAAATGGCTAGCCTAGCTATACTTTTTTTTTGAGGAATACTCAGGCAAGGTCAACTTGTTATTCTCCGCCCCGCTGGGCTGCAAATCTTTCCTAGGAGGGATGCATTAGGCTTAATAGGAAAATGGGCTTTAAGAAATAATAAATGGGATGTAATTATAGAAACTGGGCAGTAACTATAAAAAATGTACCAAACACGTAATTAGTTTATAAAATATTATTTTTGAATTTTGAAAATTTTAATTTTTAATTGTTGTGCGTGCAATGTTTTGTTGAATTTTTACGTAATACAAATTTATATTTAATCTGACTAGAAATTTCGGTATAAAAATATTTCGGATCCCATTAAAATGTGGGAAATTTTATTGAATTCTGTTTTGAACGGTTGGTTGAAATTATTAATCATTGTCCTAGCTAGAAAATGGGTTGTACTTTTAACAAATTGTAAATGGGATGTAGTAAATTCCATTAGAATTCAAAAATGGGTTGTACATTCTTACAATTTGCAAATGGGCTATAAGTTCTCTGCCACACACTTGTGGGCCTACTAAGTTGATGCGTCCCCTAAAAAAAGAAGTTGACGCGTATGCAAGGCTTTGTCAACTTATAGTCAACACACGGATCTAGCAGCAGTGGCCGTTCGATGTCCATTCAACAGATGTCGTGCTTCTTCTTTAATCTCGGATATTCTAGCTTCAGCCGCCCAAAAAATGATTCTTTTCCTGACATCTGGGGTGCACCGTTTCGGAGGCTGACCTGTGGGCCTACTAAGTTGACGCGTACCAAGGGCTTTGTCAACTTAGTCAATATAAACGATTCTAGCTGCAGTGATTGTATGATATACATCCAACGGCCGTCGTGCTTCTTCAACCTCTGGTCTTCTTGCTCCAGCCGCCCAAAGCAGCGCCGGTCGTGTCGCCTGCTCCTGCCTCCAGTGGTCGGCTGTGCTGCCGCGGAGGCCTCACCGCCCCCTACTACCACTACAAGAAATATGTCAACTTGTGACCTTGACTATTGGTCACTGAAAGGTCATTGTTTTTCATTTGCGACCTTTCTGTGACCAAAAACAGAAGGTCAAAAGCCGGCGGTCGTAAAACTGAAATTAACGACCTTCTCTATGAGAAGGTCGTAGACGTTTACGACCAAAACAGAAGGTCGTTGAACCCATGACCTTTTGTTTTGGTCACTGGCTGTCTGCCCAGGCCACATCGGATCCAGCGTGGCAATCTGACGTGGCAAAGTTGCGACCAATTGAAAAGGTCACTGACAAGATTCAGCCCGGTCCGATTAGGTGTTTTATATGGGCCGAGCCCAACAATTTAGCCCATTTAGTATATTTATTTCTATTAATTTTTGTCAGCTACATGGGCCAAGCCCTACTACTCAGCCCATCAACTTCTATGCATGTTTGGCCTTTCAAGAATATAGGTACTATTTTGTGCAGCCCATTTTCTGGTTTACATTCAGCCTTTTTATACAGTCAAATAATAATTCAATCTTGGAGTTGGTCCAGTACACTTTTCAGCCCATTCACATATATGCGGCCCATATTCATACAAATGATTCTCCTTTTCAATAAATTTTGCAAATAATTTCATAATTCATCACTAAATATGTTTACATCACAGGCCATAAAGCCCTACAAAATAGTATCACATGTTCCTATACAATGCTATCAAATCATATGTACAACAACACAGAATACAAAAAATTTAGTTCAACAAAAATAAATTTTCTTCCTCTTCCATCTTCCAGAACACAACACCTGGCATTGAAAGGATCGACCATTAGAAGCATATAGAATACAAGGGAAACAATCAAAATAAAGAAATGAAAGGCACACACAATGAAAATTACAATAGCATCAATATTTTTTATATTACCATACAAACAGAAATGTAATCTGATTGCTTAGGACATATGGCATTATCAACAAGACAACAAAATTTATAGTGCCAGCTTGGGAAGAAGGCAAAGCATATTTTACAGTGCGAGCTTAGGATGCCACCATGCACACTCCAACAAAAACTAAATGGAGGGCAAGAGAGCAGGACGGAACTCTACCTGGAAATGGTGCTAGCCAGCGACAAAAGTAAGTTGGTAGGAGCCAAAGAGGGGTCTGCCAAAGGAGCCAAGCATGCCGACAAGGATGAGGTAACCGGTGATCGTCTCTTGGTTCTCCTTGATCTTGCCCTCAAAGTTCTTCCGCTCCAGGTTGTCCTGATGCAGCTTGTCCTACACCACCCAGAAACAAACAATTCAGATGAACAACTGCATAGGTCATACCTTGTTTGCTTATGTAGACCAGACACTACTACTATTTGTGAATATAGCAAATGTAAAACAGTGTAAATGGTAAACAACACTTGTCAGTATATCAACAGATTAAGAGCATATTGTTTAGCATCACACAGATAGTAGCACAATGCTACATGCAACTGTTAGGATAAAGTAGAGCTTCTACATTACATAGTCAGATATGAAAGACCAAGCAAACTGTTCCGGAAAAGACAAGTTACAGAGCAATCATGCATAGACCATTCTACTGGTAGCAAGGGCATAAAGATAATCACTTAACAAGTAGTACCAACATGAGTAAATCACATAAAGAAGTGCAATCTAATATCACAGCTGCCAAAACACCATATCAAGATTCCGTATAGACCAAAAAAGAGCATGCGTTGCAGGACATATAAATATACCATGAGCATTATTTCTACAAGTAAAATGCCTATAAATATTACAAACATGCCACTAGGTACTAATCAGCCAGAGTAGTGTCATGGCTACCCGAGGAATCACCTAAACACAGCCTCGAAGAGGATGGCCAACGCTGCGTGCACTAGAGTCACCATGTTGCCTGTAATTCCATCAAGACAAATACAATCAGTATCAGGATCAGAGGTTCAGACCAAGAATAGTGAAGGCGTTTATGCTATAAATGACAAGGAGGCTATGCTAACTCTAACAAAGTAGGCATAGAGTAACAAAACAACTCCATTACACTTAAGTTGCTGCTACCTGCATACACTAAATGGAACCAGAAGTATGTCGACTACTAGACAGCCATGAATGATGCCCAGGAGTATTGATTTGGAAACAATCAATCCTCCAATACTGATAAATTTTGGAGTATTAATTCGAAGATGACATGTACTACAGTACAGTGCAGTGCGTAAGAAGGAATGAATCCATTTTCAGATCGACACTAGCAGTAGTACACTAAAGAAATCGACACTGGACAGAGTCAATTAATATGTACAACTAGCACCCATTTGCATATATTCTGCACTTGAATTCAAACCAATCACTCTATTTCAGAAGATGCATGTACATGCATGCAGCTAGCGGACATGTGCCTGAGTGTAGAAAACCTATTCGATCTGTGTTTATCTAGTGCATTCCATTTGCCTTAATCTTAAATAACGGTTTTGTAATGCAGATGCTCTGCAACTTGGTCATAGTAAATAGTGTTGTGCATTACTGAAACACAGGCTGGAGTTGGGCATAAAGACCGAAACACAAGCCCATTTTCCGGTATTTTTTGGAATAGGTCATTCCTGGTTTCTAGTTTATACGTATGTAGGTGCCATCTCTGTTAGAGTTGTGTCGAATATAGTGTACAAGGTAGGTTACAGTTCGACTTGTAGTTGTATCGTGTTTACATAGGATGTGGAGTCGTGTACTAGTAGGACTCTTGTATCCTAGGCCTCTCATATATAGCGGGGGTAGACACACAATGTAACCTATGCCAGCATAATAGCACTGGCGCGCAAAGGGGAGCCGGCGCCCGGGTGGCCGGGGTGCGGTATTGTGATGGTGTCACGGGGAGGAGCGCCCGTAGTCAAGCCCCGGGGATGTAGTCATATCGGTGAACCTCGTTAACAAATCTCGGTGTCGTGCTCGTGTGATTGCTTGGTCCTCGGATGATCAACAGTATGCCTCGGATTTATTCTAACAAGTGGTATCATGAGAAAGGTTACGAGGAGGTCGTAGTTCTGTTGATTTAGAGGAAGGAGCGGAAGAATTCATTGGATCGATTTAATCACGTGCGGCGATCAAACAATTCGAGGGTGTAGCGAATATATCTGCTCGAGATAGCGATCGGAACCAGATGATGGCGTCAAGAGCATATATCGGGAGTCTTGCAGATCAGGCCGGTACCAGATCGATCTGGTGCGTCTCGGCGAGATGGAGTAGCAAGCGGTGGCGGCGGAATCGTATAGTGCCGAGACCGGTGCGTACAGCACCGAAAACCCATGTTCAAGTCCAAGACAGCCACGCGCAAGTGCCAGGTGCATGCGTGGTGTCCGAGCAGTGGATCAGCGTTGGATCAAGCGGTAGCCCATCAGGAGTGCAGCGTGGTGGCCCATGATGCTGGGTTGATGGCAAGGTCCATGTTGGGCCGCTGGGAGCAGCACGTATGTGAGGCTAGCTGACCAGGCTGAGGCTTGGTGCATGGCATGGGGGCGCTGCAGGGGGCTGCGCTGTGCGCTGGATACTGAAAGCTGCAGGCACTTGCGCATAGAGGACACGAGATTTGTTTGTGAAAAATATTGGCACAAAGACTAGTCGAAGCCGGGATGCTATCAGGAAGAAAGAAAGAAGATAAGTCCAGGAGCTATATACGTGTAGTGTTCACACGGGAAGGCTGTGAGGGATTTTGCTTTGGTTTTCTTTGCTAGTACACTTTTGTGTATGGATGGCGTTGGATACGGTGACGACTTGAGGAGTCTGGAGTGTGTCATGCAGTCGGATAATTTTGGCTGGGTCGGACTAGATAGTCTGACGGATCGACGTGAGTCGGTTGGTACAGAAGACAGTGGTGAGATCGGCGACGACGACGTAGGAGTGTGATGCTGATGGTGGCCGACTTCTGGGCGTGGAAACACGTGGCACATGCCTGAGTGCTTGTGTGGCTTCGACAAGGCTATGGCGCGGGGTTGATTCAAGACGGTGCACATGAGAGCTTGGAGTCGACGGGGCGCGGGGTGGCACGTACAACCACCATGGAGTCATGTTGAAGGTGGAGCTGGAGTTTGGAGGACTTCACTCGGTGCTGATTGAGGGGCTACGGCGCAAGTGCACAGAGAGTCGAAGCCTATTCAGCAGGAAAAGTGAGTGACACGTAATTTGGACTGGAGCCCAGTGGTCTGATGGAAGCGTGAAACTCGTCATCGGTCAGTGATGATCAATGGTACTCTGCAGTTGGAGTTGAGTGGTGTGGTTTCGCGACCCTTGAGACTCGGTCGGGACAGCGGAGGCTCGACGCGGTAATAGCGGCGAGGTGTGTGGTATGCACGGGACATGGAGATGGGCCAGGGCTCTGGTGGTCATACATGTGGTGAGACAACTGCGAATTTGACTTGGGATGACTACAAGCAACAGTGAAATTTCTTCATGTTTCAGACAGACGGTCAAGAAAGGAGCGGTGATGTTGAGTTCGGGTAACTCTTATGTGTGACGCCCAATATGTGAGTTGTTCACTTTCACGCAGGTCGGTGATCGGTGTGTGATGGTGTTGGACTTATACTCTAGAAGTTGGGAGCACAAACTAGAGTAACAAGGAACTTAATTTTGCTCGAGTGTTGACCGTGGTCAAGAAAAGAAGGGACTACAAGTTGCAGATGGAGTCATATGGAGTCTTTGGAGTAGCAGCGATACTCATGGGATAAGCTCAAGTCCAATGTACATGGAAGTTTGACGCATGGACGAACTCAAGGTGGTGGAGAATATTCGCCAAGGTGGAGTTTGTTAGAGTTGTGTCGAATATAGTGTACAAGGTAGGTTACAGTTTGACTTGTAGTTGTATCGTGTTTACATAGGATGTGGAGTCGGGTACTAGTAGGACTCTTGTATCCTAGGCCTCTCATATATAGCGGGGGTAGACACACAATGTAACCTATGCCAGCATAATAGCACTGGCGCGCAAAGGGGAGCCGGTGGCGTGTGCCGGCGCCCGGGTGGCCGGGGTGTGGTATTGTGATGGTGTCACGGGGAGGAGCGCCCGTAGTCAAGCCCCGGGGATGTAGCCATATCGGTGAACCTCGTTAAAAATATTGCTGTCGTGCTCGTGTGATTGCTTGGTCCTCGGATGATCAACAGTATGCCTCGGATTTATTCTAACAATCTCCACTGAAGATGGTTCAAACTACTACTCCAATACATACTAATAAAACTTGACACAGGCTAGTTCAAACTACATACTAATAAAACTAGATCAAGTTGGTGATAGACATCAGATGCTTCTAAACAAGCAAGGGGCATCGCTTCCTACTCCTAGGACACACGATTAATCATCAGACGGGCACAACTGAGGTTCACACGGGCAAACCAAGCACCAACGAAGAACTAAAAGCACAGAGCAAGACCTCCTCCGTCACTTACCTGATCGGCAACGGCAAGAGCGTGCTTCTAGGCAAGGGCGGCCTGCAGGCCATCCACCTGTGCCCGGAGCTCCTGCTATATGCCAGAGGTGTATCACCAATCAAAATCATCAGAATAAGTTCAAGAAATGATATGTTCTGGCCAAAATAAGAAAATCCAAACTAGATTATTTGTTTTTATGATTAAACATGCCTGTCTCCCATTATACATCCGAAGGATCTACATAACAATCCACGTTTGGATTCTCGGAGGATGTTCACGCAAGCAGCACGTCAGCGGTAAAGGGCCAAACCAAGCTAGAGGCTCCTCTATATGAAACCACATTAACACTAGCTAGTGTCTGAACATAAGGATTAAGTTGTCATGTGGGTATTCGGAAACCCCTGCAGGTGGGTTTGTTACCGATTTCCCCTAAAATGAGGAGAACACACATGTGGCGCTATGATTGATGCAGCAAAAATAAAGCATCCGCGCAGTCTGTTTCATCCTACTAATTGTGCCGCTTGTGAGGCATCGATTTCAATCTGTAGGCACGCTGGTGTTCTGCAGTTTGCGAAACCAGAGGAGGAGGCCGAACAGAGCACCTTTGTTGTCTCCGGCATTGACATTCACGCGAAGCTTCTCGACCAGGTAGACGCACACCGACATCCTCCTGTGACCGGTGGCGGCGTGCAGCGCCCCGGATCCAGCGTCCCTGGCGGCCTCCACCGCCTCCCTGACGTGGCCATTCCCGCCGTCTAGCACGCTCGCGATGCCTGACGGAAAAAAAATCATGCCCAAATCAGGATTGAGCACAAACAAACACCCAAGCGGAAAACCAGCATGGGGAGAGGGAGGCGCGGGCGTACTCTTGAAGCGGCCGAGGTCGTCGTCGACCGCCGGCTTGAGGAGCGGCGCTGCTGCTGGCATGCAGCTGCAGGGAGGAGGAAAGGGGACGGGGTTAGGGCCAGTGCAGGGTAGGACGTTGGGTCGGGGGGAGGGGGTGCTTACCATTGGTGGGGGCGGCGCCATGGCTGGCGGGGTGGAGGTGGGTAGGGTTTTGGCGACAACGACAGCCTCCTCCTCCTGGACGTGGTCGTCATGCACGTCGAGCGACGGGTGTGGGCGCTTCTGCATGGGCATTCCGGCCGCCTGACTGCCCTCCCCGCTCCTTGGCTCATCACTCGTCGCTCGTCGCGGGGGAGAGGACGGTCGGGCACGTGCGGGCGGGCGGAGGAGTGAGAGGGAGGAGGCAGGAGGTGTGTGGAGGCGGCTCGAGTCGAGTGGGAGGCAGATCGAGACGGATCTGGAGAGCGCATGGGGGAGGCCATGGACGGCGGGGAGCTCCGCCGGAGGGAGGTGGCGGCCGCGATCTGGAAGGGAGGAGGTGGCGGATGCGATCTGGAAGGGACGAGCGTGGATCCGACCACGGTCGTGGGAGAGAAGGGAAGGGGAGGGGTTGTCGGCGACCGGGGTTGGGGGAGAGGACGGAGGACGGCGGCGGCGGCTGGGTGGTTGGGGATCGAGGGATTGAGACGGAGGAGGAGCGAGAGGGTTGGGGGTGGCGGCTGTGGGACGAGAGGGGGAGAGTGGATCGGGGGAGAGGAGTGGATCAGGGAAGTTAGAGTTTGGGTGAGAGGGTGAGGGGGTGAGGGCTGCCGTTGGATCTAGAAGAATCCAACGGTGGTTGAGGCATGATCCGCGTGATATGCCTATGGACCAATCAGAGCGCACCAAACAATTTGAAGATTTTTTGACCATATAAATTGGTCATGATTGATTACATACAAATTTTTCATTTCATTTTTCAATGCTCAAAATGAGTTTTTTTGTGAAAGACCTATCAAATATTTGTTCAAATGATGTCATATTTTGCACAAGTTTACATCTTAGATTGGCAAACAACATTGACAAAGAGAGTTTTTATTTCTTTTGCATGAAAAAACAATTTTTCATTTTTTGAGTGCCCAAAATAAGTTTTTTCGTGAAGGACTTACCATATATTTGTTCCGAAATTATACCAAATCAATTTTCTAAAATACTAGGCTATATATAATGCACAATTGACCAAATGGTTAGGTGTCAAAAGTTTCGATGCACCTCTCATGAAAAAGATAAATTTCCACCGATTTAGTAGAAAGCGGGTAAATTTGTACTGCAGCTGCCTCATAGTTTGCTCTTTATTTTTTTCCAAAAATCATTTGTAGGTACATAAGTATCTATTTAATCATAGAAACACAAAAAAAATTCCAAGCTTCAACCACTAAGGAACGGTCATGCCCGCCGTTTTGACCCCATTTTGAAACAGGCATAAAAAATTCAAAAAAACAAAAAAAATTCAAAAACCTTCGCATTGTGTCATTATATGTGACCAAGTTACCAGGAAAAATAATAAACTTGTAATACGGCAATTCTTTTAAAAAAGTATTCTCAGAAACGAGCTATCATGTGTGGAGATCAATGGCTTTCAAGCCAAATGATCAATCTTATGGCCACGTTCATGGCATAGTTTGTTCAAATGATCTCATATTGTGCACAAGGGTGCATATTGGAATGGAAAACAATGTTGCCTAAGGAAATTTTCATTTTCTTTGGACGAAAAAATCATTTTCCATTTTTTGAGTGCCTCAAATGAGGTTGTTTGTGAAGAACCTACCAAATAATTGTTGCAAAATTGGACCGGATCATTTTCCTAAAATACTAGGCCATATTTAATTCACAATTGACCAAATGGTCGGGTGTAAAAAGTTTTGATCCACCTCTGGTGAAAAAGACAAATTTCCGCTGATTCAGTTGGAAGCGGGTCAAATTTGAACTGCAGCTGCCTCATAGTTTGCTCTTTATTTTTTCCAAAAATCATTTCTAGGTACAAAAGTATCTATTTAATCAGAGAAACATCAAAAGTTTTCCAAGATTCAAGCACTAGTTAGGAACGGTCAAGCCCGCCGTTTTGACCGCATTTTGAAACGGGCATAAAAAATTCAAAAAAAACAAAAAATTGGAAAACCTTTGCATTGTGTCATTATATGTGACCAAGTTTCTAGGAAAAATAATAAAATTTTAATACGGAAATTATTTTTAAAAAGTGTTCTCAGAAATGAGCTATCATGCGTGAAGATTCATGGCTTTCAAGCCAAATGATCAATCTTATAGCCACATTCATGGAATAGTTTGTTCAAATGATCTCATATGGTGCACAAGGGTGCATCTTGGAATTCCAAACAATGTTGTCTAAGGGATTTTTAATTTTCTTTGCACAAAAAATTCATTTTCCATTTTCCGAGTGCCTGAAATGAGTTTTTTTTTGTGAAGGACCTACCATATATTTGTTGCAAAATTGGACCAAATCAATTTTCTAGAATACTAGGCCATATTTAATGCACAATTGACAAAATGGTTGGGTGTCAAAAGTTTTGATCCACCTCTGGTGAAAAAGACAAATTCCCGCCGATTTAGTAGGAAGAGGGTCAAATTTGAACTGCAGCTGCCTCATAGTTTGCTTTTTATTTTTTCCAAAAATCATGTCTAGGTACACAAGTGTCTATTTAATCATAGAAACATCAAAATTGTTCCAAGATTCAACCACTAGCTAGGAACGGTGAAGCCCGTCGTTTTGACCGCATTTTGAAACGGGAATAAAAAATTCAAAAAAAATCAAAAAATTGGCAAACCTTCGCATTGTGTCATTATATGTGACCAAGTTTCCAGGAAAAATAATAAACCTGTAATACAGAAATTATTTTAAAAAAGTGTTCTCATAAATGAGCTATCATGTGTGAAGATTAATGGCTTTCAAGCCAAATGATAAATCTTATGTCCACATTCATGGCATAGTTTGTTCAAATGATCTCATATTGTGCACAAGGGTGCATCTTGGAATTCCAAACAATGTTGCCTAAGGGAGTTTTCATTTCTTTGCACAGAAAGTTCATTTTCCATTTTTCGAGTGCCTGAAATGAGTTTTTTTTTGTGAAGGATCTACCATATATATGTTGCAAAATTGGACCAAATCAATTTTATAAAATACTAGGCCATATTTAATGCACAATTGACAAAATGGTTGGGTGTCAAAAGTTTTGATCCACCTCTAGTGAAAAATACAAATTCCCGCCGATTCAGTAGGAAGCGGGTCAAATTTGAACCGCAGCTGCTTCATAGTTTGCTCTTTATTTTTTCCAAAAATCATTTCTAGGTACACAAGTATCTATTTAAGCATAAATACATGGTTTGGTGGTGATACATCGAGGTTTGGACGGTGGCCGAGGGCCCCAACTCTAGAGCGCATAAGCTCGCATTCCCGCCGCGTGGTCACCGCGTGACCGTGGCGTTGCCATGCGTTCTGGGCAGCCTAGGAATGTCTAGTGTGTTGGGCACTCCCCAGGTAGGTGATAGGAAGAAAATTACAACATAAGATTCTCATGAGGAGAGCGAACTATGCTCAAAGATGAATTTGCGGCCAAGTGTTTGATTAGCGGTACGGGAAATGCACATGGCCAATGGGCGTGAGTTTTGGCTGAGGATGATTATATACTAAGAAGAATGTCTTCACAAATTTTCAGCTCATAAGGAGGATCCTAGGTGGTACTTGCTTTGCAAAGTACCACACTCGACATAAATACGAACGTTGAAGCTGGGCTCAAAATAATGAATGGATTGAGCTGAAATTTGGTGGAGCATGGTTATTTGGGCATAGGAAAGCACTATAGAAAATAGATACCATTTGGACATGCGAAAGTGGTACTTCCTTACAAGGCTCTTCTCTGGACAGAAACTTCGGAAAATTAGTGAGAGAAATTGGCTAAATGAAATGAGCTCAAATTTGGTGTAGGTAAGTTACATGTGCATATAAAATATGTGGAAAAAATTCAACTCATTAGGATATGCTTTGCTAGTACTTCTTTCACAAAGATTCTAGGTGGACAAAAACTTTGGAAATTTTCCGGGGAAGATTTACTGGGCAAATGGAGCTGAATTTTGTCCTGAGGCAATGATTTGGATAGGAAAGAGTGCCCAAAATTTTTGAGGGCAACCAAGAATATACAAATAGCACTTCCTTCACAATGCTCTTCTCTGGACAGAAACTTTAGAAAATTAATGAGAGAAATTGGCTAAATGAACTAAGCTCAAATTTGGTGTAGGTAAGTTACATAGGCATATAGAATATGTGGCAAAAATTCAACTCATTAGGATATGCATAGCTAGTACTTATTTCACAAAGGTTCTAGGTGGACAAAAACTTTGGAAATTTGCCGAGGAAGATTTACTGGGCAAATGGAGCTGAATTTTGTCATGAGGCAATGATTTGGATAGGAAATAGTGCCCAAATTTTGAGGGCAATCAAGAATATATAAATAGCACTTCCTTCACAAAGTGTTTTTCTGAACAGAATAGGAAAATGAATATTTTTGAATTATTTTTGAACTAGGCAAGGAAGGTTTTTTACATATTTGACGAAGATATGACCAAAGAATTTATGAATTTATGAGATTTTTTGGGAATTTTTGGAATGACAGAAATATAGGTTGCTTCACAACCTAGGGCAAAAACTGACACATGGACATGACACATATGCAAAACTGATGAGGTGGCGCCTAGTCATAGCAACCAACCACAATTTACAAGGTTATGACCATCTATATTGGTCATGATCAGCTAGAAATAAGGCAGCGGACTAGTGCTATCTGCTTTATGACCATTTCATGTAAGGAAATTACGACCTTTCTGACCAAAATGGTCATTATAGTTTAGGGTTTGGATCCCCCGGAACAGCTTTTGACCAATTGGTCTCAAATGGTCATAGATCTATGACCAATTCTTCCAGGGTCACTGACAGAAGGTCACTAGTAACATATTTCTTGTAGTGTACTCCCACCGCTGGCCAGGCCATCCCTCCACTCACCCACACCCCCTGTTATTCTGCGGCGACGACAGCCTCACACCGAAGCCAAACCGGTGAACCCTCGTACTCCTCTCTGCATCGGCATACACTGTCGTGTCTTCCCTGGCTCCGCGTCGTCCCCTTCCTAGGCCTCGCCGTCGTCCACCGCCCTGGTCCTCTCGATGTGGCGTGGTCAACATGGTCAATGAACGACTTCCATCGGACGTGGACTATACATGGAGAGGCTGACAGCTGGGTCCACGGCCGTAGCAAGGAAATGCCTCCTTATTACGCTCAAAATAATTATTCCTCCAACTAACATCTGGGACCCACCGGAAGGGCCTCTGTATTTCGTGAAAAAACATTCCCCCCGCTGACAGGTCGGACCCACCAGCTATATCTGAAGGAAATATGCCCTAGAGGCAATAATAAAGTTATTATTTATTTCCTCATATCATGATAAATCTTTATTATTCATGCTAGAATTGTATTAACCGGAAACATAATACATGTGTGAATACATAGACAAAACTATAGTCACTAGTATGCCTCTACTTGACTAGCTCATTAATCAAAGATGGTTATGTTTCCTAACCATAGACATGTGTTGTCATTTGATTAGTGGGATCACATCATTAGAAGAATGATGTGATTGACATGACCCATTATGTTAGCCTAGCACTTGATCGTTTAGTATACTGATATTGCTTTCTTCATGACTTATACAAAGTTCCTGCAACTATGAGATTGTGCAACTCCCGTTTATCGAAAGAACACTTTGTGTGCTACCAAACGTCACAACGTAACTGGGTGATTATAAAGGTGCTCTACAGGTGTTTCCGAAGGTACATGTTGGGTTGGCATAATTCGAGATTAGGATTTGTCACTCCGATTGTCGGAGAGGTATCTCTGGGCCCTCTTGGTAATACTCATCACCTAAGCCTTGCAAGCATGTAACTAATAAGTTAGTTATGAGATGACATATTACGGAACGAGTAAAGAGACTTGCCGGTAACGAGATTGAACTAGGTATTGGATACCGACGATCAAATCTCGGGCAAGTAACATACCGATGACAAAGGGAACAAAGTATGTTGTTATGCGGTTTGACCGATAAAGATCTTCGTAGAATATGTAGGAACCAATATGGGCATCCAGGTCCCGCTATTGGTTATTGACCGAGAATGGTTTTAGGTCATGTCTACATAGTTCTCGAACCCGTAGGGTCCGCACGCTTAACGTTTCGATGACAGTTTTATTATGAGTTTATAAGTTTTGATGTACCGAAGTTTGTTCGGAGTCCAGGATGTGATCACGGACATGACGAGGAGTCTCGAAATGGTCGAGACATAAAGATTGATATATTGGAAGCCTATGTTTGGACTTCGGAATGGTTCCGGGTGAAAACGGGATTTTACCGGAACACCGGGGGGTTACCGGAACCCTCCCGGGGGTTAATGGGCCTTAGTGGGCCATGAGGGAGAAGAGGAAGGGCCGGCCAGGGCAGGCCGCGCGCCCCCTCCCCCCCTAGTCCGAATAGGACAAGGAGAGGGGGGGCGGCGCCCCCCTTCCCTCTTTCCCTCCCCCCAAGTCCTAATCCAACTAGGAAAGGGGGGGGGGAGTCCTACTCCCGGTGGGAGTAGGACTCCTCCGGCGCCTCCTCCAAGGGCCGGCCGCACCCCCCCTTGCTCCTTTATATACGGGGGCAGGGGGCACCCCATAGACACACAAGTTGATCTACGGATCGTTCCTTAGCCGTGTGCGGTGCCCCCTTCCACCATATTCCACCTTGGTCATATCGTCGCGAAGCTTAGGCGAAGCCCTGTGCCGGTAGAACATCAAGATCGTCACCACGCCGTCATGCTGACGGAACTCTCCCTCGACACTCGGCTGGATCGGAGTTCGAGGGACGTCATCAAGCTGAACGTGTGCTGAACTCGGAGGCTCCGTATGTTCGGTGCTTGGATCGGTCGGATCGTGAAGACGTACGACTACATCAACCGCGTTGTGCTAATGCTTCTGCTTACGGTCTACGAGGATACGTGGACAAACACTCTCCTCTCTCGTTGCTATATCATCATCATGATCTTGCGTGTGCGTAGGAAATTTTTTGAAATTACTACGTTCCCCAACAGTGGCATCCGAGCCTAGGTTTTATGCGTTGATGTTATATGCACGAGTAGAACACAAGTGAGTTGTGGACGATATAAGTCATACTGCCTACCAGCATGTCATACTTTGGTTCAGCGGTATTGTGAGATGAAGCGGCCCGGACCGACATTACGCGTACGCTTACGCGAGACTGGTTTCACCGTTACGAGCACTCGTGCTTAAAGGTGGCTGGCGGGTGTCTGTCTCTCTCACTTTAGTTGAACCGAGTATGGCTACGCCCGGTCCTTGTGAAGGTTAAAACGGAGTCTATTTGACAAACTATCATTGTGGTTTTGATGCGTAGGTAAGAACGGTTCTTGCTAAGCCCGTAGCAGCCACGTAAAATTTGCAACAACAAAGTAGAGGACGTCTAACTTGTTTTTGCAGGGCATGTTGTGATGTGATATGGTCAAGACGTGATGCTATATTTTATTGTATGAGATGATCATGTTTTGTAACCGAAGTTATCGGCAACTGGCAGGAGCCATATGGTTGTCGCTTTATTGTATGAAATGCAAACGCCCTGTAATTGCTTTACTTTATCACTAAGCGGTAGCGATAGTCGTAGAAGCAATAGATGGCGTAAACGACAACGATGCTACGATGGAGATCAAGGTGTCGCGCCGGTGATGTTGGTGATCACGATGGTGCTTCGGAGATGGAGATCACAAGCACAAGATGATGATGGCCATATCATATCACTTATATTGATTGCATGTGATGTTTATCCTTTATGCATCTTATCTTGCTTTGATTGACGGTAGCATTTTAAGATGATCTCTCACTACAATTATCAAGTAGTGTTCTACCTGAGTATGCACCGTTGCCAAAGTTCGTCGTGCCGAGACACCACGTGATGATCGGGTGTGATAAGCTCTACGTCCATCTACAACGGGTGCAAGCCAGTTTTGCACACGCAGAATACTCAGGTTAAACTTGACAAGCCTAGCATATGCAGATATGGCCTCGGAACACGGAGACCGAAAGGTCGAGCGTGAATCATATAGTAGATATGATCAACATAATGATGTTCACCATTGAAAACTACTCCATCTCACGTGATGATCGGTTATGGCTTAGTTGATTTGGATCACGTAATCACTTAGATGACTAGAGAGATGTCTGTCTAAGTGGGAGTTCTTAAGTAATATGATTAATTGAACTTAAATTTATCATGAACTTAGTACCTGATAGTATCTTGCTCGTCTATGTTTGTTTGTAGATAGATGGCTCGTGCTGTTGTTCCGTTGAATTTTAATGCGTTCCTTGAGAAAGCAAAGTTGAAAGATGATGGTAGCAATTACACGGACTGGGTCCGTAACCTGAGGATTATCCTCATTGCTGCACAGAAGAGTTACGTCCTGGAAGCACCGCTGGGTGCCAGGCCTGCTGCTGATGCAACTGACGATGCTAAGAATGTCTGGCAGAGCAAAGCTGATGACTACTCTATGGTTCAGTGTGCCATGCTTTACGGCTTAGAACCGGGTCTTCAACGACGTTTTGAACGTCATGGAGCATATGAGATGTTCCAGGAGTTGAAGTTAATATTTCAAGCAAATGCCCGGATTGAGAGATATGAAGTCTCCAATAAGTTCTATAGCTGCAAGATGGAGGAGAATAGTTCTGTCAGTGAACATATACTCAGAATGTCTGGGTATAACAATCACTTGATTCAACTAGGAGTTAATCTTCCTGCTGATAGTGTCATTGACAGAATTCTTCAATCACTGCCACCAAGCTACAAGAGCTTTGTGATGAACTATAATATGCAAGGGATGAACAAGACTATTCCCGAGCTCTTCGCGATGCTGAAAGCCACGGAGGTAGAAATCAAGAAGGAGCATCAAGTGTTGATGGTCAACAAGACCACTAGTTTCAAGAAGAAGGGCAAAGGGAAGAAGAAGGGGAACTTCAAAAAGAACGGCAAGCAAGTTGCTGCTCAAGAGAAGAAACCCAAGTCTAGACCTAAGCCTGAAACTGAGTGCTTCTACTGCAAGCAGACTGGTCACTGGAAGCGGAACTGCCCCAAGTATTTGGCGGATAAGAAGGATGGCAAAGTGAACAAAGGTATATGTGATATACATGTTATTGATGTGTACCTAACTAGAGCTCGTAGTAGCACCTGGGTATTTGATACTGGTTCTGTTGCTAATATTTGCAACTCGAAACAGGGACTACGGAATAAGCGAGCACTGGCCAAGGACGAGGTGACGATGCGCGTGGGAAACGGTTCCAAAGTCGATGTGATCGCGGTCGGCACGCTACCTCTACATCTACCATCGGGATTAGTTTTAGACCTAAATAATTGTTATTTGGTGCCTGCGTTGAGCATGAACATTATATCTGGATCTTGTTTGATGCGAGACGGTTATTCATTTAAATCAGAGAATAATGGTTGTTCTATTTATATGAGTAGTATCTTTTATGGTCATGCGCCCTTGAAGAGTGGTCTATTTTTATTGAATCTCGATAGTAGTGATACACATATTCATAATGTTGAAGCCAAAAGATGCAGAGTTGATAATGATAGTGCAACTTATTTGTGGCACTGCCGTTTGGGTCATATCGGTGTAAAACGCATGAAGAAACTCCATACTGATGGACTTCTGGAATCACTTGATTATGAATCGCTTGGTACTTGCGAACCGTGCCTTATGGGCAAGATGACTAAAACACCGTTCTCCGGAACTATGGAGAGAGCAACAGATTTGTTGGAAATCATACATACAGATGTATGTGGTCCGATGAATGTTGAGGCTCGTGGCGGATATCGTTATTTTCTCACCTTCACAGATGATTTAAGCAGATATGGGTATATCTACTTAATGAAGCACAAGTCTGACACATTTGAAAACTTCAAAGAATTTCAGAGTGAAGTAGAAAATCATCGTAACAAGAAAATAAAGTTTCTACGATCTGATCGTGGAGGAGAATATTTGAGTTACGAGTTTGGTTTACATTTGAAACAATGCGGAATAGTTTCACAACTCACGCCACCTGGAACACCACAACGAAATGGTGTGTCCGAACGTCGTAATCATACTTTACTCGATATGGTGCAATCTATGATGTCTCTTACAGATTTACCGCTACCGTTTTGGGGTTATGCTTTAGAGACGGCCGCATTCACGTTAAATAGGGCACCATCAAAATCCGTTGAGACAACGCCTTATGAACTGTGGTTTGGCAAGAAACCAAAGTTGTCGTTTCTTAAAGTTTGGGGCTGCGATGTTTATGTGAAGAAACTTCAACCAGATAAGCTCGAACCTAAATCGGAGAAATGTGTCTTCATAGGATACCCAAAAGAGACTGTTGGGTACACCTTCTATCACAGATCCGACGGCAAGACATTCGTTGCTAAGAATGGATCCTTCCTAGAGAAGGAGTTTCTCTCGAAAGAAGTGAGTGGGAGGAAAGTAGAACTTGATGAGATAACTGTATCTACTCCCTTATTGGAAGGTAGTTCATCACGAGAATTGGTTCCCGTGACAACTACACCAATTAGTGAGGAAGCTAATGATATTGATCATGAAACTTCAGATCAAGTATCTGCTGAACCTCGTAGGTCTACCAGAATAAGATCCGCACCAGAGTGGTACGGTAATCCTATTCTGGAAGTCATGTTACTTGACCATGATGAACCTACGAACTATGAGGAAGCGATGATGAGCCCAGATTCCGCAAAATGGCTAGAAGCCATGAAATCTGAGATGGGATCCATGTATGAAAACAAAGTATGGACTTTAGTTGACTTGCCCGATGATCGGCAAGCCATTGAGAATAAATGGATCTTTAAGAAGAAGACTGACGCTGATGGTAATGTTACTGTCTATAAAGCTCGACTTGTCGCGAAAGGTTTTCGACAAGTTCAAGGGGTTGACTACGATGAGACTTTCTCACCAGTAGCGATGCTTAAGTCTGTCCGAATCATGTTGGCTATTGCTGCATTTCATGATTATGAAATTTGGCAAATGGATGTCAAGACTGCATTCTTGAATGGATTTCTAGAAGAAGAGTTGTATATGATGCAGCCGGAAGGTTTTGTTGATCCAAAAGGTGCTAACAAAGTGTGCAAGCTCCAACGTTCCATTTATGGACTGGTGCAAGCATCTCGGAGTTGGAATAAACGCTTTGATAGTGTGATCAAAGCACATGGTTTTATACAGACTTTTGGAGAAGCCTGTATTTTACAAGAAAGTGAGTGGGAGCTCTGTAGCATTTCTAGTTTTATATGTTGATGACATATTGTTAATTGGAAATGATATAGAATTTCTGGATAGCATAAAAGGATACTTGAATAAAAGTTTTTCAATGAAAGACCTCGGTGAAGCTGCTTATATATTGGGAATCAAGATCTATAGAGATAGATCAAGACGCTTAATAGGACTTTCACAAAGCACATACCTTGACAAAATTTTGAAAAAGTTCAAAATGGATCAGGCTAAGAAAGGATTCTTGCCTGTGCTACAAGGTGTGAAGTTGAGTCAAACTCAATGCCCGACCACAGCAGAAGATAGAGAGAAAATGAAAAATGTTCCCTATGCTTCAGCCATAGGCTCTATCATGTATGCAATGCTGTGTACCGGACCTGACGTATGCTTAGCAATAAGCTTGGCAGGAAGGTACCAAAGTAATCCAGGAGTGGATCACTGGACAGCGGTCAAGAACATCCTGAAATACCTGAAAAGGACTAAGGATATGTTTCTCGTATATGGAGGTGACAAAGAGCTAGTCGTAAATGGTTACGTCGATGCAAGCTTTGACACTGATCTGGACGATTCTAAATCGCAAACCGGATACGTGTTTATATTAAACGGTGGAGCTATAAGTTGGTGCAGTTCTAAACAAAGCGTCGTGGCGGGATCTACATGTGAAGCAGAGTACATAGCTGCTTCTGAAGCAACAAATGAAGGAGTCTGGATGAAGGAGTTCATTTCCGATCTAGGTGTCATACCTAGTGCATCGGAACCAATGAAGATCTTCTGTGACAATACTGGTGCAATTGCTTTGGCAAAGGAATCCAGATTTCACAAGAGGACCAAGCACATCAAAAGACGCTTCAATTCCATTCGAGACCAAGTCCAAGTGGGAGACATAGAGATTTGCAAGATACATACGGATCTGAATGTTGCAGACCCGTTGACTAAGCCTCTCTCACGAGCAAAACATGATCAGCACCAAGACTCCATGGGTGTTAGAATCATTACTATGTAATCTAGATTATTGACTCTAGTGCAAGTGGGAGACTGAAGGAAATATGCCCTAGAGGCAATAATAAAGTTATTATTTATTTCCTCGTAGCATGATAAATGTTTATTATTCATGCTAGAATTGTATTAACCGGAAACATAATACATGTGTGAATACATAGACAAAACTATAGTCACTAGTATGCCTCTACTTGACTAGCTCATTAATCAAAGATGGTTATGTTTCCTAACCATAGACATGTGTTGTCATTTGATTAGTGGGATCACATCATTAGAAGAATGATGTGATTGACGTGACCCATTATGTTAGCCTAGCACTTGGTCGTTTAGTATACTGCTATTGCTTTCTTCATGACTTATACAAAGTTCCTGCAACTATGAGATTGTGCAACTCCCGTTTACCGGAAGAACACTTTGTGTGCTACCAAACGTCACAACGTAACTGGGTGATTATAAAGGTGCTCTACAGGTGTTTCCGAAGGTACATGTTGGGTTGGCATAATTCGAGATTAGGATTTGTCACTCCGATTGTCGGAGAGGTATCTCTGGGCCCTCTCGGTAATACTCATCACCTAAGCCTTGCAAGCATGTAACTAATAAGTTAGTTATGAGATGACGTATTACGGAACAAGTAAAGAGACTTGCCGGTAACGAGATTGAAATAGGTATTGGATACCGACGATCAAATCTCGGGCAAGTAACATAACGATGACAAAGGGAACAAAGTATGTTGTTATGCGGTTTGACCGATAAAGATCTTCGTAGAATATGTAGGAACCAATATGGGCATCCAGGTCCCGCTATTGGTTATTGACCGAGAATGGTTTTAGGTCATGTCTACATAGTTCTCGAACCCGTAGGGTCCACACGCTTAACGTTTCGATGACAGTTTTATTATGAGTTTATAAGTTTTGATGTACTGAAGTTTGTTCGGAGTCCTGGATGTGATCACGGACATGACGAGGAGTCTCGAAATGGTCGAGACATAAAGATTGATATATTGGAAGCCTATGTTTGGACTTCGGAATGGTTCCGGGTGAAAACGGGATTTTACCGAAACACCGGGGGGTTACCGGAACCCTCCCGGGGGTTAATGGGCCTTAGTGGGCCATGAGGGAGAAGAGGAAGGGCCGGCCAGGGCAGGCCGCGCGCCCCCTCCCCCCCTAGTCCGAATAGGACAAGGAGAGGGGGGGCGGCACCCCCCTTCCCTCTTTCCCTCCCCCCAAGTCCTAATCCAACTAGGAAAGGGGGGGAGTCCTACTCCCGATGGGAGTAGGACTCCTCCGGCGCGCCTCCTCCAAGGGCCGGCCGCACCCCCCCCCCTTGCTCCTTTATATACGGGGGCAGGGGGCACCCCATAGACACACAAGTTGATTTACGGATCGTTCCTTAGCCGTGTGCGGTGCCCCCTTCCACCATATTCCACCTCGGTCATATCGTCGCGAAGCTTAGGCGAAGCCCTGTGCCGGTAGAACATCAAGATCGTCACCACGCCGTCGTGCTGATGGAACTCTCCCTCGACACTCGGCTGGATCGGAGTTCGAGGGACGTCATCGAGCTGAACGTGTGCTGAACTCGGAGGCTCCGTACGTTCGGTGCTTGGATCGGTCGGATCATGAAGACGTACGACTACATCAACCGCGTTATGCTAACGCTTCCGCTTACGGTCTACGAGGGTACGTGGACGAACACTCTCCTCTCTCGTTGCTATATCATCATCATGATCTTGCGTGTGCGTAGGAATTTTTTTGAAATTACTACATTCCCCAACAATATCTTCTCACACAAGGAAGTGCCTCCTTATTACGCACAAAAAAATGAATACTCCCCCTGCTAGCTGCGAGCCAACATAGTGGGAGGCTGACTTGTGGGCCTACTAAGTTGACGGGGATGGAGGGCTTTGTCAACTTAGTCAATATGAACAATTCTAGCTCCAGTGACCGTACGATATCCTTCCAACGGCCGTCGTACTTGTTCAACCTCTGATCTTCTTGCTCCAGCCGCCCAAAGCAGCGCCGGTCATGTCGCCTGCTCCTGCCTCACGTGGCCGGTTGTGCTGCCGCGGAGGCCTCACCGCCCCCGACTACTCCCACCGCTGGCCAGGCCATCCCTCCACTCACCCACACCCCCCCTGTTATTCTGATTATTTCTGCAGCGACGGCAGCCTCACACCGAAGCCGAACCAGTGAACCCTCGTACTCCTCTCCGTGCGGGCATCCAGTGACGTGTCTTCCCCGGCTCCGCGTCGTCCCCTTCCTAGGCCTCGCCGTCATCCACCGCCCTGGTGCTCTCGGCGTGGCGTGGTCAACGTGGTCAAGGAACAACTTCCATCAGAAGAGCACTGTACGTGGAGAGGCTGACAGCTGGGTCCACGGCCGCAACAAGGAAGTGCCTCCTTATTACGCAGAAAATAATGATTCCTCCACCTGATAGCAGGGACCCATCGGACGGGCCACCGTATTTTGCAAAAAAACATTTCCCTCTGACTGCTGGGACCCACCAGCTACACCTTCGCACGCAAGGAAGTGCGTCCATATTATGGGCAAAAAAACCGATTCGCCCCCTAACTGCTGGGACCCACCAACTACATCTTCGCACGGAAGGAAGTGCCTGACAGTCGGGACCCACCTGGTCGAAGCGTACGTAGCGTTGTCATTCTGGTCGTGAACGTGTACGTACATATTGGTCGATGTAGAGGCGTGCACGTGTCGTAGTAGTGGCGCGCACGTAGCATATAGACGTACGTACAACGGCCAGGGTGCAAGAAAGTAAATACGGCCACGTACGTACATACGGGTGGGTTCTCGAACGCCTACTCGTGCATAAGTACGGCCAGGGCTCGTGTACATGGCTGGGTCGGAACGGAGAAACTGCGTCGTCGCCGTGTTCATGGGGAGCCAACCGGCTGGATCGGAATGAAATGCGACGTCGTGTTCATCGGGAGGGCTCGAATGGAACAACCGATGAAAACGAGGCCTGGCGTGCCGTAGAACGGAGGAAACGGCCTTGTGTTCGACTGACCACATTCGAAACGGGATCTTGTTCATCGGGAGGGGTTTGGCGTATCGCAAAACGGAGGAAATGGACTTCTATTGGATCTCCTATGGTCGAAACGAGGTCATGTTGATCGGGAGGGGTGTGGCGTACCGCAAAACAGAGGAAACGGACTTGTGTTGGAGTGCTACGGTCCAAACGGGGGTCCTGTTCATCGGAAGGGGTGTGGCGTACTGCAAAACGGGACTCCACGGGATACTGTTCATATCCATCGTCGACCTCCTCTAGCCTCCACGGACTACTGTTCATCCACCGTCGACCTCCTCCAGCCTCCACCTGTGACTGTTCATCCACGAGCTCCTGTTCATCCAGCCTCCACCGCATGCTACTCCACCGGCTACTATTCAACCAGCCCTCTCCACGGGGTACTGTTCAACCACGCCTCCACGGGCTACTGTTCATCTAGCCCTCCACCGGCTACTGTTCAACCAGCCCTCCAGGGGGTCCTGTTCATCCAGCCCTCCACGGGGTCCTGTTCATCCAGCCCCAACCGGCTCGATCAGGGTCCTATTCATCCAGAGGCAACACCACGGGGTCCTGTTCATCCACCCCCACCGGGAACTGTTC
>NC_041385.1:245324587-245338909 GCF_002162155.2 Triticum dicoccoides
ACAACGCTCACTGTTCATCAAGGGAAGGAGGCAACAGGGTTCGATCAGCTTCAGTTAGCAGCAGTAGCAAAGGAATCACTCGGGTTCAGTAACGTAGCTAGTGCAATCGCTCGGGTTCAGTTAGAGCCCAACGCCTCGCACACACACACGTGCGTACATGTACGAGAGAAACGCGCATTGCTCGGCCCCCGACCACCCACCGTAACCGGGAACTCCCGAAATTTTCTTCTCCCTCGCTTCTACCACAATTTTTTCTGTCATGGACGGCCCAAAGAATGTCATGCAACTGCGTCTCCGGCCCGTCCAGGACGAAAAGCCCATTTTTTGTCATGATTTTTTGTCATAGAAGTAGGAGCCCACCACATCTATGATGATACAGGTTTTGTCACAATTATCATCATAGAAGTGTCATAAGTATGACAAATTTTTTTCGTTCGACCCAAAATGTCACGGATGTGTCTTTTTTTTGTAGTGATTGTTTCAACAATCAAACTCATGACTTTGAATCTCTGGGGCAAATCAAAAAGTTGGAGCAGATTAATGGAATGGCCTCTGATCATCCTGTGATCTCCTGATTTGGGCAACAAGGTGTGCCTCAATATAGTGTTCATTGTGGCCAATCCAGGCATCAAGAAATACACTGAACCTAGCTTGTGAGTCTCCAAGGCCTTGTCAGGTATCTCCTTGTACATATTGGCCATGGAGTTGTGATCCTTCTTCTTCTCAGCATAGACATCAATGTCGTTCTCGGCTTCTTTGGGGGCTTTTATGAGCTTGGCCCACTCATCAACAGTAGATTGGTACCTTGTACCTTCAGCCATCCACACAATCTTCCCATCAGGATAGAAATGTGCTATAGAGTAAAACTGCATAATGAGCTCATCATTCCATTTGGTCAATTTCCGACCCACAAACTTGTCAACACCATTGAGTTTGAAGCTCTCATGTACTCCTGGAAAATGATCTTCATTCTCATCAATATACTGCCAATCAATCCACTTCATATCACAGACAATGGGCTTCTTGTCAAGCAACACTATCTCATAGAAATCATGTTGTTCTTTGGTGTGAAATCTATAGTCCACAGCAGTCCTTCTCCTCATAGCATATGGATCAGCTTGTCTCCATAGTTTGTGACCTGCATCCTTTCTCTCTTTCATGTTCTCAGCTACTGGATGATTGCCATCATGGTCTGGAATCTTTGGCTTGAGTTTCTTGAGCACTTGGGCTCCATCATCTTCTTCTTCAACCTCAGGCACTGGGGCCTTGTTCTTCTCTGCAACAGGAATGTTCCTGGTGCTTCTTTTGGGTGCAGTCTTGGATGCTTGAGCTGGAGCTTTGGGGGTTGTCTTGGGCTTTGAAGGAGCAGCCCCAGACTTGATGGCATCCCCCATCAGCTTTTGTGACATGGGAGGAGGTGCAAAATCCTCTTCTTCCTCCTCACTTACAGAATCTCTCGTCATAGATGGATTTCCAAGCACTCTTGCAACTGTTTTCCTGACCCTTTCTTTTCTCTTCTTGTCATCTACATCTTCTCTGTCTTCTAGAGTGAATTCCATTATCTCTTGAGTTGATGCCCTGGCCTTTGACATAGGCACACTTTTGGCAGGTGCTTTCTTGTGCTGACCTGGATTGGTAGAAGCAGCAGCAACATACTCTTTCTTGAGAACCTTCTTCTTTGAGATGACTTCTTCAATTTCAAAGTCCTCATCCTCATATTCTGAAGTTTTCTTCTTTCTCTGCCAATTTGTGCCTTAGGCAGGTTGCTTGGTGTGCTCCTGCTACCCTCATCATAGCTGCCAAAGGGACTAGTGCCCTCACTAAAGTCCATCTGCTCCTCTGACTTGTTCTGGCTGTCACTCTGATCAGACATACTGCACTGCAAACTGAGAGCTGACCCTGTGAGTAGTTGTAGATGAGCATCACAAACTGCAGAGTTTTTGCAAAAAGAATGAGTCAAAAACTTTTTTAGTTTTCTATAGGAAGCATTTCGGAGCTACCGATTTGTAAAACTCGATGACACCAAAGCAACTTTGGAGTCTAAACTAGTGGAATCAGTCAGATCGAGACACAGTTCAGTGACTACGAGTTTGCTAGGGTTTCACAAAGTCCCGAACTTGGTCACACCGATTTGCAATTTTCGGTCAGATCGAAAATCAGATGTGCAACGGCCTAAGCCAAATCGGTGAGACCAATTTCTACAGTTCGGTCGGTCCGAGATGAGTCCGGCGAAAACCTAACCCTAAATTTTCAAATCAAAATTAATCTAAATGATGTTTTCTATGGATAGATCGATCTCATACTTGGAAAGAAACATGGCATTGCCTTTGTGCTAAGAATCAGAGTTAAAAGAATGGACAAAGTGTCGAACTTATACCCTAACTTGGCGATGAGCTCGCTACGGCGGCAACGGAGGTGAAGATTTTCGTTGACGGCGGCGGAGACCAGTGGCATGAGGTCGCTGGCAACGAGAGGACGATCCGGAGACCCGAGGTGGCAGAGCAGGACACGCGCGGGTGAAGAGGTTTTGGAGGAATTTTCAAAATTTGACCCGTCGGTATATATATCTGTCAGGACCCCGACTCGATGTCACATCGATCTAGCCGGTAACACCTCATATCACTTTGCGGCCTCACGCACGGTATCCCCACGGGTGTCGCCTTACCTTTGCCCGGGACCGTTTGCGCCTTTTGGCTCACGTATATGATAGTGTCGCTAGCATCCATATGATAAAGAGCCCGGGCTGACATGACTAGTCGTAAACCCAAAGTGGCACAGACTTACAGGGACAGGCATCCATGACCCAGCTTCGAACGTGTCGGTCATCAGCAAGTGGGTCCGGGCTGTAGCACTGGGCTAGCAGGACTCCGGTAAACCGGGCTGTAGCGGGCTAACAGGACTCCGGTACTCAAAGCGTGACATTTCCCCGAAGGGACAGACACAGGAACGAAGAAGGACACATGCCGGCCAGCCTAAGTGTTCCAGAGCAGTAGCAAGCCACCATGGCTCAGCGGTAACACTAGGAGACATTTCCCGGTAAGAGAGGCTACTAAAGATAAACAACTAGATAGTCAGATCCCACACATACCAAGCATTTCAATAACATACACACAATATGCTCGATATGTGCAATACAACATGGCATCACAAAATGACTCTACGACTCAAGTAGTTTATTCAATAGGCTCCGAGGAGCGAGACATTACAAACATGGGTCTCATGACCCAACAATCAGAGCATACAAGTCAAGGCACAAGCGGAAGCTATCATGTCTGAGTACAGACATCTATAAATGAAAAAGGCTGAGAAGCCTGACTATCTACCAGATCCTGCCGAGGGCACAAGATCGTAGCTGAGGTATCAAGCTAAACGTCGAAGTCCAAGCGGAACTACTAGTGAGACTGAAGTCTCTCTGCAAAAAACATAAAATAGGCAAACGTGAGTACAAATGTACCCAGCAAGACTTACATCAGATCTATCTACACATGCATCATTATCAACAAGGGGGGTGGTGGAGTTTAACTGCAGCAAGCCAGCTTTGACTCGGTGGCTAACCTGAACTACGACTGCAAGTAACTCTTTTGAGGTGGCGCACACGAGTCCACATATCCACCATATCAATACACCACTATGGATCCGCTCCCGTCTTCCTACGAGAACGCCATCCATAGCACTCACGCTTATCTTGCGTATTTTAGAGTATCCACTTTCACTTGTCTATGAACTGATATAAGGGGTCCACGTTTCCATATCCGAGGAATCCGGCTATTCGAATAGATGATGTTAACCCTGCAGGGGTGTACTTCTTCACACACGCTCTCGCCACTTATCGCCCTGTACACGTCATGTACCTCGGCAACCTTCAAGCGGAAGCCGGGCGAGGGAGTCGGCCACGACCTGACTAACCGAACAAGTCTCTAGTCCAGGTTTATCGCCTATTCAGGTTCCATCCGCAAGGAGATCCGGCCGGGGTGTCGCTTACGGCCCCAAACGATGTGTGCAGGGTTCCCAAGCCCACCAACCGGGTGCCACTTGGTACACCGGGCCACTGTGCCTAGTCTGTCCCAAGCCCACCTGTACCGGGTGCCACTTGGTAGACTACTAACACTGCCTACAAACACCAGAAACTAGTTGCAACTCCTGGACAGAGATCAAGTTGATTAATAAGTCGAGAGGACTTGGAGCGCCCGGAGCCCAATGTGTGGTAGTAACTGATCATGGATCACAAACACAGAACTCAGTTCCTGAGGACGGCTGCAATGAGACAACCCACCATGTACTCCTACATGGCCTCTCACCGCTACCTTTACCAAATCGTGTTCACACACTTAGCTCACACACAGTAGGACATGTTCACACGCCTCTGATTCATCCCCGATGAATCAGACCTGACTCAACTCTAAGCAGTAGCAGGCATGACAAACAAGCATGAATGAGTAGGCACAACAGGGCTCAAACAACTCCTACTCATGCTAGTGGGTTTCATCTATTTACTGTGGCAATGACAGGTCATGCAAAGGATAAAGGGTTCAGCTACCGCAGCAAGTATCAAATATGTCGTTGTTGTCCTAATGCAGTAAAAGAGAGCAGGAGCGAGAGAGTGGGATTTTATCGGAATGAACAAGGGGGTTTTGCTTGCCTGGCACTTCTGAAGATAACATTGAGTCTTCATCAGTGTCAACGATCACGTCATCGGTATCACGTCTATCGAGAGGGGACAAATACCGGCAAATACAGAAAACACGATCAATGCAATGCACAATATGATGCATGCTATGACATGGCAATATGAATGTGTTTTGGGCTAATGCACCTAAAACCAGATTAAATGAAGTTGGTTTGAATCTAAAATTCAAATTCAAACTCCATATGTGATTAATTAAATGCCCTTTATATGATTTGTGCTAAACAGTAGTGATAAGTTGTTCTAACATGCATGAAAATGGTACAGATGGATTCCTTGAATTTTTCTGATAATTTTTCATATATAAATTATTTAATTTGGAGTTACGGTTAATTTTTTTATGAATTTTAGAAGTTTTAGCTATTTTCTGGAATTTCCTGAATATAATAAAATAAACTAAATTCCAGAAAATGAATATTGCGTCAGCATGACGTTGGCATGACGTCAGCAGGTCAACGGGCGCCGTCCAGGTCAAACCTGACGTGTGGGGTCCACACGTCAGTGACACAGGAGCTAATCCCGGTCAAACCCAGCGCTGACTGGGGTTTGACCAGGGGTGGGGCCCACTGTCAGTGGCTGTGGGGGTGTTTAGTGTGGTCATTAGTGCTAATTAGGCGTGCCACATCGGCAGTCGCCGGAGTTTCGCCGGCGGCGACCATTCCGCACAGCGGGGGAACGCCGGACTTGCGCTAGGGGCATCGGATCGACGCGCCACGGGCACCAGGAGGTAGCCCGCGCCCGTGCGCATCTAGGGGGACCAACGGGAGGTGCGGGGGTGGCCGGGGTTCGCCGGAATGGAGCCCGAGGCGGCGGCTAGAGCTCGGGGTTTCGCGGGACCGGCGCTGCAGTGCACGGGAGGACGAATGGTTAAGTGCTTTGGGTTCCTGAGGTTGCGGTGAGCACGCGGGTGGGCTCAGGAGCGAGCTGCGGTGGCTGTGGCCACGGCCACGCCATGGCCGGCGGCGAGGAGCAATCGGCTCCGGTGAAAAGGCGGCTAGGGTACGGGAACGAGCGCGAGGAGGAGGGGGAATGGAAGAGTAGCTCACAGGGGTTGCGACGGTGGCCTCGGGGAGCTCGGGGAGGCACCGGAGCCGACGAATTTGACGAAGATGGCCGGCGGTCCCGAGGTTGAAGAAGACGGCGGTGGCGACGTTGCAGGGGCTCCCGCGGTGCGCTTCTCGGCGAGGAGGAAGAGGTGGTCGAGGCGGATCTCCTGGGTACTTCGGGTGGCAGTGAGGAGCACGGTGGCTACGGCGAACGACGTCGGCGACGACGAGCTCCGCTCGGGCGCGTGCAGGGAGGAAAGCAGAGGAGGGAACGGGGTCCAGGGGAAGAGAGGGGAGGTGCAGGGGGCGAGGGGAAGTGCGTGGCGTGAGGGGGAGGCTCGGGAACGCCTCGGTGGAAGCAGGAGGTGGCCGAGGCGGCATCGGCGCTCGCCACCGAGCTGCTTCGGTGCGAGGGGAGGAAGATGACAAGGGGGAGGAGGTGGGCTGGGCCGCCAGGTGGGGGGAGCTGGGCCGGCTACAGGTAAGTGGCCCAGGTACGGGTCTTTCTCTCTCTCTTTTATAATTCTGTTCTGTTTTATCTTTTCTATTTTCTGCAATTTGTTTTTGATTTGATTTAAAATATCCAATCATTTTATAAAATCCTGGAAACAGTTATGGGTGTTTTCTGAATTATTTCAGTGACCCCTAACAATTTTCCAACATTTATTTGAACATTTAAATTATTTATAGTATTTAAATGCCCAAAGTCAAATACAATATGGTTTAATTCAGTGACCAAATATGCCCTGCAAAAATATAAACCATTTTTGGTAGATGCTTCCACCTCAAACCAGAAATGTTGAACATTTTTAGAGGACATTTTGAGTTCAATGAAAAAGGTTTTATTTTGACCCTAGTTGAATTCATTTGGTGTTAGGGCTTAGTCAATCCCCATCTCAGGTTTAAATGAAATTTAAACATGATGTAACACTCTAATGCATGCACTAGGCATTGTCAGAACTAGGGATGTGACAACTCACCCCCACTAAACAAGAATCTCGTCTCGAGATTCAAGCGTAGGGTAAGGTGAAAGGTAAACGCAACTAGTATAATCTTCACGATCCAGGGTGCACTTCAGTTGAACGTTGATTCATTCACCATTATTATCTTGAAGTCTTGCTCTGAGAAATCCTGCCAACATGACCTGGAGAGAAGAAGGAGACTCTAGAAGGGTCGATCTTCTCGAAGATCGAACAACTCACGGAATAAGACATAGGATCATCTCTCGGGCTGAGAGACGAAGCATACCTCTAGAGGGATGGAGTGGAGCAAGTGACGAGGTTCACTAGGTAGACAATAATTCCACACCTAAGAAGGTGGTAAACGGTTGTCAACGTAGCGAGGAGTTGAATTGCTATGAAACCACGACGAAACATCCTGGAGGAGGGTGATTCGTAGATTATTAGCTTAAGTGGCAAAAAGAATTACCTTTGATATAGAGATCATTGAGACTCTCTATATCAGCCTGAGGCAAATCACAGCAATCGATTGGCGGGGTCGGTAGAATGGCATACTCGGACTTGGATGATGTGGATTACCTTGTTGAAGACAACGTAATGGATGAGTTTCCTCATCACCGGAGATGGAAGAGACCCATGGTAGAAAGGCACATTGGCGGTGCAAGCTGGGAACAAAATGCAAATGCTGGGAATGATTCTAGTAACTGGGGAAGAACCCAACAATAGAGAGTGAATTCACTGTTTGAAAAGGTCATAGCATTGACGAGGGAACTGAGAGCAGACCTAGCTAGTGCCGATGATAACACGTAGCGCTTGTGCGTGCTCTCAAGAACTTGAGCATTTCCACAATCATCAAGATTCCACCAATATCCGTGTCAAGGATTCTGGCAACACAACTTGCTACCATGATGAATGGTGATGGAGGATGCAGATGCAAAGGAAGATAACACCTTCTCAGATTTCACCCTTGACGAGGCCAAGGAAATAAAATCTGGATGATCGACCGAGAGACATTTAGCACTCCGCTTCTAATGTTCTCCTTGATGTGCTAGCGTATCCCATTCATTGAAATGGTTTGGTATCTAGAACATCAAGTAAAGGTCGGACTTCGGGAACACAAAAATCCATAGGGGCAACTAGGGAGTAAATCCTACGAAATCCCTATGAGGAGGTGGCCAACTTCATCAATCAAGATATTATAATAACAGGTCTTCCGGCTGGGTGTGTTGGCCACGACATCCACTTTACCGGTTATCGCGCGACCAATATTATAATTCTTGGGAAATATTCCAACCATCATATCTGCCTGAGATTCAGATCTGGTTGGTGTCAGGATATTCCAGACTCATCGAGTCTAGGAAGAAAAACGGAAGTTTGCAACACAAATCGACGAGATGATGTTGCGGGATTCTCGGGAGATGAACTACGATAGCAAGCTCCAAAACATGAGCTGGTTCTGCTACAAACATGTGAACACGTTGTCCTAGACAAGCATGCCCACATGGTAGTCTTACAATAAAACACTACCGAGTTCTGGTTGGGAACCATCAGCGAGGATATCGAAGTTCTTTCATAAGTCCGGATTAGCTCTTATGAAGATACTCCTTCTCCTTGAACAAATCAGTCAGTGGCTTGGTGTGCTAGGATATACATATGGAATGAAGATGATCAGTCTAACAGACCATAGAATTCTTCGCACGTGCATGACCGACTTGGGATGATTCCAAAGGAGCAAAAACAAACTTTCTCGAATTCACGACGGCAGCTTACATCAAAATGCACGTGAATCAAAGGAAGTCACTCCTTTCATCAAACAAGTACTTCATGAGCTAGCATGAAGAAAATGCTTTCAAAAGTTTCCAACACTAGCTTAATGTTCAACAAAATCATGGAGGAGATAAGGATGTTGTCAATGGGCTCAACAACAATTCATCCGGGTTTCCTTTTAAAAGGAATTCCATAGTTAAGTGAACACGGTGATAGCATTGGTCAGAACAAAGATGTAATGGTGTATGCTCGAGGGATCAACCACGAATAAGACAACATTACGAGCATCGTTGGTTCTGACTTGATTTGACGATAGCCCACACTCAATTCAAAGGATTGATAAGACAGTAGATCCAACAACTGACCACAGGGACCAATCGATGAAGATATCATCTTTCTTCAACACACACTACACAAGAACATCCCTTTGGAACGAACTAAGTCAGGCAAGCTTTTATCTTCCAACTCTCCAAGTTGTTGTTCAGCTTAGCCAACTAGCTCAGGGGTATCTAACACCGATTCTTGGAGAGAAGGTGGTTCACAAGAAACCAACTTGATCACGAGCTCAACATAGCGGTCAGGTGACAACCTGGTAATACTTCCGAGAAGACCTTCGGAAATCACGATCCACCGATATGTTACTAAGCTCGAGAACAATCTTGCTTTTCAGGGCAAGATGATATGATCAAATGAGCGAGGACTTGACAAAATCCTAACTCATCAATCAAAGAGTGCACCAGAAAATAAGGACTAGGTAGCATGATCAATCTTAGAATGGTGATTCAATAACCAACATACTAAGAATAAGATTATTGTCCATTAACTACCAAGCAATGGGGTTGCTAGGAGTATTGAGTTCACACATCATGATTCACTTGTCGGCACTCCGGCTGCAACAACACGGAACTGAGGAATGAAAAAGGATGGCGAGAAGTATCACTATGTCAAGAATTCACAAAAGGTGGTGCAATTCTCATGAAATTCCTGTCATAAAGAAGGTAATACTTCAGGGTAGAGCAGACCAGAAGCTGGATTGTAACTTGATCTGCGGAACACAACTACTTTGACCCAATCCTAGATATGGATGAGGTACTGGAGTTTGTTTCTCCAAGTCATTCAGGACAGAATGGCTTGACGTACCACAAGGGTAATAGGCATCGATAAACGAATGCATGCATACCCTTGGTATCAATTGATAGACGAGGGTCAGAATGCAACTAAAGAGAGCAACTCAAAGGAACATGCGATTTTCTGAGTTGTGGATGCATGGTTTAGCATGTCGAACGAATTCCACATATTTCTTCCGGATAACCCATGCAGAAAGGTAGAACTGGCAGAGTCACAATGTAGAACCGAGAACCCATCGAGAGCACTCTGATTGTGATCTTTCGATCAGCGAGGAACATCTGCCATAAGCGGTTCATAGTATTTGGAAGAAAGGAATACCACGAACATCGAGGACTAATGCAAAGGTTACTAATAACCTAAAGGAACGAGCAAAACTATCAACATGAAGCAAGTAGGGTGAATCTCGGGTTCAAAACCCAGGGATAGAATACCTACTACTAAATGGCATCACGAGATGCTTTCGATAATGACGGCCAGAGTCATCACACTGGAACATAAATCATGGCTAGACTACTAGATGATCCCCTGAGACACCTAGGGTCATAATAGTAACTCCAACATAATGTCAAGGCAATAGAATACCTCAACTCAACAATTAGTGTGATTGAGCTGGCATAAAGGAACATCGAAACCAGAGGGAAAGGATTTTGCAAATGCATCGGACTATTTAGAAACCTGGAATGACTCGGACAGCATGACGGCTGTAAATGCTCAGAAAAGATTTGAGACATTCACAAAAATGGTGGCATAACCACTCAGAAGCACAATATCAAGGTTTCGAGATCAACAATTAACATACAGAAGTAGTAAGAACTGAACTGAGACTTAAATCCAACAATCTATAAGTCTACGGATTAGTAACACGTGATCCTGATAGAAAGAAGAGATAGCCTAGTTCTTAATCCCCGCAGGAAAGATAAGATGACTCAGATCAGAAGGCATAAGGTATAAGGAGTAAAAAGAGCCTTACATTCCATCCCACAATCAATTCCCTTATATAACTAAAGAATTTCTAGACTCAACTTCGACCAGTTTGGCTTGGTAATCCTACAGGCAGTCAAGCTCTGATACCAACGCTGTCAGGACCCCGACTCGATGTCACATCGATCTAGCCGGTAACACCTCATATCACTTTGCGGCCTCACGCACGGTATCCCCACGGGTGTCGCCTTACCTTTGCCCGGGACCGTTTGCGCCTTTTGGCTCACGTATATGATAGTGTCGCTAGCATCCATATGATAAAGAGCCCGGGCTGACATGACTAGTCGTAAACCCAAAGTGGCACAGACTTACAGGGACAGGCATCCATGACCCATCTTCGAACGTGTCGGTCATCAGCAAGTGGGTCCGGGCTGTAGCACTGGGCTAGCAGGACTCCGGTAAACCGGGCTGTAGCGGGCTAACAGGACTCCGGTACTCAAAGCGTGGCATTTCCCCGAAGGGACAGACACAGGAACGAAGAAGGACACATGCCGGCCAGCCTAAGTGTTCCGGAGCAGTAGCAAGCTACCATGGCTCGGTGGAAACACTAGGAGACATTTCCCGGTAAGAGAGGCTACTAAAGATAAACAGCTAGATGGTCAGATCCCACACATACCAAGCATTTCAATAGCATACACACAATATGCTCGATATGTGCAGATACAACATGGCATCACAACATGACTCTACGACTCAAGTAATTTATTCAATAGGCTCCGAGGAGCGAGACATTACAAACATGGGTCTCATGACCCAACAATCAGAGCATACAAGTCAAAGCACAAGCGGAAGCTATCATGTCTGAGTACAGACATCTATAAATGAAAAAGGCTGAGAAGCCTAACTATATATATCAGATCCTGCCGAGGGCACAAGATCGTAGCTGAGGTAACAAGCTAAACGTCGAAGTCCACGCGAAACTACTAGTGAGACCGAAGTCTCTCTGCAAAACATAAAATAGGCAAACGTGAGTACAAATGTACCCAGCAAGACTTACATCAGATCTATCTACATATGCATCATTATCAACAAGGGGGTGGAGGGGTTTGACTGCAGCAAGCCAGCTTTGACTCGGTGGCTATCCTAAACTATGACTGCAAGCGACTCTTTTGAGGTGGCGCACACGAGTCCACATATTCACCATATCAATACACCACTATGGATCCGCTCCCGTCTCCCTACGAGAACGCCATCCATAGCACTCACGCTTATCTTGCGTATTTTAGAGTATCCACTTTCACTTGTCTATGAACTGATATAAGGGGTCCACGTTTCCATATCCGAGGAATCCGGCTATTCGAATAGATGATGTTAACCCTGCAGGGGTGTACTTCTTCACACACGCTCTCGCCACTTATCGCCCTGTACACGTCATGTACCTCGGCAACCTTCAAGCGGAAGCCGGGCGAGGGAGTCGGCCACGACCTGACTAACCGAACAAGTCTCTAGTCCAGGTTTATCGCCTATTCAGGTTCCATCCGCAAGGAGATCCGGCCGGGGTGTCGCTTACGGCCCCAAACGATGTGTGCAGGGTTCCCAACCCCACCAACCGGGTGCCACTTGGTACACCGGGCCACTGTGCCTAGTCTGTCCCAAGCCCACCTGTACCGGGTGCCACTTGGTAGACTACTAACACTGCCTACAAACACCAGAAACTAGTTGCAACTCCTGGACAGAGATCAAGTTGATTAATAAGTCGAGAGGGCTTGGAGCGCCCGGAGCCCAATGTGTGGTAGTAACTGATCATGGATCACAAACACAGAACTCAGTTCCTGAGGACGGCTGCAATGAGACAACCCACCATGTACTCCTACATGGCCTCTCACCGCTACCTTTACCAACTCGTGTTCACACACTTAGCTCACACACAGTAGGACATGTTCACACGCCTCTGATTCATCCCCGATGAATCAGACCTGACTCAACTCTAAGCAGTAGCAGGCATGACAAACAAGCATGAATGAGTAGGCACAACAGGGCTCAAACAACTCCTACTCATGCTAGTGGGTTTCATCTATTTACTGTGGCAATGACAGGTCATGCAAAGGATAAAGGGTTCAGCTACCGCAGCAAGTATCAAATATGTCGTTGTTGTCCTAATGCAGTAAAAGAGAGCAGGAGCGAGAGAGTGGGATTTTATCGGAATGAACAAGGGGGTTTTGCTTGCCTGGCACTTCTGAAGATAACATTGAGTCTTCATCAGTGTCAACGATCACGTCATCGGTATCACGTCTATCGAGAGGGGACAAATACCGGCAAATACAGAAAACACGATCAATGCAATGCACAATATGATGCATGCTATGACATGGCAATATGAATGTGTTTTGGGCTAATGCACCTAAAACCAGATTAAATGAAGTTGGTTTGAATCTAAAATTCAAATTCAAACTCCATATGTGATTAATTAAATGCCCTTTATATGATTTGTGCTAAACAGTAGTGATAAGTTGTTCTAACATGCATGAAAATGGTACAGATGGATTCCTTGAATTTTTCTGATAATTTTTCATATATAAATTATTTAATTTGGAGTTACGGTTAATTTTTTTATGAATTTTAGAAGTTTTAGCTATTTTCTGGAATTTCCTGAATATAATAAAATAAACTAAATTCCAGAAAATGAATATTGCGTCAGCATGACGTTGGCATGACGTCAGCAGGTCAACGGGCGCCGTCCAGGTCAAACCTGACGTGTGGGGTCCACACGTCAGTGACACAGGAGCTAATCCCGGTCAAACCCAGCGCTGACTGGGGTTTGACCAGGGGTGGGGGCCACTGTCAGTGGCTGTGGGGGTGTTTAGTGTGGTCATTAGTGCTAATTAGGCGTGCCACATCGGCAGTCGCCGGAGTTTCGCCGGCGGCGACCATTCCGCACGGCGGGGGAACGCCGGACTTGCGCTAGGGGCATCGGATCGACGCGCCAAGGGCACCAGGAGGTAGCCCGCGCCCGTGCGCATCTAGGGGGACCAACGAGAGGTGCGGGGGTGGCCGGGGTTCGCCGGAATGGAGCCCGAGGCGGCGGCCGGAGCTCGGGGTTTCGCGGGACCGGCGCTGCAGTGCACGGGAGGACGAATGGTTAAGTGCTTTGGGTTCCTGAGGTTGCGGTGAGCACGCGGGTGGGCTCAGGAGCGAGCTGCGGTGGCTGTGGCCACGGCCACGCCATGGCCGGCGGCGAGGAGCAATCGGCTCCGGTGAAAAGGCGGCTAGGGTACGGGAACGAGCGCGAGGAGGAGGGGGAATGGAAGAGTAGCTCACAGGGGTTGCGACGGTGGCCTCGGGGAGCTCGGGGAGGCACCGAAGCCGACGAATTTGACGAAGATGGCCGGCGGTCCCGAGGTTGAAGAAGACGGCGGTGGCGACGTTGCAGGGGCTCCCGCGGTGCGCTTCTCGGCGAGGAGGAAGAGGTGGTCGAGGCGGATCTCCTGGGTACTTCGGGTGGCAGTGAGGAGCACGGTGGCTACGGCGAACGACGTCGGCGACGACGAGCTCCGCTCGGGCGCGTGCAGGGAGGAAAGCAGAGGAGGGAACGGGGTCCAGGGGAAGAGAGGGGAGGTGCAGGGGGCGAGGGGAAGTGCGTGGCGTGAGGGGGAGGCTCGGGAACGCCTCGGTGGAAGCAGGAGGTGGCCGAGGCGGCATCGGCGCTCGCCACCGAGCTGCTTCGGTGCGAGGGGAGGAAGATGACAAGGGGGAGGAGGTGGGCTGGGCCGCCAGGTGGGGGAGCTGGGCCGGCTACAGGTAAGTGGCCCAGGTACGG
>NC_041385.1:245338919-245367878 GCF_002162155.2 Triticum dicoccoides
CTCCTGGGTACTTCGGGTGGCAGTGAGGAGCACGGTGGCTACGGCGAACGACGTCGGCGACGACGAGCTCCGCTCGGGCGCGTGCAGGGAGGAAAGCAGAGGAGGGAACGGGGTCCAGGGGAAGAGAGGGGAGGTGCAGGGGGTGAGGGGAAGTGCGTGGCGTGAGGGGGAGGCTCGGGAACGCCTCGGTGGAAGCAGGAGGTGGCCGAGGCGGCATCGGCGCTCGCCACCGAGCTGCTTCGGTGCGAGGGGAGGAAGATGACAAGGGGGAGGAGGTGGGCTGGGCCGCCAGGTGGGGGAGCTGGGCCGGCTACAGGTAAGTGGCCCAGGTACGGGTCTTTCTCTCTCTCTTTTATAATTCTGTTCTGTTTTATCTTTTCTATTTTCTGCAATTTGTTTTTGATTTGATTTAAAATATCAAATCATTTTATAAAATCCTGGAAACAGTTATGGGTATTTTCTGAATTATTTCAGTGACCCCTAACAATTTTCCAACATTTATTTGAACATTTAAATTATTTATAGTATTTAAATGCCCAAAGTCAAATACAATATGGTTTAATTCAGTGACCAAATATGCCCTGCAAAAATATAAACCATTTTTGGTAGATGCTTCCACCTCAAACCAGAAATGTTGAACATTTTTAGAGGACATTTTGAGTTCAATGAAAAAGGTTTTATTTTGACCCTAGTTGAATTCATTTGGTGTTAGGGCTTAGTCAATCCCCATCTCAGGTTTAAATGAAATTTAAACATGATGTAACACTCTAATGCATGCACTAGGCATTGTCAGAACTAGGGATGTGACAATATCCTGGCACTGTCGGTGTGACCGAGTGGAACAACTCGGTGGCACCGAGATGCAGAATCGCAAGCGGTTACCGCAACTCGGTGAGACAAAAAAGTTCTAATCGATTGCACCGAGATTGAAAACTAGATCAACTCAGTGAGCTCGGTGTGACTGAAATGGATGAATTGGTCAGACCAAAATGCATAGAGAGGCGCGGGTGCCACAGCTAACTTATAGCAGTAGCGCGGGTGCCACCCGCGCTACAGCTAACGTATAGCAGTAGCGTGGGTAAAAACCCGCGCTACTACTAATCTGTAATCTCCGAATTATTTTTTTTGAATTTTTTCGAAAAAAAAATTTGATTTTTTTTCGAAATTTTCAAATTTCTGAATTATTTTAACTCAAATCTCTAATCACCCCTCATCGCTGCTCAATTTAATCTCTAATCACCCCTCATCATTCCAAATCATCTAACTTCCTGGACGGTCACCCATCCTCTCACTACTCCAGCCTGAGCACGCTTAACTTCCGGGTTCTATTCTCCCTCCTTTCCAAGTCTGCACTTGTTGTTTTCCTGACAATAGTAAGATGTCAATCCTATTAACCTCAGGAATTTAGCTTGAGCATGAAGTCACACATTTCACTGTTTGAGTTTGAAACTATTGTTCTAAAAAATTAGTAACACTAATATTTCTTGAATAATTAGTTTGACCACAGTTTGACCAGATTTGACCACAGTTTGACCAGATTTGACCACAGTTTGACCATAGTTTGACCAGATTTGACCAAAATTCAAAAAAACTAAAATAATTATTTATTAACACTAATATTCTTGAATAATTAGTTTGACCATAGTTTGACCAGGTTTAACAAAAATTAAAAAAAACTAATTTTTTTTTGAATTTTTTTGCCTCCAGATCTTAAAAGCCCCGTAACTTTTTTTCTGTTAGGTTTTTGAGGATTTTAAAAATGTTTAACGGGGTTTCCCCCGTTAAATCCGGATGTAACTTTTCGAGTAGATGATTTTTCATATAAAAAACTTTTTCATCCGAGTTCGTATGCAAAAGTTATGGCCATTTTACAAATTTCCAGAGAGATTTTGCAAATAAAGTCGAAATTCATATTTGTAAATTTTCCCAACAACTAGACCACATATCACATGGGAAACTTATTTTCTTTTATTTTTTTGACATTTTTATCATTTTCTTTTATTTTTTTTAAAACTGAAAAGGCGGTCCACAGGGGGGGGGGAGACTTTGACAAATAGGCCATACCCCGCGCTACTACTATGGCAGACGATTAGCAGTAGCGAGGGTTTTTAACCCTCACTACTACTAAGTTGATAGCAGTAGCGCGGGTTTATAACCGTCGCTACTACTATGGCATGGTCCAGGGGCCACTTAGTAGTAGCGAGGGTTAAAAACCCGCGCTACTGCTATCAACTTAGTAGTAGCGAGGGTTAAAAACCCGCGCTACTACTATGGCATATCCCGGGGGCACGGTAGAGACCGCTTAGTAGTAGCGAGGGTTACAAACCTGCGCTGCTGCTATCAACTTAGTAGTAGCGAGGTTTAAAAACCTGCGCTGCTAGTAAGTAGCAGTAGCGAGGGTTTTTAACCCTCGCTGCTGCTAAGATTCTGTGTATAGGCTTTTCCCTAGTAGTGTTAGCTCAATTCTTAGAGTAAAGCTCCCCCTAGATGTGATATCCCCCCTAAGAGGGATGAACTAACCTTGGGTTTTGTCGATGATGACTTCATGTAGATGTTGAAGATGTGGATGCTCATTGTTGATGTAGATCATTTGAAGCAATCCATTGGAGTGAGTTGCATTTTCAATACCTACATGAGTTAGTCCCACAAGGAACAAATAAGGATATCCATAGACATAGAGAGCAAAAGTGAAGAAAAAGAAAAAGAAAACCAAAGTGGCTCTGAGAAGAAAATGCATACTGTCCAGTAATACATTCTCTCATTAGTCTATGGTTATTTGTTCATGAGAATGAAAAAAACTGTGGTACAATACATATTACGTGAGTTGTTCATATAAAAAAATGCCTTGGTTTGTGTAACATCAGTTCTAACTTTTATAGCTTGATAAATGATTAGAAGTCAATCTGAATTCATTTTGATCCATTCTCTTGTGATTTTAGGCTGAACTCCAATACTTGCATCCGCCACCCCAACGTCGGCGTGTTCCCTCAGTCCTTTCTCGACAAATCCAACAGTACAGGTTCTCCGGTGCGCCAAGTATTTCCTGCGGCCATGCCTGCATCATGGCCCATTGAGGAGATCTTGTGTATTCCACATAGAAGAAATACTGTCGGTTCATGAATAGAGATTTTTTGTACCAGACTTAATATTAGTTCGGTGCGTATTCTATCTTTAGTCCATGAAAAATCACAGAATAGTTGGTGTGTGTGCAAAATATCTTCAGTGCAAGTTTCAAAATTTTGTAACTTTAGATATATCACCTAAATAAGTAATGATTTGCAACGAGTTTCTTCAAAATTCTGTAAAGTTTAGATATATCACCTAAATATCGGCAGTGCAAGTTCCAAAATTCTGTAATTTTAGGTATATTGTAAAGAAAAATTGATGAGTCACTGTCGGTGTCAAAACCGGCGGATCTCGGGTAGGGGGTCCCGAACTATGCGTCTAGGCGGATGGTAACAGGAGACAAGGGACACGATGTTTTTACCCAGGTTCGGGCCCTCTCGATGGAGGTAAAACCCTACTCCTGCTTGATTGATATTGATGATATGGGTAGTACAAGAGTAGATCTACCACGAGATCAAGGAGGCTAAACCCTAGAAGCTAGCCTATGGTATGATTGTTGTTCGTCCTATGGACTAAAACCCTCCGGTTTATATAGTCATCGGAGAGGGCTAGGGTTACACAGAGTCGGTTACAATGGTAGGAGATCTACATATCCGTATTGCCAAGCTTGCCTTCCACGCCAAGGAAAGTCCCATCCGGACACGGGACGAAGTCTTCAATCTTGTATCTTCATAGTCTTGGAGTCCGGCCAATGATGATAGTTCGGCTATCCAGACACCCCCTAGTCCAGGACTCCCTCAGTAGCCCCTGAACCAGGCTTCAATGACAACGAGTCCGGCGCGCATATTGTCTTCGGCATTGCAAGGCGGGTTCCTCCTCCGAATGATTCGTAGAAGATCATGAACGCCAGGATAGTGTCCGGCTCTGCAAAATAAATTCCACATACCACCGTAGAGAGAATAATATTTACACAAGTTCAATCTACTGACGTATTTTGTGGCGTGACGTCACACCACAACCAAGCCTTTACTTGAATCATTTTTATTATTCCACCTCAGCGCGTTTAGCGAAGCGGTTTCCTTGGCACGTCTTGTCGAAGCAGAGATCGTGTCCCCTTATTTCGGGATTCTCATCAATACGGACGTGGGTAACCCAACCGCGCCATTGATTGTGGCGCTTGGGAGATAAGCGAGTTTTACCAGGCTGGTGGGGACGCATAGTTTCATCCACCCATATATAAGGGGATAAGGATCCACCTTTTTACCTACGCCTTCTTCCTTCTTTGCTTATCCATCTCCGCGCACTCGAGCTCCAGCGCCCAAGTCCGCACATCTCACCTCAACCTTCTCCATCCATGTCCGGAGCGGGAGGCAAGTGGATGGCCTCCTCTATTACGGAGGGGCACATCAAGAAGTTGCGCAGCGCCGGATATTTGTCCAGCGACATCGCGCACCGGCTCCCCGACGAGGGGCAGCTCATCCCACCCCCGGGCCCCATGAGAGGGTGGTATTCCTTCCCCATTTCCTCCGCGGACTGGGCTTCCCACTCCACCCCTTTGTCCGGGGGCTCATGTTCTACTACGGCCTGGATTTCCATGATCTGGTCCCGAATTTCATCCTCAACATCTCGGCGTTTATCGTCGTGCGCAAGGCCTTCCTCTACATCCAGCCCCACTTCGGCTTGTGGCTAAAGACCTTCAATGTATGGCCGAAGGTTGTGAAGGGCAGCCAAGCGGAGTGCGGAGGCGCCATGGTGGGCAAGATGCCCAACGTCACTTGGCTCGAGGGCGCCTTTGTGGAAACCATCAAAGGGTGGCAATCGGGGTGGTTCTACATCACCGAGCCGCGTGACCCTGAATGGGCAGCGGCCCCCGAATTCAGATCTGGCATCCCGATGCGGCTCACTTCCTGGAAAGAGAAGGGCCTGAAGTGGGGCGATTCGGAAGAGCTGACCGGACTCCAATCCTGTCTCCAAACCCTGGTGAACAAGAAGCTCAAGCTTGTCAACGTAATCCAGGTCATGCTCATCCGCCAGATTCTCCCCTGCCAACAACGGGACTTCAATTTGTGGGAGTTTGATCCGGCACAGCACCAAACCCTGAGTTGGCTCTTCGACACTACGTACAAAGAAGCCTGGAGGGTGCTGTTCAAGGGTGGCGAGGCCCTCATATCCGCTACTGAAGATCGCGGATTCAGCTCGCAGCGTCCGGCTGGCGAGGTAAGCCATGTTATCCTTTATGGGACACTTGCTTTTCATAGTTTGACTCTATGCGGGATCTAAACTCCCAATACCTTTAATAGGCCTGGCAGAAGACGTCCGGACAGGTTAACTGTCTGGCTCCCCTTCTAGAAGACCCAGCGGATGCCCATCTAACAGGGTTGCTGGTCCCGGCACCTTACGTGGTGCCGGAGAAGAAGGCCAATAAGAAGGCCACGGGAACCCGGAGGAGTTCCCGGCGCTAGGTGTTATCGGATTCATCGTCCGATGACTCCGAGGCGGACTCCTCCCACGAGGACAAGGAGGAGAAGAAAGAGGCCTCTCCCCCAGTGGGGGAGAGAAGAAGAGGAAGGCCTCCCCAACAGGGGAGGCCGAAGGGTCCAAGAAGGGAAGGACCCTTCCCCCGGACTGCTCTGCCAACGCTGGCGACGGCGACGAGGAGTGGCCCTCAAGGGCCAAGCCCCTGGCGAGATCGTAAGTATCCGGACTCCTGAATAACTCATAATTTTTTGTCGCATAGCATCTTTTAACGCCGCATACAACCTTGTAGTCCGCCCAAGGACGATCTTCCCGCTTCATCGAGCGGGTCCTTGGGTACGTCGGATGTGAATAGTACTTCACTTCCGGCCGCCTGCTCCCCCCGTGACGCCGACGAGGCCGAGGTGGGATCCCGGAAAGGGACCCACCAGGAGGAGGAGGCCCTGGAGGTGCCGCAGGGCAACCTCCCGGACTTTGGACCGGACTCCGCACCGGAACCTACAGTGGCTCCGGAGTCCGGCGGGCGGCCCCTTCGTAAGAAGGGCAAGACTGTGACACCGGTGGCCTCCATCCAACCGGAGGCGCCGGCTAACTTGCTGGAGGCGCTCAACGGCGCTTCCATCAAAGAGGAACTCCGCACTGTCATGAGTGCGGTGATTCAGAAGGTTCAGCTTGCCAAGAGCGGGCCGACCGAAGCCTGCAGCAGCCTTCTAACAGGCTTTGAGGTAAGAATTTTAAGATATGTAATATAATACTGCATAGACAGTAGCCCCTGATGCTCGGTTTGGTGTTCAGAAAGAAAAGCCGGACTGAGGATCTAAAAAGATATACGCAGGAGTCTTAACAAAAATATGTCAATATGGGAATGCAGGCTGCGCTGCTGACCTCTGCCGCACTGACTGCGGAGGTCAATACCTTGAAGCAGAGCCTCGAGCGGTCCGAGAGCGAGCTCGGCCGTGCCAAGAAGCAGCTCGAGGACAAGGAAGGTGAGTAACACCGTATTAAAGTTGTACCTTATAGAAAAGGATTTGGTTGCAAGAGAAATGACAAGGATAACGTGGGTACTCCAGGGGCTACGAATTAGGTGGCAACCCTGAAGGAGGCGGTGTCCGCTGCCGAACGCAATGCAGCCGCGGAACGCGCCGGGTGAGAGAAGTAGGAGGCGCGGGTGGCGGAGGTACATAAAGAGCTCCAGGCTCTCGTGGAAAAACACGAGAATTTGGAGCGTGACTCGAAGACTCGAGAGTCCGAGCTTGCGTCGGCTCTTGAGAGTGCCAAAGCCGCTAAGGCCGAAGCCCACAAGGCCCTCCAGTAAATCGAGGCATTGGAGAAGATAGCGGCGGGTAAGGCATTCTTCATGCAAAGCAAGCATATAAAAGTGAATTACCTGTTACTTACCCAAATTCGGAGCTCTCTAGGAGCGTTCGCAGATCTGCCCCGCAACGTGTCCGATGCTGCCGCTTTCTACAGAGCCGAGGAGGGGAGCTCGACGGAGAAGGTGTTCTTGTCTCAGTATGCTGAGGCCGGACATCCGGTGCCCCTTAGCGACCAACTGAAGCAGCTGGTCGAGCTCCACAAGGTGGCCGAACAGGCCATGAAGGGTCTTATAGTTCGGCTATGGCCCAAAGAGGCCATGCCTAGGAGCTACTTCGGCCTGGTGCGGCGGCTGGTGCATGCGTGTCCCTAGGTTGAAGTCATCAAGCACTCCGCCTGCATTGAAGGCTTGCCCGTGCTAAAGTGCACTGGGGCAAGATGGATGCTGAGAAGCTTGTGACGGACGCGCCACCACTGGGCAAGGAGTATCGCACACCGAAATGTATTATAAGGGTGTCCTGAAGGGTGCCCGCATTATTGCGGGTGAGTGCTCCAAAGATGTAATATTTGAGTAGACTCGCATTTTGTTATCCTGTGCGCTGAAAACTTTGTTCATATGCGCTAAGCAACGCTTGTTAATTTAAAAATATTACCTTCTGTGCGGCCGTTTATCAAATCTGAGAGATGGCAAGTCGTCGGCTTCAGCCCCCATGCCCCGAGTGATGGGGTGTTCGGGATAAACTTGAGCGCTCTTGTTCCCATTTTTGGGTCCATCTAGGGAGGCGCTCAACACAACGAACAAGGCAACAGGACTTATAGTGCTTGAACACTCTCACTTAGCCATAGAATTCTATAGTTTTAAATTTCGGCGAAGCCCCTAGTGTTCGGAAGGCCGAATTCGGAGCGCTATCCACGCCTGGGCCGGACAAAGCCGGTTCCTCGCTCTAAGCGACATAAGTCTTTAGGGACTCGAAAAAACCTCTCGAACAGCGACCAGCTCTAGCCTCATCATGACGGTCAGTTTTAGCTTTCTCCACTGAGGTGCTCGCCCAGCTCAACTGGGGCACAATCGCAGTGGTTCTCCCAGTGCTATCTTAGCCGATATAACGGAACGTAAGGTACCAAAACATGGGAGCTGGGCAAACCCAACTATTGACCCAAGACATGATTCGGAGCCGATGCATATAATGCTATAAGTTCGAGGTGCCGCACTTGTGAAAGTGTTCGGACTTATCACACCATGATGTGGGGAACTTAAGCCCCTGGTGTATTTAGCCGTACCAAAGTGTAAGGATGCAACATGTCATAAATGAACATATGTATAAGAAACGAATGCAATTATAGGCAAAAAGCGATGCATTGGTTATTCAAAAAATACTGCCGTGAATGTAGAACGATACAAATAGTGCGATAAGCAAGGGGTGGAACTATTTAGCATGTCCCCCTCCAGGGGTAGGCTGCGGAATGGTGTATAAAACAGGTATAATGCTCATAATGGAGACCACCTGGATACTCGTCGTAGCTTTTCTCCTTCCCTGGCTGTTGCATCGTGAGTTTGGCAGGTCTGCTGCCGGACAGGGCCTCTGGTAAATGGAGTCTTGAGGATTAAAAAAAGAAAAAAAAGGATGACACACTTGGGAGCCCTTGGTGTGGTTGAGCCGCACTCTGGGCCAGCCGTGGTCGTGCCCCTCCCCCTTTACCCATGGTATTTCCAGAGCGTAGTGATGTACGCGGGGTACTGGTTTTGCAATTTTGCAAGGGCTGGGGTTGGGGCCGCATTGCTACGCGTGCTCAGAACGTGCTAGGTGGTCTTGTTGTAGGTTACTCCTGGCGCGCTTATCAGTGTCCGATCGCTTAACGGCCGGACTCAAGAATTGCCTTAAGAGGCTGCTCTGCACTTCTGCCACGAGAGCCGCTGTATGTTCCTCCGTTCGGAGGGAGCGTTCAGTGTTTCCGTTGACCATGATGACTCCTCGAGGGCCTGGCATCTTGAGCTTGAGGTATGCGTAGTGCGGCACTGCATTGAACTTTGCAAACGCGGTTCGTCCGAGCAGTGCATGATAGCCGCTGCGGAACGGAACTATGTCGAATATTAACTCCTCGCTTCGGAAGTTATCCGGCGATCCGAAGACCACTTCCAGTGTAACTGAGCCTGTACAATTGGCCTCTACACCTGGTATGACGCCTTTGAAGGTCGTCTTTGTGGGTTTAATCCTTGAGGGGTCTATGCCCATTTTGCACACTGTATCCTGGTATAGCAGGTTCAGGCTGCTGCCGCCGTCCATTAGGACTCTAGTGAGGTGAAACCCATCGACGATTGGGTCTAGAACCAATGCGGCGAACCCGCCATGGCGGATGCTGGTGGGGTGGTCCCTTCGATCAAAAGTGATCGGGCAGGAGGACCATGGGTTGAACTTTGGGGCGACTAGCTCCATCGCGTATACGTCCCTGAGTTCACGCTTCCGCTCCCTTTTGGGTATGTGGGTTGCGTATATCATGTTCACCGTCCACACTTGTGGGGGGAAACCCTTCTGTCCTCTATTGTTTGGCGGCCGGGTCTCTTCCTCATCATTGCTATGCAGCCCCTTGTCATTGTTTTCGGCGATTAACTTGCCTGCCTGCTTGAATACCCAACAATCCCTGTTGGTGTGATTGGCTCGCTTTTCGGGGGTGCCGTGTATCTGGCACGAGCGGTCGAGTATTCGGTCCAAATTGGACGGACCCGGAGTAGTTCTTTTAAATGGCTTTTTCCGCTGACCGGGTTTGGAGCCTCTGAATCCGGCATTGACTGTCGTATCCTCAGTATTATCGCCGTTAATGCGGCGTTTTTGCTTGTTGCGACGTGACCTGCCATTGCGGGCCTTGGTATCCGGACTGCCAGGATTTTTGTTGAGGTTGTTACTGCGGGCTAGCCAGCTGTCCTCTCCCGCGCAGAAGCGGGTCATGAGTGATGTGAGGGCTGCCATGGATTTCAGCTTTTCCTGTCCTAGGTGCCGGGCAAGCCACTCGTCGCGGATGTTATGTTTGAAGGCTGCGAGTGCCTCTGCATCCGGGCAGTCGACGATTTGAGTTTTCTTGGTTAAGAACCGTGTCCAGAATTGTCTGCCCGATTCGTCTGGCTGCTGAATTATGTGGCTTAGGTCATCAGCGTCTGGTGGTCGCACATATGTGCCTGGAAGTTATCAAGGAATGCGGCTTCCAGGTCCTCCCAACACCCAATTGATTCTGCTGGCAAGCTGTTAAGCCAACGCCGAGCTGGTCCTTTAAGCTTGAGTGGGAGGTATTTGATGGCGTGAAGATCATCACCGCAGGCCATGTGGATATGAAGGATATAGTCTTTGATCCAAACCGCGGGGTCTGTTGTGCCATCATAGGATTCAATGTTCACGGGTTTAAACCCTTCGGGGATTTGATGATCCATTACTTCGTCTGTGAAGCATAGTGGGTGTGCGGCGCCTCTATATTGGGCTATATCACGACGTAGCTCAAGCGAGCTTTGTCTACTGTGTTCGGCCCGGCCGGAATTACTATATCCGGCGCGACGGTTGTCGTCGCGTGTCGTGGGGCGCCCACGCGATCCGTAGATCGATCTTGATTGTCTTGCCTTATCCTCCAATATGTCTCGCAAGTCCGGCGCATTCCCCCGTGGCTTTGTACTTTTCGAGCGATGCCGGGGTACGGCTTTAGTGGAGGGTCTAGAGGCCTCTCTGTCTCGGCCACGAGGTGGCCGATCGGCCGTATTGTGCGCTGGTGATGTAGGTTTATATGCTTCCTCCTCTAATCGGGGTAGCAGCTTGCATTTGGGGTAGCTTTTGGAGGGGCGTTCGAGTTCATACTCTTGGGCCGCAAGGACTTCGGTCCATCTGTCGGCTAGTAGATCTTGATCAGCTCTAAGCTGTTGCTGCTTTTTCTTGAGGCTGCTTGCCGTGGCCATAAGCCTGCGTTTAAAACGCTCTTGTTCGACGGGATCCTCATGCACGACGAATTCGTCATCGACGAGGCTTGCCTCGTCTCCAGAGGGAGGCATGTAATTATCGTCCTCTACCTCTTCGTCTGCCGCTCTCTCGTGAGGGCTGGCTTCTCCGTCCTCCTGTGCTGAATCTTGCTGGAGGGGGTTTTCTTCGGCACTGTCCGGGGTGTTATTGTCTCCGGTGCCGGAATCTCCATTCTTGCTGTGGCGGGATTTAGAGCGGCGCCGCTGACGCCGGCGCTTAGGCTGTTTCTTGGAGGGGTCTTCCTCCGCTGTTCCCTCGCCATTCCCATCCTTTGGGATGTCCACCATGTATATGTCGTATGGCGAAGTGGCTTTCCAGTGCCCGGTAGGCGCTGGTTCCTGGTCATCTCCGGCATCCTCGTCCATACCGTCGATGTCTTCGGAGTCAAAATCTAGCATGTCGGTTAAGTCGTCGACAGTGGCTACGGAGTGGGTGGTGGGTGGGCTTTGAATTTCTTCGTCGTCCGCATCCCAACCGTCCTGGCCATAGTCCGGCCAAGGCTCTCCTGACAAAGAGAGGCACTTTAGCGAATTCAGGATGTCGCCAAAAGGCGAGTGCTGAAAGATGTCCGTAGCAGTGAACTCCATGATCGGCGCCCAATCAGATTCGATTGGTAGGGGCGCGGGAGGTTCGGAGTCCGACGAGGAGTCCGGCACCTCGGAGTCACGAGCTTCACAAGGGACAGGGTCGGTATTCGGCTCCATTGCCGTAAAGGTAGCAGCCCCCGAGGCGGTGTCTAGCCACCCATCCTCGATCGGCGCAGTCGGCTCCAAGTTAAGGGTCGGGGCGGACTCTTGTGCGGCCTCCAGGGCACCGTCCGGCAGCAGAGCTAGATCATGCCCATCGTGACAGTGCGGCGCGCTCGGCTGTGGCTCGAATCCGTCGAAGATCAAGTCTCCGTGGATGTCGGCCGTGAAGTTCAAACTTCCAAATCTGACCTGATGGCCAGGGGCGTAGCTTTCAATCTGCTCCAGATGGCCAAGCGAATTGGCCTGCAGTGCAAAGCCGCCGAATACGAAGATCTGTCCGAGGAGAAAAGTCTCACCCTGGACCGCGTCGTTGTTGATGATCGAAGGAGCCATCGGGCCTATAGGTGACGACACAGAGGAACTCTCAATGAAAGCACCAATGTCGGTGTCAAAACCGGCGGATCTCGGGTAGGGGGTCCCGAACTGTGCGTCTAGGCGGATGGTAACAGGAGACAAGGGACACGATGTTTTTACCCAGGTTCGGGCCCTCTCGATGGAGGTAAAACCCTACTCCTGCTGGATTGATATTGATGATATGGGTAGTACAAGAGTAGATCTACCACGAGATCAAGGAGGCTAAACCCTAGAAGCTAGCCTATGGTATGATTGTTGTTCGTCCTATGGACTAAAACCCTCCGGTTTATATAGACACCGGAGAGGGCTAGGGTTACACAGAGTCGGTTACAATGGTAGGAGATCTACATATCCGTATTGCCAAGCTTGCCTTCCACGCCAAGGAAAGTCCCATCCGGACACGGGACGAAGTCTTCAATCTTGTATCTTCATAGTCTTGGAGTCCGGCCAATGATGATAGTTTGGCTATCCGAACACCCGCTAGTCCAGGACTCCCTCAGTCACCATCTACTTTATATTCATGTTCTCGACAGCACAAGTAGTGAATGAGACCGACTGGGAGTGATCCCTGAACCATTTCGTTAAAGGCCATGGTTTCCAACAATGCTAATGCTACTAGAAAGGAGCTGGAGGCCATGAAGCCTCTTGGCTTCTCCAACTAGCATGTTTGGCCAGTCCTGAAGCGCCTTCTCAAGCTCTTCGACGATGACTGGGCGCCCGTCGAGGACGAGAGCTACCGCATCCTTGTTGACACCATACTGGATGGCAAAAACAATGAACCAATACCTACCACTACCCGTCATATAAAAAAATGCTACTTTCCTTTTTGTTAGCCTTCCTTAATTACCACTTGATGCTCACCTTTCCAGTTTCCAAAATTTTTAGAGCTTCAGTCCCACTATGTTGCTTCTGCGATTATCCACATGTAGAAAATCACACTAAAGATTGTTTTGTTCTCTGAACCTAAACACATTTGTTGAGCTTAAATGCATTTATTCTCTGAACATAAACAAGATCGTTCTCTGAACTTAAGTGTGTGTGTTGTATGTGTATTCTATGAGTGTTAGAGAACAATGTAGTGTTGCCTGTCAACTACTGGTTTGGCCAATTTCGAATTTTCGCCCAGTTGAACTTTTGATAGAGCATCGGTTTGTTGTCAGTTCTAGTGCACTCAAAGCATAAGGAGGGTTTGACCTGTTATTTTAGTTTAGTTCAACAACTATTTTTTGTTCTGTTCAGTTCTTATTTTAGAAAAAAATTAAATTGATTCTTTATCTACATTCTTCTATTCAACATCAGGGAGAAGGTGCCTCATGGTAAAAGCGTGTCAATATTTTCTAAGTAGCCTGAGACCCATCATGTCCTCTATACAGATTCAGAGTTTAACACATCAAATGGAAGTTTGTTCTCAAAACTGAAATTGTTCTACATGTACTGATAGATTAGTTGTTAATTATTGGAGTGTTTCGTTCTTGTAGAATAAAAATACGGTAATGATAACTCCCGAACGTTCGGGAGTTAAGCATGGCAATCCGAACGGGTTTAGATGGCAAGTTTAGTTTGCGTGAGATTAGGGAAACATGGCAATTGTCAGGCAAAAAGAAACAAAAACGGACGAAGTTGCCATCCCCTATGAACTAAAGTTGCCATCCCCTATGAACTAAAGTTGCCATGTAAAAACGTTCGGGACGAAATGCTCAAAATCCGTACGTTCGGGAGTTATTGGATTCCTAAAAATATGATGTATGCATTGCTTCTTGGCCCAAGTGAGAGAACCCTCATGTTAACAAGTATAAAGCAGTTTTGAAGCAATTTCCAATGTCTTTAGAAGCATTCATGGTTAAAAACAACGACAACCTCCTTTGTTCGAGTTGAGCACTGGTCATCGTCCAAGTTGAGCACTAGGTGCCGTCCAAGTTCAAAGAGGGTTGTATGCAAGTACAGAAGTTTCTTTTAGTGAGAAAAATGTGGGGTTTTGACAATATTCTGTATGATTCATTTGTTCAACCTTAGAACTTGGCGACATTCAGTATATTTTTCTATGATGAAGGCACACATGAAGTCCTGTGCAAATGCTTATCCCCCTAGCGCTCCAAAGATTCGTATTTTGTTTCTTCAAATGTGTTGTGCGCCTTTGATGAGGTAAAGCAAAGTAAAAAGTGAAAAATGTCATTAAAGACACTTGAAAGTACAAACCTACCATTCTTAAAAAGTTGCTCCCCACTACTCACTATTCGCTTATCGTGCACACTGTTCATATCAGCAATGTGCCACGTCATATTATATATCCTATTAAGGACAGTATAACCGCACCTAATCCCCGCTCTCTCACACATCCACACTCCTTTGCCGTCGGATTTCGTGGGAGCTCCTACTGGGCGCTCGTTGCGTCCAATAGGGCGCCGACGCACAGGGGCGACGCGAGCACGTCGCAGAGGTGCGCCGATTGGAAGCAGGGCGTGATGGCTGGGAATCGAACACAACACAACAGACTTGCACTCGCATGCTACTAGCCACTAGGATGGACGAGCTCAGTTGAATAAACCACAGCGGAAACCTACAAGAACTAAAGAAAGTATAAGACTGTTTGAAAAACATCCTTTACGATTTTCCAAATAGCAAAAACATAACGTGAATGTTTTATCAAACGCGAACATTATTAGTTTTTTTTACAATTTTTGAGAAAACTCAAACATTTTTCAACACACAAACAAATTTTGGAGACGCAAACAGAATTTTTAGAACGGAAACATTTTTTAAACTACCCAAAAAACTGAACAGGAACAATTTTCCAAATTTCAAAACAAAATTTTGAAACACAAACAACTTTTGAATTTCCCAAAACATTTTTGGAATTTGTGGCATTTCTTTAAAGCACAAACATTTTCTGAATCTTGAGAACAAAATTTGAAACTGAGAACAAATTTGGAAGCACGGACAATTTTATTAAGCACAAACATTTTTTGAATCTTCAGAACAAATTTAGAAATGGAGAACAATTTTTAAAGCACGAACATATTTTGAATCTTGAGAACAAATTTTGAAAACTCCCGAACAAATTTGGAAATGCAAACAATTTTTTAAAGCACAGACATTTTTTGAATCTCGAGGACAAATTTTGAAATAGAGAACAATTTTGAAAAATCCCGAACAAATTTGAAAGCGTGAACAATTTTTTAAAGCACAAACATTTTTTTGAATCTTGAGAATAAATTTTGAAATAGAGAACAATTTTGAAAAATCCCGAACAAAATTGGAAGCGCGAACATTTTATGAAAACGCGAACATTTTCTGAAATCTGGTATATTTTCTGCATTTCGAAAGTTTTGAATTTTTTTGTTACGGGAACAAATTTTGAATTGGAGAACATTTTTTTGAAACTGAAAATTTTATGAAATACCAACAAAATTTGAATATTTTGAATTTCTTTTTAAAAAAGAGAAGAAAAAGAAATGGAAAAGAAAGAAAACAAACAAACAAAAAAATCAGGAACATTTTTTGAAATTGTGAACAAAATTTTGAAAATGTGAACACTATTTCAGAAATATGAAAAAGAACATTTTTGAAAAGCTTAAAAAGAAAAAAGAAATAATTAAAAAGTAAAAAAAAATAAAAAAAAAGTGAAAAAAAGGAAAGAACAGAATAAGACTGTGAAGAAAAACGAGAAAGAACCAGTAGAAGGAATAAAAGTTTTTTGAATTAACGTAAACTGGTTTTAAGTTTGTTGTGGTCTTTTACTTCTTTAAACTTAGCATTATTTTACTTACACATCCAGGAGCTAGGCGCGGTGGCTACCGTGGCGCGTATATATACAAGAGGTCGTCTGTTTGATCCCCTATAGCGACCATTTTTGCGGTTTTTTAATATCGCGAAGCGAAACCACTCAAATGGGCCGGCCCAGGGTGAGCTGCGCCCTGTGCGTCGCGCCGACTACTTGCCGCAAGCGATAGCACCCCGTAGAGTTTTTCTCCCCTGTTTTCCCTCCGTCGCGCCTCATCGCCGCTGGAGCCCTGGGTTCTGGTTGGTGCATCGGGTGCTGGGGAACGACTAGGGTAGCTACCGCCCGGGGAACGTCGAATCTCGGGCAAGAGATCTGATGGAGGATGCGGCTTCAGGCTCGGGTACGGCGACAGCCGAGCTGGAGGCCATGATGGAAGAATTAGGTTTGAAGGAGGATGACTTGCAGGATGTGATCGTTGATGACGCTGAATTGGTAACAGAAGAAACGCGGTGGATGGCGATCGCTCGGGTTCATACAGATAAGTCATACAGCCAGTACTGGTTCTATCGCAACTTGAGGGTCGCTTGGGATCTAGCTCAGGAAGTAAAAATCCGTCCGCTTGAGGATAATCTGTACACGCTAAAGTTCTCATGTCTCGGAGACTGGGAACGGGTCATGGAGGAGGGACCATGGACATCCAAGGGCAAGGCGGTGGTTATAGCCCCATACGATGGATATACAAGACCGTCCTCAATTGTTCTGAACAAGATAGATATTTGGATGCAGATTCATGATCTGCCTGACGGCTTCTTTCCCAAGATCAAGGCGTTATCTGCAACAGTGGGCGAGTTTATATATGCTGAGCCAAAGTCGCATGATTTTGAAGGTAATTTTTACCGGGTTCGAGTAAAGATTGATGTTACAAAGCCTCTAAAAAATGCGGTGTCGCTCGTCGTAAGACAGAAGAGGGAGATTTTTAGGGTTAAGTATGAGAGGTTGCCGGATTGGTGCGCGGTCTGTGGCCATCTGGGTCATCTGTTCAAGGAGTGTGGGGACGGTGTTCACCCTCCAAAAGCTCTGGTCTTCAAAGACCTCAGAGCTACATGGTTTCGTGGAGCTGGACCTGGTCCGGCTGGTGGACGAGGTAGGGGCAGAGGTCAAGGACGTGGAGGAGGCCGCTCTGGGCGTGGTTCCGGGCGCGGAAGCGCGCATGGCAAGGAGGATGTCTATGATCCAGAAGTAGATGATGTTGATGCTACTATGACAGAGGCAGACGGCAATAGGAAGCGTGCATCAGAAAGAGGAGAGTTGACGGTCCCTGCAGCAACCAATACAACAGACATAATACGTGCAGCACCACAAGCTCAGCTACCAAGCAATCTTCTGGCTTTGCCCCCGGCACAAATCCCTCCTAGTCCCACGTCAAAGCAAGACCCAAAGAGGATCCGAACAACATCTGAAAAAGTTTCTACAGCAACAACTTCAACTTCTTGCAAGAGTTCTGAAGCATCTTTGGCGGGCTCCAATACGGAGCGCCGCCGGGGCCAATGAGTGTGTTGTGCTGGAACTGTCGCGGCGCGGGCAAGCCGGCGACAGTTCGTGAGCTTCGTGATCTAGCGAAGCAATTTGCCCCTACCGTGTTATGTGTAGTTGAAACTCAAATCTCGGCAACACGGGTAGAAGGTCTAGCTAGTACGTTAGGTTTTGATAATGGTTATGCAGTTAGCAGTAATGGGCGTAGTGGTGGCATCGGTATGTTTTGGAACAATGAAATAAATCTTGAAATTTTGGGCTACTCGGAATACCACTTAGATGCAAAAGTGAGTATGGCAAATATTCCAGACTGGAGACTTACGTGTGTTTATGGTGAGGCTCAAACAGGTGAAAGGTATAAAACCTGGAATACTCTGAAATCACTGGCTTCCACGAGCACTTTGCCTTGGACATGCATTGGGGATTTTAACGAGGTCTTGCGCGCGGAAGAGCATATTGGAACGGGCACCCGTCGCCCAGCGCAGATAGCAGGTTTCAGGGACACAGTTGATGTTTGTGGGCTGGTTGATCTGGGGTACACAGGCAGGAGTTGGACTTTTGAAAAGAAAATATCAGGTGGTGCCTATTGCAGAGTGAGACTTGATCGGGCTCTAGCAAATGCTGACTGGACGAACCTGTTTCCTAATGCAAATCTGCAACATCTAACGGCGGCATCTTCGGATCATGCTCCGATCTGTCTGGAATTTACTCCGGAGTCTCGGGGGAAAAGGGGAAGGAGACAGTTCAGGTATGAAATATTCTGGAAGAGACACGAGCAATTCAGAGACTCTCTGGGATCGAGATGGGACGCGGAACCTGTAGTGCTGTCAGCGACCGAGCTAGCGACAAAGCTGAGTAACTTATCCGGTGCACTGGTCTCCTGGTCAGCCCGTCACATCGGCAACGTACGGCGAGAAATAAAGAAGCTGAAAAAGGAGTTGGACGTTTTACAGAATGCACCCTCCAGAACTATGCCATCGCATGCAGAGACTAAAATACGTGATAAACTCATTGAGTTATACCACATGGAAGAGATCATGCAGCGGCAGAGATCACGTATTGATTGGCTTTCGGATGGAGATCGGAACACCAAGTTTTTTCAACAGCGTGCTAGCATGTGACGGCGTAAAAATAAAATAAAGGAACTAATGCGTGCCGATGGTACTGTAACAGATGATCCAGCCGAGATGGAGCAATTGGCGACCTCCTTCTACAAGAATTTGTTTACGGCAGAGGGCACGTCTGGAATGGATGAGGTGCTTAATGCAGTTCTAGCAAAAGTAACACCAGGTATGAACCAGCAGCTCCTTGCTCCGTATTCACCTGAGGAGGTTAAAAAGGCACTTTTTCAAATGTTTCCAACCAAAGCACCAGGGCCGGATGGATATCCTGCACATTTTTTTCCAGAGGCATTGGGATCTTGTTGGAAACGAGGTGACAGATATTGTCTTAAGAATCCTTCTAGGGGAGGAAAGCGTGGAAGTGCTCAACGAGACTGTCTTAGTGCTGATCCCAAAGGTAGCTAATCCAAACTCATTGTCTCAGTTCCGTCCTATAAGTCTGTGCAACGTCCTCTACAAGATAGCCTCCAAGGTTGTCTCAAATCGGTTAAAGCTAATCTTACCTGACATTATATCAGAAGAGCAATCTGCCTTTGTTCCCGGACATCTTATTACAGACAATATAATCTCAGCTTACGAGTGTCTACATTTTATGAAGCGCAACAAGGCAAAGAAAAACAGATTTGCTGCACTAAAATTAGACATGATGAAGGCTTACGATAGAGTTGAATGGAATTATTTGCAAGCCATAATGACCAAGCTGGGTTTTGCACCATCTTGGGTCTCTTTGATCATGGGTATGGTAAGCTCAGTTAATTTCTCGGTGTTGATGAATGGTAATAAGCTTGAGAATTTTAAACCTACCCGAGGTATCCGGCAGGGGGACCCGATATCTCCTTACCTGTTCTTGCTGGCAGCGGAGGGCCTTTCGTGCCTCCTAAAAAATAATGAGTCATCGCACCTCGGTGGTATTGAAGTGGCCCAAACGGCTCCGCCGGTAAGCCACTTACTCTTTGCAGATGACAGCCTGCTGTTCTTCAAGGCACATGGTGATGGAGCTAGAGAGTTATCCTCAGTTTTGGACAAATATTGTAAAGCGTCGGGGCAGAAAATAAATCGGTCAAAATCATCTATCTTCTTCAGCAAGGGGTGCCCTACTACTCTAAGGAATGAGATTAAAGAGGTGCTGGAAGTCCCAAACGAAACACTTTCTAGAAGTATTTGGGTATGCCTAGTGATGTGGGAAGCTCAAAAAATGGGGCTTTCAAATACCTGAGGGACAGAGTCTGGAGCAAAGTGAAAGGGTGGATGGAAAAATTATTATCTGCTGGTGGAAAGGAGGTGCTCATTAGAAGTGTGGCTCAGGCCATTCCTGTTTACTCAATGTCCTGCTTTTTACTTCCCAGAGGTCTTTGCCAACACATAAATTCTCTCATCAGGAAATTTTGGTGGGGTAGTAAGGAGGGGGAAAGAAAGGCTGCTTGGGTGTCTTGGGAAGTCATGACAAGACCAAAATACATGGGAGGTTTGGGTTTTCGTGATATAGAACATTTTAACCTTGCTCTGTTGGCGAGGCAGGCTTGGCGTATTCTTCAGGAACCCACTTCCCTTAGTGCAAGAATCTTGAAAGCAAAATACTTTCCGAACACAGATTTTTTACAAGCTGAGTTGGGGAGTTCGCCATCTCAAGTGTGGCGAGCGATATATGAAGGCAAGGGAGTCTTATCTCAGGGTCTAGTCCGAAGAGTTGGTAATGGAGTTACTACCAACATATGGCGGGATAATTGGCTACCCCGGGAGCATAACATGAGGCCAATCACAAGTTTGATACAGAATCCTCCACAGATGGTGAACGAGCTCATTTTGCATAATGTGGGCGACTGGAATAGGGGACTAGTCCGAAGCATTTTTATCAAGTTCGACGCTGATGCTATACTATCCATTCCGGTGTGCACTAGATCTATTGATGATTTCTGGGTTTGGAGCCATGAGCGTAAGGGTATATTTACAGTTAGATCAGCCTACCGCATGTTGGTAACAACTAAAATCAGGAGGGAAGTTTGGCTGGAAGGACGGAGCGATTCGTCGAATACTAAATCAGAGGAACAGTCGTGGTGCCAACTCTGGAAGATCCAGGTTCCTTCAAAAATCCGAGTGTTTCTTTGGAGATTAGCACAACAGTCTATACCTTCTACAGACTTGCTCCACCACCGGCAAATGGCGACGACAAGCCGGTGCAGAATTTGCGGCAATGAGGATTCGTGGCGTCACTCGTTGTTGGAGTGCACCATGTCGAGGTGCGTGTGGGCGCTCGAGGAAGAGCATCTGCTGTCGGCGTTAAGTGAGGTAACAGAACCTGATGCACGCAGATGGATCTTCACTATAATGGAGAAAGTATCGTCGTCAGATTTCATCAGAGCTCTAGTCAGTCTATGGGCTATTTGGCATGCTCGTCGGAAGGCAATCCATGAAAATATATTTCAAAGTCCAGCGGGTACGCATCTTTTTGTTGATCGCTTCATCTCAGAGATATCAATCTCTAGGCCTACGCAACAGAACCAGGTGAGAGCTCCAACGTTGATTCAGCGCTGGCTTCCTCCGCCACCAGGCCACTGCAAGATCAAAGTGGATGGGTCTACAACCAAATCAGCAAGACGCGGATCAGTCGGTGTCATCTGTCGAGCCATGGATGGCTCGTACTTGGGAGCTTCAGCTATATGTTTTGAGGGTGTCTCCGACCCGGCGTCTCTTGAAGCCCTAGCGTGCAGGGAGGCATTGGCTTTAGCATCTGATCTAATGCAAACACAAGTGGTGGTCGCATCGGACTGCAAGGAAGTGGTCTCCAATATTTCTGAAGGCAATGGAGGAACACATGCACATATTATCCGGGAGATAAAGCAAATGGAGTCTGAATTTCAATCTTGTTCTTTTATTTTTGAACGTAGAACCACAAATATCGAGGCACATAGCCTCGCTAAATACGCGCTTAGTCTGTCTATTGGTCGTCATGTTTGGCTGCTCCAACCTCCAAACTTGAGATGTATTCCTCAGAACATTCTTGAGTAATAAAGCGTGTGTTTTAGCCTAAAAAAAAAGACTATTTGCCGCAAAATGCGGCAAATAGGAAATTCCGGATTTCGTGGCTTGATCGTGGCTTAGATCGTTGATGGCCGTCCGATACACGTCCGCTCGTGCGTGGGCTGCTCCTGGGCTGACTGCTATGGGCAGCTGCTCCTGAAACCAATTCGAGGCCCACTCGTTTGCCTATACTAAGAAACGTCCGATCTCGGATGGACGGTTGTAACGTTTCCTCTTATTCCACCCGATCTCTCATGTCTAATCCCATGCCCGAACCCACAACACATGTTGCGCCGCCGCCGTCGTTGTTTCGTTCGGCACGCACCTCCTCACGACGCAGTCCTCGGCCGCCCCGTCGGAACGCCGCCTCCGTCTCCATCTAGCCACCGATAACCTCCTTCTCGTATCTTCCGTCGCAAACGCGCAACAGGGATCATCTCTTTCACGGGCGGCCACGAGCTCCGTCCCCAGATCGGTGGCGCACTACACCCAGAAGCATGTATCCGATTTCTTTTTCTGGAGTCCCTGGGCGCACCGAAGCCAGATCCGCCACGCTCCAGACCTGTCCGGAGGTACGCGCGGACGTCGGGGCAGTTTCAGTTGGGGAGTCTCGGTTGGGAGGGGCTCAGGGCATGTACCCTTCAAGGGGCTCGATTGGCTGTTAGACAGGTTCGTTCATGTTCGCTCATCTTGATAATATACGTTTCAGTTAGATCGCAAAAATCGTGTTGTCTAGCATGCAAGTTTTTTTCTCATGAATCCACGCCAGCTAATGCATACAGGGAAAAGAGGGAACATTGAAGAACCATATTCTCCTGTCCACTTTGCTCTACGGTGCTGAAAGCAAAAAATAGATTTACTTATTTCTGGTGTGATTACTATTTTTTTATCCTTGTATTAAGCATATCAGTGAATATGAATATATTAAGCCATGCTCTTTGTTTACGATTGAGTTGTTGCAACTCCATATGTAATATGCGAGCTGCCAAAGTGATGTACTGTATATCAGAGTAACTATTTATCTTTTCAACCAATCATGAAATTGATTGCAATTCTATTATCACGTTTGTTTACACAAGAGAATTTTCTTAATCGATCATGTTTTTTTGTTCTCTGCAGAAACTTTTAGCCATCAAATTATTATTGCACTTGCGAGTCAAACTGTGCAAAAAGATGGATCAAAGGCCACCATGGCATCGGCACATTGACAATGATCTTGCTCCTCTCATTTTCTTTCTTTCTGAATCCCTCAATCCATCAGAGGAGCTCAAGTCCAAGTAGAGGCAGCTCATGAATTTCTGAACAAAGACAGTGAGCAAAGAATCCCCCAAAGAGCAAAGATGTGTTTGTTAGTTTGCAACTAGCACACAAAGAATGTCAACCTTGAAACCTAAAGCACTTTCTACTTAGAGAACTACTGGCTCAAACAGAGAATTTCTGCAGCAGCAACATATATGAAAAGTGTTGTTTTTTATTGTTTACCAGGGGAATATACATATCACTATCCAAGAATGACTTCATGTTCTGGTACTCTTTTTTTGGTTATATCTTGGGAGAATACACATTGAACTGTGTGGGGAGTATATATCTTTTCCAAAAAGTAAAGTAAAATTCAAGGACAGAAGATTCACAATATAATCGTTCTTGAGGTGTCCACTAGACCTGAAATGGTAAGTATTTTTTGTCTGCAGTTATAACATAACACAACCACTTGTCTTTTAGAATCATAGACATCACAAAGCAATAATTCTGACATTTTCACAATAGCCGATGTCCATTCTTAGCTTTACAAATATATACTTAAAGGGCAACCTGGTGCATGTAGCTCCCGCTTGCGCAGGGTCCAGGGAAGGGTCCGACCACTTTGGGTCTATAGTACGCAGCCTTTCCCTACATTTCTGTAAGAGGCTGTTTCCAGGACTTGAACCCATGACCTCATGGTCACAAGGCAACAGCTTTACCACTGCGCCAAGGCTATACTTCCTTGAAATAAATATATGGTAACTTGAAACAGGTCCATTGTAAAGGAGGCACTACACCTAGCAGTCTTATTCCCATAGATTGAAGAAATGTTTGAAAAACGTACACATACTACTTTTTCAATTGTTCCTCCTGTTTTATGTAACATTGATCCTTAGTACTTCGATAGAAATATTATTAATACCTAATATTTCATGATGAATCTAATGATACTAATTTGGTGTTCGAGATGTTGATATATTTTTCTCTAGCCTTACAAAGTTAGACGTTCAGTTAATTTGGGACGAAGGGAGTATAGATTTGCGCCGTGGGAGTTATATTAATATAATTTTTACAAAAGTACGCACATAATGGTATAATTTAGTAGGTTTTGTAGATTTAATAAAATGACTGGTCAAATTTGCAGAAATTCAAGTAAAAACATAGCACTTCTTTTTGACCGGGGATAGTAATTGTTAGTTTTGCTTCATGCATATTTGTCTTGTGGGTTCTCATAGTTGGACTGAGCATTGCATTGGCTTGTTCCCCATGCTGTAATCATGGTTTTCGAGTCGCGACTCATGCGAGTCGAAAGAAGTCGAGCCTGCGTTGTGACTAGTCGCGACTCAGGAGTCGCGAGTCGACACTAAGCTGAGTCGACCATATTTTTGCGACTCATAGACTAGTCGTGACTAGTCGAGCGACTCAAAATCCATGGCTGTAATTCATAGATGACGACTAATCTTGCATTCCTCTCAAACTGAAGAAGACAATTAATTTTGTGCTATGTTTTCAGATCAGTATCCCCTGGATTTTCAATTCAGTGTGCTGATGGTGATGAGTATGGTCTCAAGCCTGCAGAAAATTCCCCGTGAGTTTGAAACTATTTATTTCATTGCATACTCTGAATTCAGTGGTCTGTCGAAGGCTCGAAGAATAACACTTTATAGTTTAATATCATCAATTTTTTATGTTCCGTAGGAGTTTAGTGGTGCACTATCTTAATTCTGAACCTGTGTGCATCATTGCACTGAGCAGAAAATAAGTTGTAGAAAACTATTTGATCGATCATAGAATTTAATATTGGAAACTAAATTTGTGGAATTTGTTGTTATAAAATATATAGTACGTAATGCCAATTTAAAAACAAAATAAAACCCCTTCACAAATTTGCATCTATTTCCAACTTTTTTGTGGGGACATCTATAACTAATATTACATTGCAAAAATGGAGGGGCGCAGCAACGCGCGCCATCAATGGTCTAGTATACCTAAGAAGTTGGTCTACTATCAGCCATGCATGCATGCACGTCATCTTTTTTACCCTGCACGCCCGCACACTCAACCATCAATCGTGTGTGCCTGCCTGCCTTCCCTACATGGGCATCACATCGTTTGGCTGGATATGTTCCTTCAGTTTCTCATCGGGCCGCTTCCTTTATTCTCCATAATAATAGCGTCCTTTAGTTTTTTCCCAATGGCCCATCGCACCACCTGCGGGCCCATGGAGATAATTATTTTTCGCTGGAAGATCAACCAACCGTGCTCTCCTTGACTATCCGCCTCCATACGTTTATCTGTTCCCATTCTCTCGCCCCTCGCTTGATCTCCTTTACCAGAAGCTCCGACGATTTCTGCGGCTCGCCCTTTTTGGTGGTTGTCCACACCATCCATCGTTTACTGGGATCAACGCATAATCCCCGCGATGTCATCTATCTGCCGCCATTCAGGATCGAAGCTGCAGCCCACCGGCCGGCGCCAAAGGTTATTCTCAATAGTCAATATCACAGTACTCTACCCGTGAGGATCTCTGCCGCCGCACATCGTCGTTCCTATCGCCCACTACATCTGAATGAACTCCTACGCCAGCTTAGCAACTACTGCCTGCTGGGACGATTAATCTTTCTACTCGTGTCTTGGTCTACACGATTTTCTTTCTTGATCAGCAGTTCGTCTATCTCTCCCACTGATGGATTTTAGAGTGGCCAGGTCGATTTTGCACAACTGAACCTTTTTTCTCTGCCTTATCTTCCAGGTATATATTTATGTGCTGCTTTATGCCGATGGGGATTTCCTTATCTTGGAAAAGTGTAATGTAGGCAAATAGTTCTGGGGGATTACAAGGTCAACTGCTCAATTCATATGGATACGGTTCAGCATCTACAGTGAAATCACAAGGTTTCACTCTTGACACAATTTTTCTGCTTGACATTTCTTAAGCCTGGCTCCTATTATTCATCTGCTGCAACCAAAATCATTTTTGTTAGTTTTTTACACATATGCGTGCAATAGTTGTTATAAATCACGACCTTCAAATTAAGTTTATGAGTGATATTTACTTATTTTATGAAGTGTTTAGTGTTGGATGTAACCTTGGTTGAACTGCAGGGAGGAGGGGCATCAAGGTAGGCGACATAGTTGCTGCTGAGAGACCATATAACTCCAACTCTGTGCTAAATCTGCAGTTCTGCATGGACGTTCGGGGCAAGAATGAGAACTGCCGCTATAGCCATGCCTCACTATCCTGCAGCACAATTGTGGAGAATCACCTTAGTTTAATTTTTCTCACCATGCTTCACTTCCATTCAGTGTAGTGGATTCTAGCTATTTGAGAGGTAACATGTTTTCAAATGCTACCCTCATATTTTTTCATTCTGGTGTTTCTCATAGCTGTTCGGGTAAGAGATCAATGGGAAATGACCATGTGTTTGGATAGCAAGTTCTTTGGGCACTTTTCCATACTGATCAAAATAGTAATTCAAACCAATTACTTTCTTGACATTCCACATGTGCACATCCTGCTTACCCCACTTAATCAACATGTGGACCATGTTTTAGTTCAGCCTTTGCCCTAGACCAAAAAAAATCTTTGTCGTTGCCAGCAGGAAAATTAGCATTTTTTTATGTATGTTTCGTTATGCATTCATAGATCTTCATGTGCAATAATAAGGCATTTTCTAGCTTCTGATGCTGCTACAGTTTCCGCACTTTCAGACTCGACAACCTTGCAATCTGTAGTTTTGAAATATCCTTACCATGATGAATATTAAACTTCAAACAGTCAATTATTTGTAGACTCCATTATGTGAAAACTTATCCTACCTCTATTCTATTAGCAATTTATTTTCCTGAAAATGCAGACTTGGAGCAAAACAAGAAGTTTACGACAATGTTGACGTATAATTGCCGTAATAAGTTCTGATTCTCGTCAGGTAGGAAGTTTGGAGAAGAAAACATAAGTTTTTAAAAGAAGGGAATGGTAAAAATGTTAGTCCGTTCAACTATATAAACCATAAAGGTGCGATGGTGATGTCACCGTCAGTAAGGATAAGATGAAAAAGAAAATTAAAAACTAAAACTAAAAGAACATCAAGTGATTTTTTTTGACAAGTACAAACTCTAGTACCATAAGTACCATAAATTTTAAATAAAAAAATTGCATCAGTTCTGACTCAAGAGACAATAAATTTGCAAAAAAAATTGTACCAGTAAAAGTTCGGAGGAAAAAAAGCAACTTAATAAATGAAAAAAAAAACACAAGTTCACGATTAGAAAAGTTGTATGTTCAAACATGACGTCTCTGATAAGTTTGGGGAAAAGCTCAAACAAAAGAAAAACCCATGGAAATTCAAATGGTAAAAGTTCAAGTCGCAAAACGCGAGAAGTCCAAAACATCGTTGCAAAAAAAAAAAATTTTGGGAAAACATTCAACAGGGCTAAGTTTCACATTTTCAATAGCTTTGCGTAGACGTTGAACTGAAATCTTTGGCCTCTTTGAAAGTTTCGCATTTGATAATTCTTTGTGAGATTTCGTGGATAAGCAAATAAGCAATCTGGCCCTTTTAAACAGTATAAATGGATTAACTAAAAAAACAGTAAATGGATTTGGATTCGTGGACAACTAATTGATGGATGCAAATAAGCAATCTAGCCCTTTCTCTCAAAAATAGAAACCGGAAACTTGCTATATACACAATTAAGGAACAAACTGCCTACTCTGTTTCTTCCCAAATTGGGAAGAACACAACTAGTACTATGTACAGTACAGCTGTGCTCTGTTTAGCTGAACGATTAGCTGCACACGGCGTCCGCGTCTCCGCCATGCCGCTGTGCTCGTTGTCCTCTCGCCACGCTCCAGCGTTCGGCGGCTCGACGAGCATCCCTTGCGCCAAGCTCTCGTGGTACGATCGGCAACCATGCCGCCAAACCACTACTCGCCGTCGAGCTCCAGCAAGTCGCCTGACGACATGGAGAACGGCCGGGCAGGCTACTGCCGCTGGAACGCACGGACGACAACGGCTCCTCAGGCTCCGGGGTCGCACGCCCGGCCAGAACGGAGCTCCGCCGGCCACCCGGCGGGGAGGGGGAGGGGGAGGGGCCGTACGAGCATGAAGGCGTTGGAGCAGCAGGGGATCTTGGGCGCGTTGTCGTCCTAGTGGAAGATGTCACCGCCGACGGCCGCCCTCGCGCCCCGGCGCCCATCGCCGCGCCTAGGGTGGGGTCTGGGTTGCCTCGAGGGAGGCGCGCGGGTGGAGGGATCCGCCGCGAGCAGCTCGGTTGACGGGGAGAGAGAGAGCAGGAGGGCTCTTATTTACTCTTTTAATAAAAACGATCAGTTCAACGAAATGGCAACATCCGTACAACCCCTTGAGTTCATTAGGTCTACAATATATATATATATATATATATATATACACACACACACACACACTAGCATTAAACATCCCGAGCGAGACCTATTATATCCATCGAAATTCTCTCTCCCCGGTCTTGGAAATTCACAACAGGAAAGACTGGCGTCGATCGATAAAAATGAAAAATTATAACCATCTTTTGACACCTCATTTATGCTTAATAATTCTGAAAGTTTCAATTATTCTATTGTAAAATAGACAGGCGCGGCAACGCGCGCCATCAGTAATCTAGTGTGTGTGTGTCTATACACACACACTAGCATTAAACATCCCAAGCAAGACTTATTACATCCATCGAAATTATCTCTCCCCGGCCTTGGAAATTCATAACAGGAAAGATTGGCACCGATCGGCAAAAGTGAAAAACTATGGATACTAATTTCTTTGCATCATTTTGAGCAAGTCCTCAACCAGGGGTTCTGCCCGAAGAAGCAGGGGCTGCAGTAGCTGTCGAATCTTCTACTCGTACATGGACAACTGTTTGGACTGATGGACTTACCAGTCTTGATCGTTACAAAGGACGATGCTATCACATCGAGCATGTTGCTGGGGAAGACAGCCAATGGAACAATTATGTAGCTTATCCATTAGACCTATTTGACCATTGCACGCCTCCATTACCTTATGGGAGGCCTCGCTCCATAGAAACTCTCTACCTAAGTATGTCCCTTGGTCCGCGGGTCTGATACAAGGTTAGAATCCAAGCTCTTTCAAAGTGTTTTCCTGTCCCTTGGCGGCCCGGTCCACTGCTAGGCCAGCTACGCCTCATGGGCTAAGCTAGGGTTAGGAAAGGCATCTCCCACCTTACCCAGGCCTTCCTAAAGTGGGTCGGATGATGCTTCCTTAGAAAGGTGTCGTGCACATCTTTACAGCCAGGTTGATGTGTCGTTTCTTCGTCAACATTAATTACATTAATGCCAGAACCAACGGATAAGTATCCTATGCGACCATGCCCCCCCC
>NC_041385.1:245368038-245400449 GCF_002162155.2 Triticum dicoccoides
ATTCTCTTCCCCACCCCTACCCCCACAAAGAGTGAGTTTTCACCCTCCTCTCTCTTTGCCCTCCCTCCCTTCATCAGATCCCTCTCAAATCCGAGCAAGTTAGTTGTTTTGTTTGTGGATTTCTACTCCTGTGTATCCCTAGAGGTATTTTGCCCTATCTCTCGTCGATTTCTTTAGATGAAATCTTTTAATTTGGTGGAATTTCATTCGTGGAAACCCTAGGCCTACCTTAAAATCTATTTGGTGGAATTTGACGTATGTGCATTAGTGTGAGTAGTATATTTGAAAGGAAACACTTGTGTGCTTTTATGGGTTAGCTTATGTTGAATGTTTCTCCATTTAGACATGAATTATTTTAGACAAAAACTATTTATTATTGAATGTCTTTCTTTCCAGATTTAATGTTATGTCAACCGCTTATCCATTTGGACAAGAATCACTTGGATTTTACCCTTGTGCGATGAGGAGTGTTGTTTGACCCGATTAGCACCAGTGTTTGATTAGGGGAATGTTGGGTTTAATTAGGCCCCAATTAATACATTTTAAGGCTAATGATGATTTCTAATTAGCAATCGATGTTGGTTCTTGCACCCCTCTTTGGACATACCCTTTACTCTTCGAACTTCCGCCTTTACTCTTTGAATACACCCCTTTTGTTGGCGTCTTTGGTACTCATAGAAATGGATACATCATCAATGAAGATTTACACACTTTTAGTTACTGATTTCATTAAAGCTAATTACATTAATAACATAACAAAGGGATAGTATCCCACTCGGGCACGAGTGGCATGCTACTCGCACAAACCCCGAGGCAATTGCATCCTTTCCTTTCAACCCGCACCCCAAAGAGTGAGAGCAATTGCCCTCCGCTCTCCCCTTCCCTCCCACCCTCTCAGACCTCTCTCAGGACCGATCAAGTTATTTGTTATTTGTGAATTTCTACTCCTTTATATTCCCAGAGGTATTTTGTCTTATTTCCCAAATTATTTTCTAGCTGGAATCTTAAATTTGGTGGAATTAGATACATGGAAACCCTAGCTCTAGCGTTTTGTTTTAAATATAATATTTTTCATTGTATTTAGCATTAATGAGTAGTATAATGGGTAGGAAACATAATTTGCTTGGATGCATAGTCAATTTGTAGGTTTGGGTTATGTGGAATGCTTCTCCAATTAGACAATAATTATTTTACAAAAATATATTTATATTTGAATGTTATAATTTTGAATGTTAATTTTATGTTGATTGCTTCTCCATCGTGTCAGGGTTCATGTGAATTTCATGAGCATTAGTACTTAGTGAACCGAACAACAACTCCAGAACATAGTGATGCCTTCTGCCATGGCTGCGTGCCCAAGGAAACGCCGCCACTCTATGGTGGTTACGTCAGATCATGTCATGGTGGTACCCTACAACTCTCCATGGGCGTCATCACTGCATGCCGATTTGCTTCTGCTGGTAGCTTGGCGCCTTCTGGATGGTGACTTGATGGACTATGTTCGCCTTCGAGCTGTGTGCAAAAATTGGCGGTACGCCACTATTTGCCCACGCGGTCGTGGCATCACCGATTCTCGTTTCCACCCGCGCCGTTGGATGATGTTGCCCGAGGGTCACGGTCTCCACCCTGGCCACTACAAGCTCGGGGGGTTTGTTCGCTTTCTCAACCTTGACACGGGGACATTGGTCCGTGTCAAGCTCCCGTTGTTCAAGAACCACTGCATTCTTGACTCAGTCAACGGCCTCCTCCTCCTCCAGAGGGACGAGGACTCTGCCATTCTCCTCCTCAACCCTTTCACTAGTGACATCACTGAGCTCCCACCACTCTCCACCCTCCTCACGCAAGTGGTGAAACAGTCTGAGATCACAGTTGGCCTATGCTACTGCTATCTCCTCAAACATGGCATGTCTACTGCTGTCTTCTGCAACAATGACGGTACCACCACCGTCATGATTATCTTGCATCATTTATCACAGTTGGCCTATGCTACCTCCCAAGACAAGCAATGGATCATGGCGAGCTGGGATCTTCCGTTAAACATGAAAGCTTTGTCATGTCAAGGCAAGTTATACTTGGTGCAGTATCCTGCATCTCATGGTTCACAGGTTCTTCAGATTGACCCACCCTTGCAGGTTGGTTCGCCGCCACCACGGCCAAAGTTAATTGCCACATGCCCAACAAATAAACTTGTCTATGGTTATCATCTGGTAGAATGTGACTCGAACATCCTTCTTGTTTGCCATACCGATGATTCTCGATCACCCATTTTGATTTACAACCTTGAGAATATTACTGCGGGAAGGTTTACCCCGGTAAGAAGCATTGGAAAGCATGCCCTCTTCCTCGGAGAAAGGAGTCTGAGTGTCTCCTCTAAGGCATTGCCTACTATCATGGCTGAAACTGTCGTCTACAAAGAACCAAGGGAGCATCGCTTTGTGCAATACCACCTCGGTACTGGCAATTGGTCTGAACCAGTTGACGAATGTGGCATCTATGGATATAGCCCCGGTCCTCATAGCCTCATCCAACATATCATTACTTGTTGCATTCGTCGTGCTTGGTACGTAATTTCTTTTTATCTCGCATTATTCTCTTGTTATCAACTTATCATAATTGTTCATCGTATCATCTTGTTTAGAAGCCACGCTAATATGTTCTCATTTTGTCCTTATAGGAACAAAGGGTTGATATATTCTGAAGCGGAAGCGTATAAGCCTGGATGGCTCACCTGGAAGGTTAAGAGAAAGTTTCGCCATTGGGTACAGTTTTCTCACAATTAATCCCCATTCTACTCTATAGTGTCCTTGATCTACTCCCGTCTGACAAAATTTAATAGTCATAATCACCCAATTCAGTAGCTGCTTGATGAGATTGTTCTTGTGGTACTTATTATAGTTGCCTTTCCAGATATATTTGGTAACCATTGAATTAGGATGCCCGGTTTCTTCATATTGTCTCATGCAACTAAGTATTCGTGTATCCCCTTCTATGTTGGTACATTTATGTCTTTGTATGCAATTTGACCAAGATACTACTATATCACAATTTGAGTTGTAATCATGTGAAAGCTTTCTTTCTCTGGGTGTTATTTGGAACATGTGCTATTGTTGTCAAAAGTATTTATATTTCTCACTAGGTGCTTTCCATAACTTGTGTGGGGATAAATTCCTGTAACTTATCATGCTAGAAACCATGTAGTATTGTTAGCTCTTCGACCAGAACAAAGCGGAATGATTGTGCTCGATGAAACAATGTAATTGTAGATATTCTGTTGGTTAATTTTCTTTTATGTCTAGATGCCTTATTTTTTTGTGCTTGATAACTTTGGTATAGATTGTATGATGTCTCACCTGACACCTCCTTTTGTATTTTTTTAATTTTTTTTTGCAGTCTTAAAGTGATGCAAAAGCATGTCAATGGATTTCAATTCTCCTGGGTTTTACACAGATGAATGAACAAGAGAGGAGAGCTTAGTTATTTTAAAAATACCTTTGTCACCGTTTCCTTGTTACAACAACTCATTCCCGCGGTGCCTATCGTTACTTTGAGACAAATAAATGAACTTTGATACTTGTAGCCATGTAGCGCACAAACAAACTGTGCACTCATGAAAGATACAAGTACATTGCTTGCTATATATGAATATCCTACATGATCATGAAGTGTATTATTGGACATAGGGAATTATTACAACAAATAAGCATAGAAATTATGCTAATCTCAGAAATTCTTCTTTTTATCACACAAATGCATGAATCAAATTTGAACTTAAATCTTTGTGTCCACAGTACGTGTCAATTGTGTAACCCACTAAGGAGTCCAAACATATTTGGCTGTGCTCTAGTGGCAGCAACACCCCAAGACAAGGAGGTACTATTCACTATGTTATTGCTGGACCAGGTTCCAAAGAAAATTGGTATGGAATAAATTATCTCCCTGACGGCTAGAAACCATCAGGGATGGCAGCAAAAACAGTCAGGAACGCCTTACTTCAGGTATAATGACAACAGTAATACTCATTGACGATCACAGCCGGAACTTTACAAGGAACACCTTCTCAGAAACTCCACCGCCCGTGTAAAACTGCTGCAGTGTCTTACTACAACTCTACAAGATCTTTGAACGTAGCAATCGAGAGGAATAGACTTACGGCAACACATCACAAGATAGCTCAAATAAGGCAATGACATGCAAAACAATGATCTCAAGCTCAACATTCATGTCTAGTATTAAAAAGGCTGGAACTTTACAATAAGCCCAAAATGCACTTCGCTAGGTGTGTGTGTGTGGGTGTGTGGGTGCGTGGGAAAAATAATTTAGAGGCACCTAGTTCTTCTAAAATGAAGAAAAAGAAAAATGATAGGACTTTGCATGCTTCTAGTGAACCTGTTGTAGACACACCTGAGAATCCCAATGATATTTCTATTTCTGATGCTGAAACACAATCAGGTGATGAACATGAACCTAGTGATAATGTTAATGATAATGTTCATGTTGAGGCTCCATCTAGCAAGAATAATGATGTAGAGGTTGAACCTGCTGTTGATCTTGATAACCCACAATCAAAGAATCAACGTTATGATAAAAGAGACTTTGTTGCTAGGAAGCACAGTAGAGAAATAGAATCATGGGTTCAGAAACCCATACCCTTTCCTCCTAAACCATCCAAGACGAAGGATGATAAGGATTTTGAGCGCTTTGCTGAAATGATTAGACCTATCTTCTTACGTATGCACTTAACTGATATGCTTAAATTAAATCTTTATGCTAAGTACATGAAGGATATCATTACAAATAAAAGAAAGATACCAGAGGCTGAAATTTCCACCATGCTTGCTAATTATACTATTAAAGGTGGAATACCAAAGAAACTTGGAGATCCAGGGGTACCAACTGTACCATGCTCTATTAAAATAAACTATGTTAAAACTGCTTTATGTGATCTTGGAGCCGGTGTTAGTGTTATGCCTCTCTCTTTATATCGTAGACTTGAATTGAATAAGTTGACACCTACTGAAATATCTTTGCAAATGGCTGATAAATCATCTGCTATACCTGTTGGTATTTGTGAGGATGTGCCTGTTGTGGTTGTAAATGTCACTATCTTAACGGATTTTGTTATTCTTGATATTCCCGAGGACGATACTATGTCGATTATCCTTGGTAGACCCTTTTTGAATACTGCAGAGGCTGTTATTGATTGCAACAAAGGCAATGCCACTTTTTATGTTAATGGTAATGAGCATACAGTACACTTTTCGAGGAAACAACCTCAAGTTCATAGCGTCAATTCTATTGGAAAAATTCCAACTATCATTATTGAAGGTTTTGAATTTCCTCTTCCTACTGTTAAGAATAAATATGATATTCTTATTATAGGGGATGTTCACATCCCCGTTGAGGTAACCTAGTGTTATTCAAAATTTCTCCGGTTCCATGTTATTTGGAATGAGTTTGTTAACAAGACTTGATCAACCTTGTTAGTGGGTTCATTTTGATGATCATGAGATGGATGAAACTAGAAGGCACATCCTTCTGTACCCTCTTTTTACTTTCTGTTATTTAGAATAAATAAAGCAAAAATAGTATTATCTGTCTGTTTTCTGAATTATCCGTGCAATAAAAAAATCCCAAAAATAAATGTGCTCCAAATGCCCTGCAAATTTGGTATGATTTTTTATGGAATATTTGAGGATTTTAGGCACTGAAACACTGCAAGGGGGCAAGCACCTGGCCACGAGGGTGGAGGGCGCGCCAACACCCCCTGGGCGCGCCCCCCTGTCTTGTGGGCCCACGGTGGCCCCCTCCACTTATTCCTGCACCCACACACTCCATCTTCCTCCCAAAAAAAATCCCCATCCAGCTCAAGCACGAGTTCTAGCTCATTTTGCTGCGATTTTCGATCTCCTTGCTCAAAGCTCCGTTCACAAAACTGCTTTGGGAGATTGTTGCTTGGTATGTGACTCCTCCATTGATCCAATTAGTTTTTGTTCTAGTGCTTTATTCATTGCAAATCTTTGCTGCATAGGTGACCCTATTCTTGAGCTTGCATGTCAAATTTATGAGGTCCCAAGTAATTCTAGTGCATGATATAGGCTCTAGGCACTTGTAGGAGTAGTTGCTACCAATCTTGTTTAGTTTGATTCACTTTTATTTTGAAGTTACTAAAAATTTCAGAAATTTTTAGAAAATGATAAGGAGATTTTTGAGGGGCTCTTCTAGCCAAGGCTCCTAGGATAAACAAGCTAAAGAGAAGGAAAAGGCCAAGTATAATCTGCCTCGCGTAGCGGAAGTACGGCCGTGTGAATGGCCCTGTGATAATTTCTTGAGAGAAGCAGGGATTTATGAAGAATTCTATTCTTTGATTGAAAATGCAGGCCTCACCGACTTCCTCCACGACCAGATCAATCAGTATCTCTTACTCACCAATACCTTCGTGCAAAACTTTTATTATCATCCCAAGAATTCACCTCCATCAGTATCATTTCATTTATATGATGAATTCAAGGAAATGTCTATACGTAATTTTTGCGCGGTATGTAGAATACCCTTTGAGGGCGGATTAGATGAACCACATCGTAAAGATGTGGATGGTTTTGTTAGCACCATTACTGTAGGGGATCCGAAGAAGGGTTCCGATGCGAGAATCACTAGCATACACTTTCCTGTTTTACGCTACTTTGCCATATTTGCTAGTCGATGCTTAATTGGTCGTGGAAATAGTGGAAACTTCAGTGTTCCTGATATTATTATTCTGTTCCATGCCTTGTTTGGTGATAATAGTTTTAGTATGGGTGCCGTTATTGTTAAACGGCTAAGCCTGAACCGTACAAAAGGGCCCATCTTTGGAGGTATCTATGCTGCACGCCTTGCTAAACATTTTGAGATACCTATTAGGCACCATGAGAAAGAGTAGACAAAGTTGCCTCTTTCCCTTTTAGATTACAGGAGCATGGTAGCACATGAGTTTATTGTTCACAATGATGATAAGATGCTCCTGTATAACCTGAGATTTAATAAGAAACACAATGAGATTATTATCCTGCTTGCGCCTCTGTTGTTTGATTTGACTGCAGTTAATTATCTTGTCTCGCCAGAAGCAGTGTACGCTCATCGAGGCCAAGCATTCGCTCTAGAGCCTGACCGGAACCTCCACTGGACCCTTATCATCCATCATCTTATCAGTGGGATCCGGAGGAGATCGCTAGTCAGTGGTATCCTGATGACACTCCTCAGTACACCGGGGAGAGTAGCCGCGATCCTTGGCATTAGACCAACTTAGGCCAAAAGCCTAAGCTTGGGGGAGTAAGTATTTCTCACCGACTTTACATTCATGTCCACACACTTATTCTAGTTGTCGGTGCTCATACTCTTTCATTGTATTATCCATGCTAGTTTAATTTCTTTTTCTAGCTTACTTCTTGTGTGTTTGATAAGAAAAACCAAAAAAATAGTTAGTTTAATTTCCATGCTTGTAGCAGTAATTAAATGAAAAGCCAAAAAGATTTCTCGTTCTGCTTTTTGATTGTTGGGATCTTTCCCGTGTAAATACTTTTATTTTCTTTTCTTTGGGGGTCGAGAGTAGAAGACCATATTGAAAATGTTTAGTGACTCTCATATGCATGATTGTTGATTTAACTTAGAGCCCATATTACTTTGTCTTCTCTCTTGAATTGAATGATTGCAGATTCCAGCTTAGTCCAATGCACGTGCACTATTATTATTATACACACCGTCCGGTCGTGCAAGTGAAAGGCAATAATGGCAATATATGATAGACTGATTGAGATGAGAAAAGCTGGTATGAACTTGACCTTTTTTGTTTTTGTAAATATGATGAGTTCATCGTTCCTGATTCAGCCTATTATGAAGTAAACATATTGGCAATGACATTTAGAGATCATAGTTGCTTGTGCCATGCTTAATTAGCTATGCGTTATAATGATTTACCTTGCGTGCCAACATGCTATTAAAATGATTATGATGTGGTATGATGGGATGGTATCCTCCTTTGAATGAATTGAGTGACTCGACTTGGTGCATGTTCACGCATGTAGTTGAAACAAATCAACATAGCCTTCACGATATTTATGTTCATGGTGGATTATATCCTACTCATGCTTGTACTTAGTGTAAATTAATTTCAATGCATGTTCATGATTGTTGTCGCTCTCTTAGTTGGTCGCTTCCCAATCTTTTGCTAGCCTTCAACTGGACTAAGCGGGAATACTGCTTGTGCATCCAAACTCCATGAACCCCAAAGTTGTTCCATATGAGTCCACCATACCTTCCTATATGCGGTATCTACCTGCCGTTCCAAGTAAATTTGTATGTGCCAAACTCCAAACCTTCAAATGAAATTCTGTTTTGTATGCTCGAGCAGCTCATGTTTCAACTAGGTCTATCTGTATCTTGCATGCTAGGTGGGTTATTTTCAAGAGGTGTGGACTCCGCTCCTCATTCACGAGAAAATGGCTGCTAACCGGGATGCCCAGTCCCATGATAAAAAAGATCAAAGCAAATAAAAATAATTAAACAAAACTCCCCAGGGCTGTTGTTAGTTGGAGGCACTCGTTGTTTCGAGCAAGCCATGGATTGATGCTTGTTGGTGGTGGGGGAGTATAAACTTTTACCATTTTGTTTGGGAACCGCCTATAATGTATGTAGCATGGAATATACTGCCATCTCATAGTTGTTGCGTTGACAGTGAAAGTATGCCGCTCAAAATATTATTCATCTCTATTTTAAAATCGAGCTCTGGCACCTCTACAAATCCCTGCTTCCCTCTGCGAAGGGCCTATCTATTTACTTTTATGTTGAGTCATCACCCTCTTATTAAAACTCTTATTAAAAAGCACCCACTGGAGAGCACACTGTCATTTGCATGTATTACTATTAGTTTATATTGGGTAGGACTTGACTGGATCTCTTTTACCATGAATTACAATGTTTAGTCAGTCCTTGATCTTTAAAGGTGCTCTGCATTTATGTTTTGCGGTCTCAGAAAGGGCTAGCGAGATACCATCTTGTTATATCATATTATGATTGTTTTGAGAAAGTGTTGTCATCCGAGTTTTATTATTATCGCTCGCTAGTTGATTATACCATTGATATGAGTAAATATGAGACTTAAGTGTTATTGTGAATATGGTTAGTTCATAATCTTTGCGGAAAACTTGAATGCTGGCTTTACATATTTACAACAACAAGAGCAAATAGAGTTTGTAAAAGTTTTTCTTTATCACTTTCAGTTTATCAACTGAATTGCTTGAGGACAAGCAAAGGTTTAAGCTTGGGGGAGTTGATACGTCTCCAACGTATCTACTTTTCCAAACACTTTTGCCCTTGTTTTGGACTCTAACTTGCATGATTTGAATGAAACTAACCCGGACTGACGCTGTTTTCAGCAGAACTGCCATGCTATTGTTTATTGTGCAGAAAACAAAAGTTTTCGGAATGACCTGAAAATCCAGGGAGATAACTTTTGGAAAATATAAAAAATACTGGCGAAAGAATCAAGGCCAGGGGGCCCACACCCTGTCTCGTGGGCCCCCTGATGCTCCACCGACCTCAACTCCAACTCCATATATTCCATTTCACGGAGAAAAAAATTAGAGAGAAAGTTTCATCGCGTTTTACGATATGGAGCCGCCGCCAAGCCCTATTCTCTCTCGGGAGGGCTGATCCGGAGTTTGTTCGGGGCTCCGGAGAGGGGGATTCGTCGCCGTCGTCATCATCAACCATCCTCCATCACCAATTTCATGATGCTCACCGCCATGCGTGAGTAATTCCATCGTAGGCTTGCTGGACGGTGATGGGTTGGATGAGATTTACCATGTAATCAAGTTAGTTTTGTTAGGGTTTGATCCCTAGTATCCACTATGTTCTCAGATTGATGTTGCTATGACTTTGCTATGCTTAATGCTTGTCACTAGGGCCCGAGTGCCATGATTTCAGATCTGAACCTATGATGTTTTCATGAATATATGTGAGTTCTTGATCCTATCTTGCAAGTCTATAGTCACCTATTATGTGTTATGATCCGACAACCCCGAAGTGACAATAATCGGGATACTTCTCGGTGATGACCGTAGTTTGAGGAGTTCATGTATTCACTATGTGTTAATTCTTTGGTCTGGTACTCTATTAAAAGGAGGCCTTAATATCCCTTAGTTTCCGCTAGGACCCCGCTGCCACGGGAGGGTTGGACAAAAGATGTCATGCAAGTTCTTTTCCATAAGCATGTATGACTATATTCGGAATACATGCCTACATTATATTGATGAATTGGAGCTAGTTCTGTGTCACCCTATGTTATAGCTATTACATGAGGAATCGCATCCGACATAATTATCCATCACTGATCCAATGCCTACGAGCTTTTCACATATTGTGCTTCGCTTATTTACTTTTCCGCTGCTACTGTTACAATTACTACAAAACTGCTATCTTTACTTTTGCCACTGTTACCATTACTATCATACTACTTTGCTACTAAATACTTTGCTGCAGATACTAAGTTATCCAGGTGTGGCTGAATTGACAACTCAACTGCTAATACTTAAGAATATTCTTTGGCTCCCCTTGTGTCGAATCAGTAAATTTGGGTTGAATACTCTACCCTCGAAAGCTGTTGCGATCCCCTACACTTGTAGGTTATCAATCCACATGCTCCCTGACGATGCTAGATGTATCTTTGGGACGGGGGCTAGGCGTGGAGGAACTTATTCCATTTTAAGGGAGCCCTGCCGCCTCGCCTTCCCCAGCACGATACAAAGCCTAATTAACCTAAAGAACACCTAACAATGGAATAGAAATCCTCCTACCGGCAAGGGTCATGGTCTACCGCGCCTTCGTGGCCCTAAGGCCACATCAAATGAGGCAGGCCGACGGTGGTGCCGATGGGAGACAGAAAGCCCTTGTCATCTAAGAGCCGTCTTTCTTGGGGAGGAATATTTTTTTGACTAGCTTCTTTGACCCCATGCGGGATTTGCTGCTTTAACTTATGCATTATTTTTCCTTTTGCCACCGATAAAGATTCTGAAGTAATGTACTCCTAGTAGGCTGCCGGTGAAAGGCAAAACTAAGATACACACAAGATCAATATATACAGAGCTATAGTTTCAAAAGAACATAGGGAGCTAGCAGCCTTGCACTCCAGACCCCCCCCCCCCAAAGCCCTCATATCCAACCCATATGTGGGGAGGACATGAGGCGGCCCAGACATGCCACGTATGACTAACAGGGGACCGACATGAAAAACCATCAATCTGCTGGGGAGACCACATGCTTGGTGATGACGCATGTCATCACAACGATGTGCCACTCGAGGGGGGAATCTGGCTATTTAAGTCGGACGGCGAGGGTAAAATCTACTCGGCCCCAAGTTCCTCCTTTCCCTCCCATCCCAGCCGCCACCACTTCCTCATTCCCGATTCGCCTTCAGCTTCAACCTCATCGTTTTCCATGGTCCAACAAAAGATAAACTATTACAAAATGCTCACGCTCGAGGGTTGGACGGATATCACATGAGAGATGCGCGCCACTGAGGAACGTTGCGCCGCTCACCTTGCAAAGTAGGTGCCGGAGGAGGAGGCGAAGGCGGGCACGGAGCTTGAGCCCGGTGGATTTGGGATGGAGGAGGCAGAGGAGCAATTCCACCTCAGCAAGCCGCGGAGACGGAGGCGTAGTTGGAGGTTGATGCTACTTGTAAGCTGTGTTGGGATTTTCCTCAAAGAGGAAGGATAAGGCAATATAGTAGCGAATAAGTATTTACCTCAATGAGAACCAAGGTTATCGAACCAATAGGAGAACCAAGCAAATCCTAGTAAGCAATACCTGCACCACAAGAGAAAATACTTGCACCCAACACGGGCAAGAGGGTTGTCAATCCCCTATAGAAATTGAAAAGTAAAAGAAAAGTAAATAAATTACAGCAAGGTATATTTCATTTCAGTAATATGATTGAAGTAGACCCGTGGGCCATAGTTTTCACTAGAGGCTCCTCTCTCAAAATAGCATACGGTAGGTAGACAAATTACTGTTGGGCAATTGATCGAAAAGCACATATTTAAAATGTTATTCATGGCAATGATCATGTAGATAGGAATCATGTCTGTGACAAGTAGACTGACTCCTGCCTGCATCTACTACTATTACTCCACCAATCGACCGACTCTTGCCTGCATCTATGGTATTATGTTCATGACAAATAGAGTAACACTTTAAGAAAGATGGCATGATGTAGATAGATAAAACCAAGCAATATGATTAAACCCCGTCGTTTTACCCTTAATAGCAACAATACAAATGCATGCCTCGCTACCCCTGCTGTCACTAGGTGAGGACACTACAAGATTGAACCCATTACAAAGCACCTCTCCCACTGTAAATAAATCAATCTAGTTGGCTAAACCAAACGGATAGATCAGAGAGAAATACAAAGCTATGACAGTCATGCATAATAAAGTTCAGAAAAGACTCAGTTACTATCAATGAATAATCTGATCATAAACCCTTCATCGGATCCCAACAAAAACACCGCAAAAGAAGATTACATCGAATCGATCTTCATGAAGATCATGGAGAACATTGTATTGAAGATCAAAGAGAGAGAAGAAGTCATCTAGCTACTAGCTATGGACCCGTAGGTCTGTGGTGAACTACTCACACATCACCGGAAGGGCATCAAGGTTAATGTATAAGCCCTCTGTGATCGATTTCCCCTCCGACAGAGTACTGGAAAAGGCCTCCAGATGGGATCACGGAAAAACAGAAGCTTGCGGTGGTGAAAAATTTGATTCAGGTGGCTTTCTGGGGGTTTCCAAATATTTGAGAATTTATAGAAGTGGAATTAGGTCAGACGGAGCCATGTGGGGCCCACAAGGTATCAGGATGCACCCTACCCCATGGGCGTGCCTGTTGCCTTGTCGCCTCCTCACTTCTCGTCTGGTCTCCTCCCGAAGCTTCTAGGGTCTCTTTAGTCAGAAAAAACGCCTAAAAATTTTGTAGCGTTTGGACTCCATTTGGTACAGATTTCCTGGAAAACTAAAAACAATTAGGAAACATCAACTAGCATTGGGCACTCGATTAATAGGTTAGTCCCCCAAAATGATATAAAATTTAATAAAAAGTATCCAAGATTGGTAATATGATAGCATGAAACAATAAAAAATTATCAATACATTGGAGACATATATCCGAGCATGCGAGCGGTGACGCCTTTTGTAGGGTAATACAACAGAAAACAAAAAGTTCCATTCCGCGCACAAGCCCAAGACTACTATGAAGATGCATACAAGGGTTGATCTGATCATTAACAACTCGTAGTGCAGTGGAAGGAGAATTGGTGAAGATCGTTGGGGAAAATCCTCACAGTTAGGATTTACAACTTCCCAACCGGGATAATTTTCTCCCTTGAACAAATGCTCGAATGTACGATCTCTCTACCAGGTTGCACACATATGGTGTCACCTATTGATAACCCCACAAGTATAGGGTATCAATTGTAGCCTTTCTTGACAAGTAAGAGTGTCGAACCCAACGAGGAGCTAAAGGTAGAATTTATATCCCTTCAAGTTCTATCGACCACCGATACAACTCTACGCGCACTTAACATTCGCTTTACCTAGAACAAGTATGAAACTATTTTGTAGGTGTGATATGGATAAGTTTGCAAGGATAAAACTAGAGGTACTTAGCGAGAATAAAACTACGAGTTATTTGCAAGATAATAAAATTTAGTTGTTTAGTAGAAATGTTTTGTAACACAAGAAAGTTATTTGTCCATAGGCAATCGATAACTTGACCGGTAATCATTATTGCAATTTTATATGAGGGAGAGGCATGAGCTAACATACTTTCTCAACTTGGATCATATGCACTTATGATTGGAACTCTAGCAAGCATCCGCAACTACTAAAGATCATTAAGGTAAAACTCAACCATAGCATTGAGTATCAAGTCCTCTTTACTCCCATAAGCAACAACCCCCTTACTCGGGTATAAGCTTCTGTCACTCTCGCCACCCACTATAAGTGAATTATGAACGTATTGCAACACACTATAGCAAGGATCCCCTCTGGTCGATGGCCTCCATGGCGGCGGAGGGGCGAGAGCCCCTCCGAGATTGGATCCCTCTCTCTCTTTCTCTATTTCTCTTCTGTTTCACGACCCCGTTTTCTGGCCGAAAACCATTTCCCGGAGATCCGTAACTTCGATTGGGCTGAAATTTTGAGGGGATTTTCTTCTGGATATTCTTTTACTTGCGGCCAAAGGATATCCCCAACCGACATACGAGGTGGCCACAAGACCTAGGGGAGTGCCTACCCCCCAGGGTGCACCCTGTGAGCTTGTGGGGCCTGTGGACCACCTCTCACCTGATTCTTCCTCCCAAAAATCACATATGTTCCAATAAAAGTCTCCGCAAATTTTTATCGCGTTTCGACTTCGTTTGATATGGATATTCCGCAAAACAAAAAACATGCAACAAACAGGAACTGGCACTGGGCATTAGATCAATATGTTAGTCCCAAAAATAATGTAAAATGTTGCCAAAAGTATATGAATGTTGTAGAATATTGGCATGAACAATCAAAAAATATAGATATGGCGGAGACGTATCACCTATCCAGTGCCACTTCGCCTTCTAGACCTAATCACTACCAGAGAATAGGTAGCCTTGCAGCACAACGAAACTAGTCCGTGGAGGGCGAGACAGAAAGGCAGATCGGTGCATGCATTAGTGAGAGCTCAAGGGCTCAAGTTGAGTTGTCTTTGGAGAGCACCTCTCCCCTTCTATTTATAGTGGAAGAATGGGTAGAGGATGTAAGGAGATGGCTACTCAAAAGGGGGGCCCTCACCAACGTTGCCCCGCAAAAGGGAGAGCTTTCCACAAGGAGGACCCTTTGTCCATGGCACCCCGTGGCGAGGGCTGCGCCCAAGGGTCCCCCTCCCAATATTTTCCACCAAATGTGGAGGCTTCCCCCCACCATGGGCCCCCCAACACGCTTTCCACCATTTGTGGGTTGCCCCCAAGGTTGCCCCCCAAAAGGGGGCGCCCTGAAAACAGCCCCCATGAATCAAGGGGTCTTGCCCCCTAGGTGGAGACTCTATGCTTTTCGTGTTCCCTACAAAAATATTTCGGAAGGTCCCACAACATTTCTGGTACGCTCCAAAAAATTCTGGGCGCGCTCCAAACCTTTTTTTGGCTTGATTGTTTACTTCGAAACAATTTCGGTTTCTCCAAACACTTCCGGTTTTCTCTTCGAAACACTTTCAATGTCTCCAAAACTTTTTCGGTGACTTTATCTCGGACTCCTTTCCTAGTACTTAGTAGATAGATGACCCTTAAACATGTGAACCTATAGGTTCGGTGAAATATAGACCTGACCAGAACTCTTTCCAATCAATGATCAATAGCAGAACCGTGGACATCCATATTGACCCCTATACCCACACGAATGGATATTCGATTGAACCTTTAGTTCTTGTGTGCTATTCCTTTTTCTTCGTGATATGTTACAAAAACCTGAGGTGAGATTTATTGTCATCCTCGTGAATTAACAACTTATTCACTATGCAAGTTTTCTCGTTATCGGTTTTGTTCTCTTTCTCGTTCCAGTGTTACATCATCCCTATGATCAAATCACAATGTGTCTGGCCAGACAATGATGGATACTGTAACACGAAGAGGGCCCCAAGAATATCTCTGCATTGTCGGAGGAGAAAATCCCAATCTTGAGCTATCTAGTTCCTTGTCATACTTTTTCGTGAACCCATAAGCTGCCGTAATAGCCACCGTGTTACAAATGGCGTTTAACAAGCCCCAAAGTTCATGAAGCAAGTATGAAGGAACTCGATACTTGATACGTCTCAGGCCTATCTATAACTTTTATTGTTTCATGTCGATATATTATCATTTATAGATACATTATTATCATTTTATGGACTAACCTATTAATTTAGTGCCTAGTGCAAGTTCCAGTTTTCTGCTTGTTTTTGGTTCCGCAGAAAATCAATATGTACGGAGGCCAAAATAAATTGCCGATTTAACACAGTTTTTTTGGGAAACAAGAAGCACTGGAAGCTTCAGGAGTCATCGAGTCGACCCAACAGCCAACCACAAGGATAGGTGGGCACCAGGGTGTGTCGCTGTTACTTCTTGAGCTTGCATTGATTTTTCCCTTGAAGAGGAAAGGGTGATGCAGCAAAGTAGAGATAAGTATCTCCCTCAGTTAAGAACCAAGGTATCAATCCAGTAGGAGGCACAAGCAAGTCCCCAATATATGCACCTGCACAAACTAACATACACTTGCACACAACGCGAAAAAGGGTTGTCAATCCCTTCACGGTCACGAACAAGAGTGAGATCTAATAGAGATAGGTATAAAAGATAAATAAAATAACAAAATATAAATAAATTGCAACAAGGTATTTTTAGGTTTTTTGGTTTATAGATATGAAAATATATGATGGAAAATAGTCCCGGGGGCCATAGGATTCACTAGAGGCCTCTCTCTTGAAAGAAAATATACGGTGGGGAAACAAATTACTATTGAGCAATTAATAGAAAAGCGCATAGCTTGACGATATCTAAGGCAATGATCATGAATATAGGCATCACGGCCGTGACAAGTAGACCGACTCATGCCTGCATCTACTACTATTACTCCACGCATCGACCGCTATCCAGCATGCATCTAGAGTATTACGTTCATAAGAACGGAGTAACACCTTAAGCAAGATGACATGATGTAGACGGATAAATTGAAGCAATATGATATAAACCCCATCCTTTTATCCTTGATGGCAACAATACAATATGTGCCTCGCTACCCCTTCTGTCACTGGGTGAGGACACCGCAAGATTTAACCCAAAACTAAGCACCTCTCCCATTGCAAGAAAAACTAATCTAGTTGGCCAAACCAAACCGATAGTTCGAAGAGAAATACAAAGATATCTTAACCATGCATAAAAGAGTTCAGAGAAGACTCAAATAATATTCATAGATAATCTGATCATAAATCGACAATTCACCGGATCTCAACAAATGCACCGCAAAAGAAGATTACATTGGAGAACTCCAAGAACATCGAGGAGAACATTGTATTGAAGATCAAAGAGAGAGAAGAAGCCATCTAGCTACTAGCTATGGACCCTTAGGTCTGTGGTAAACTACTCACGCTTCATCGTAAGGGAGGCAAGGTTGACGTAGAGGCCCTCCGTGATCGAATCCCCCTTCGGCGGAGTGCTGGAAAATGCCCCAAGATGGGATCTCACGGGAACAGAGGCTTGTGACGGTGGAAAAGTATTTTGGTGGACGCTTATGATGTTTGGGGAATATTTGAGAATATATAGAGCTGGAATTAGGGTTAGGGGACTCCCGAGGAGCCCACAAGCCAGGGGCGCCTCCTGAGGGCTTGTGGCCTCCTCGGGACTCTTCTAGCCCTCTCTCCAAGTCTCCTGGGAGTCTTCTGGTCCAAGAAAAATCATCGTAAAGTTTTATTCCGTTTGGAGTTCATTTGATATTCCTTTTCTGTAAAAGTCCAAAACAAGGAAAAAACAGAAACTGGCACTGGTCTCTAGGTTAATAGGTTAGTCCCAAAAATAATATAAAATATATCATTTTTTTGACAAGTCAAGATAGTAGGAGAGGCTCCTACTGACATTTTCCATTCACTTTTTACAATCTTACATAGTGTTACATTTCCAATTCACCATCCTCCCTCCCACATACCTGTCCAGACACCTCACCCATCGTGGGGAGAGGATGTGCTAGCATGGTGGGGAGTGGAGTTGGTGCCCCCTAGGACTAAGAAAATATAGCATAGAGATCAGGGGTATTTAAGGGGGGGGGGGTTACACAATGGAATCAACAAAGCTTTTTACAAAATCAGCTAAGGAGAAGATTTCCATGAATGCAGGCCGTCCCCATCTCCTTTTTGCTGAGTGAAGTATGTGTAGTCTATTGTCACCATTCCCCCAAGTCATACGTAGGGATTCCTAGCATGTTTTACTGAACATCCCCAAGCTTAATGCATATAGAACATCCAAAAAAGATAATATAATAGCATGGGACACTCAAAAATTATAGATACATTGGAGACGTATCAAGCATCCCCAAGCTTAATCCTGCTCGTCCTCGAGTAGGAAAATGATAAAAATAGAATTTTTGATGTGAAATGCTACCTAACATATCTACCAATGCAATCTTCTTTATTGTGGCAAGAATATTCATATCCATAAGATTCAAAACAAAAGTTTAATATTGACATAAAAACAATAATACTTCAAGCATACTAATAAATCAATCATGTCTTCTCAAAATAACATGGCCAAAGAAATTTATCCCTACAAAATCATATAGTCTGGCTATGATCCATCTTCATCACACAAAGTATTTTATCATGTACAACCCCTATGTTAGTCAAGCAATTGTTTCATACTTTTGATGTTCTCAAACTTTTTCAACTTTCACGTAATACATGAGCACGAGCCATGGATATAGCACTATAGGTGGAACAGAATGTGGTGGTTGTGGAGAAGACAAAAAGGAAGGAGAAAGTCTCACATCAACTAGGTAAATTAATGGGCTATGGAGATGCCCATCAATTGATATCAATGCAAGTGAGTAGGAATTTCCGTGTAACGGATGCACTAGAGCTATAAGTGTATGAAAGCTCAAAAAGAAACTAAGTGGGTGTGCATCCAACTTGCTTGCTCATGAAGACCTAGGGTAATTTGAGGAAGCCCATCATTGGAATGTACAAGCCAAGTTCTATAATGAAAAATTCCCACTAGTATATGAAAGTGAAAAAATAGGAGACTCTCTATCATGAGGAACATGGTGCTATTTCAAAGCACAAGTGTGGAAAAAAGATAGTAACATTGTCCCTTCTCCCTTTTCCCCTCTTTTTTTGCTTTTTTGTTTGGGCTTCTTTGGCCTCTATTTTTATTTGGGCTTCTTTGTTCTATTTTATTATCTTTAAAGTCCGGAGACTCATCCCAACTTGTGAGGAAATCATAGCTTCCATCGTCCTTTCCTCACATGAGACAATGCTCTAATAATGATGATCATCACACTTTTATTTACTTACAACTCAAGAATTATACCTCGATACTAGAAAAAAATATGACTCTACACTAGTACGCGTCGGTGCTATACAAATGGTTTTTAACCCCTTTCCACGACGGCACTTGGAACCGTCGCCAAGTGAGTGTGGGCGATAGGGGGGTCCTTCCCACACGACCCAGAAACCGTCGGGGATATGCCCTCCTGGCACATACGCTCGGCAAAATGAGGCTGTGTGCGACCGGCGAGCGAGCAAATATGGTTATACATACAATAGTGCTCAAAAAATACAATTATACAGGCTCCGGACGTAAGTACATCCCACACAGTCAGTCCCCGCTAAACGTTTCTGTTCGTATATACATCCCACACAGTCCCTCCAAGGAAAACGTTTTCGTTCGCAGGTACATCACACACAATTTTCCCCGTTAAATCGTTTATGATAGCGTTGACATCGCACACAATATTGGCAATATTATCGTTTGCGTTATTGAATGCATCACACACGGTGCGTAGAAGAAACTGTGTGGCAAAGGCTGTCCATCACACACAGTTTTTATGCGCTAAACGTTTGCGGAAGGTGGCCTAACGCAAACAGTTTGGAAGAGAATGTCGTGTGTGATTGTTCATTGATCCAACACGGTTTATTCCTAGAAACTATGTGCGTTGCCTTGGGTCATCGCCCATGGTATTTTCTCAATAACCGTTTCCAATAGCAAAAACCAATTAGCAGGCTAATTGCCCTATCATTAACATTCTATTTATTAATCTAATTGACATTCATATTAAACACATAATATATTTCATTCCCATATTAAGGAAGAAGGATTTCATAATTGAAATACATCAGAGTACGACATGATATAGCTTCAGCACTCAGCTACCCCATTACACAACTGCACCAACACCAAGTTTCACATGCAACATCTAGAACCTTTCAAAATTAGCTTCATAGATGGTACATAGACAGATGCATCTCATCTGGAAAACTGCTGAAGCGGAAGGCGAATATTGAGCCTTCATTCATGTTGAAGGTCTTTGCAACTTTAGGCCAGTGCCTGTGGATGATTGACCGTCCATCCTTTGTCCTCTTTAGAAACACTTCAATATTGAACTGTGGGTGTTGTATGAAAACTTTCCTCGCTTCCTGACCATGGAGGTGGTTTGAGAGGTAATCATCAGTGAACTACTTTGGAAAGGCCTAAAAACAAGGACGTGCATAAATATCTTCTCTATTGGAAATGGGGCAAAGGAATAAAAAAGGCAAGGTATAATAGTTAGTACCATCTTGTAAACCTCAGCGCTTCCCATTGTTTCCATGCAACACATATAAGGTAGTTAGTCATCAAGTTAAGTAAGGGTTCGCATGCTATCGGTACTAGTAAATTGTACGTGCTTTGCACGTAATTTAAATATATATAAAAAGCATGGAAAAATATATTTGAATATGTATTTCCTTTTCTAGAATCGTACTAGAAAAGATCCAATTTGGTTCTTACCTCTCTAGAATCCAGATTGTTCTGGCGTCTTTTTATTAGAGTATCGGATAGGCATCTGGATAGATACTTCTAGAACACATGAGATGGTAGAGTTGGATTTTCAATTAGAAGGCCACGTGGTAGTATCCTATGAGTTCAAAACTATATCCAACGGATGATAATGCTCGGATTTGCCATCTCTTGACCGTTGGATGGGCATATCTAACGACTAATATTTGAAGCTATTGGCACACTATATGGTGGTATAGAAAATATGTTGATGAAAAATAAGCACATTGCAGATACATCAGATTAATTCAAGCCACATGAAAAACCCATTTATCCAAACCAAGCATGATTAAGAACTAGGAAATATAGCACTTGTATATGTTTCTCATGTATTAAGTGCAGCCAAATTCGATTTATTCCTGACATGGTATACAAAAACAGAATGCAGCCACAACAATTGAACATCGCATTGCAGAATTGAACCAAGCAGTTAACTAAACACCACAACAAATGAACCAAACGTTAACTGAGCACCACATTGCACAATATAACATACTCCTAATAGATGATTAGGCAGTTAACCAAACCAAGCAAGCTTAACAACTTGGAAATATAGCAATTGTATTTGTTTCTCATGTATTTAGTACAGCCAAATTCAATTTATTTCTCTCATGGTATACAATAACAGAATGCACACACAACAATTGAACATCACATTGTAGAACTAAACCAAACAGTTAACTAAACACCACAACAAATGAACCAAACGTTAACTGAGCACCACATTGCACAATGTATAACGAAACCAAGCATGCTTGACAACTTGGAAAATTGCACCCTAAAGAATTGAACATCACATTTGCAGAATTGAACCAAACAATTAACTGAACACCACATTGCACGACATATAGAACATATACACTAGAGCAGAAGATTGCATGGTAAAAGTAGATAGCACAATTCACTAGAATTTGTTAAGTAAAGGCAGGCGCTAGCAAACTAAATATGGGTCCTTATAGTAAGCTAATAAGACAAGCTACTCATTGTGAGAGATATCAATGATGATTGGCTCCTTGGACATGGAAGAGGCCGAGGCCTCCGCATCGTGGGTGCCCTCATCGTAGTGGTGAGTTGCCTGAGCCACTCCGGGCACCAACTTGCTCGCTCTCGACATGAGGTAAGCACGTGCACACGGAGAAAACACCTCGTAGTCTTCGTCGAAGGCACTAACGGTGGCCTCGAGAAAATACCATGAACTGTCGTTGAAAGTAGCCAACTGCGTCACGGCATCGGCGCGCGAGGCGTCAATGGTGGCCTCGACGGTGAGGTGCTCCTTGATACGTAGTCTCCAACGTATCTACTTTTCCAAACACTTTTGCCCTTGTGTTGGACTCTAACTTGCATGATTTAAATGAAACTAACCCGGACTGACGCTGTTTTCAGCAGAACTGCCATGATGTTGTTTTATGTGTAGAAAAGAAAAGTTCGCAGAATGTCCTGAAAATCCACGGAGGCACCTTTTGGGATTAATAAGAATTTCTGGGCGAAAGAAATATACCATGAGGCCCAGGGCCTGTCTACGAGACAGGGGGGCGCGCCCCCCTGTAGGGCGCGCCCCCCTATCTCATGGGCCCCCTGGACCTCCACCGACCTCAACTCCAACTCCATATATTCACGTTCGGGGAGAAAAAAAATCAGAGAGAAAGTTTCATCGTGTTTTACGACACGGAGCCGCCGCCAAGCCCTAATCTCTCTCGGGAGGGCTGATCTGGAGTCCGTTCGGGGCCCCGGAGAGGGGGATTCGTCGCCGTTGTCACCATCAACCATCCTTCATCACCAATTTCATGATGCTCACCGCCGTGCGTGAGTAATTCCATCGTAGGCTTGCTGGACGGTGATGGGTTGGATGAGATTTACCATGTAATCAAGTTAGTTTTGTTAGGGTTTGATCCCTAGTATCCACTATGTTCCGAGATTGATGTTGCTATGACTTTGCTATGCTTAATGCTTGTCACTAGGGCCCGAGTGCCATGATTTCAGATCTGGACCTATTATGTTTTCATGAATATATGTGTGTTCTTGATCCTATCTTGCAAGTCTATAGTCACCTATTATGTGTTATGATCCGACAACCCCGAAGTGACAATAATCGGGATACTTCTCGGTGATGACCGTAGTTTGAGGAGTTCATGTATTCACTATGTGCTAATGCTTTGTTCCGGTTCTCTATTAAAAGGAGGCCTTAATATCCCTTAGTTTCCACTAGGACCCCGATGCCACGGGAGGGTAGGACAAAAGATGTCATGCAAGTTCTTTTCCATAAGCACGTATGACTATTTACGGAATACATGCCTACATTACATTGATGAACTGGAGCTAGTTCTGTGTCACCCTATGTTATAGCTATTACATGAGGAATCGCATCCGGCATAATTATCCATCACATATATTGTTCTCCGCTTATTTACTTTTCCGTTGCTACTGTTACAACTACTACAAAAACCCCAAAACAATTATCTTTACTTTTGCTAACGTTACCTTTATTATCATACCACTCTTGCTACTAAATACTTTGCTGCAGATACTAAGATATCCAGGTGTGGTTGAATTGACAACTCAACTGCTTATACTCAAGAATATTCTTTGGCTCCCCTTGTGTCGAATCAATAAATTTGGGTTGAATACTCTACCCTCGAAAGCTGTTGCGATCCCCTATACTTGTGGGTTATCAAGACCAATTTCTGGCGCCATTGCCGGGGAGCATAGCTCTATTCTCTGAGTCACTTGGGATTTATATGGGTTGATCACTATGAAGAACTTGAAAGACGACCGAACTACTATTTTGCCCTCAACTACGAGGGGAGGTAAGGAACTGCCATCTAGCTCTGCACTAGATTCTCCTTCCGTTATTAGTAAGCTTGCGACACCTAAACCTGCTACTGCTATGAATTCTGATATTTCGCATGTTATTGATGATGCCACTTCTGCTATGCATGATGAAACTACTTCTGTGCATGATACTACTTTGCCATTAGGTGAATTTCTTGATGAACAACTTGCTAGAGTTAGGGGGAATGAAAATATTGAAGATGCTATTATTGATGATAGTGATGATGAAGGTTCTCCCAATGACTATGTATTACCTGTTGTTCCTAAGGGTTATGTTATGAATGAAGAAGCTGCTAGGGAAATCTTTGCTTGGAATGATAGATATGATCTTAAGAAATTATTAGCTAAATGGAAGCAGCAGTCTCTTAATGCTAGAATGAAACCTGACCCTGCTTTTGCTACTTCACCTATCTGTGTTACTGATAAGGATGATGAATTCTCTGTTGATCCTGAAATTATTACTTTAGTTGAATCTGATCCTTTTTATGGCCTTGAATCTGAAACTGTTGTGGCACATCTTACCAAGTTGAATGATATAGCTACCCTGTTTACTCATGATGAGAAGTCTTGCTATTTTTATATCCTTAAGATATTTCCGTTCTCGTTAAAGGGTGATGCTAAGACTTGGTATAATTCTCTTGCTCCTGGTTGTGTGCGCAGTCCCCAGGATATGATTTATTACTTCTCTGCTAAATATTTCCCTGCTCATAAGAAACAAGCTGCCTTGCGGGAAATATATAATTTTGTGCAAATCAAAGAAGAGAGTCTCCCACAAGCTTGGGGGAGGCTTCTCCGGTTACTTAATGCTTTGCCTGATCATCCTCTCAAGAAAAATGAAATACTTGATATCTTTTATAATGGACTAACCGATGCTTCCAAGGACTACTTGGATAGTTGTGCTGGTTGTGTTTTCAGGGAAAGAATCACCGACGAAGCTGAAATACTATTGAATAATATGTTGACTAATGAAAATAATTGGACTCTTCCTGAGCCAATTCCTGAGGCAATTCCTGAACCTATTGAGCCAACTCCTGAGCCTATTCCTAAACCCACTTCGAAGAAGAGAGGTGTTTTATTTCTCAGTCATGAAGATATGCAAGAGGCAAAGAAATCAATGAGAGAAAAAGGTATTAAAGCTGAAGATGTTAAGAATTTACCTCCTATTGAAGAAATACATGGTCTTAATATACCGCCTGTTGAAGAACCACATTGTCTTGATAACCCGACATAGGTAGTAAAGGTAAATTCTCTCTATAGATATGATAAAGTTGAAATCCCCTCTACTAAATTTCATAGCCCATGCTTAGATGAATTTGATGACTTTATGGCTAGACAAGAAAGTTTTAATGCTTATGTTGGTAGAGAGTTAAAGAATAATACTTTAGAGATATGACGCGTGAGCGATAATATGGCTAGAGTTAAATGTGAACTCCAACTCATTAGCAAATATGCTTCTATGGTTGCTACTCAAGCTGAGCAAGTACTTAAAGCTCAAAATGATTTGCTTGATGAATTAAATAATAAAAATGACTTTGCTGTTAGAGTGGCTACTAGAACTGGTAGAATGACTCAGGAACCTTTGTATCCTGAAGGCCACCGTAAGAGAATCAAGCAAGATTCTCAGAGAAACAATTTAGAGGCACCTAGTTCTTCTAAAAAGAAGAAAAAGAAAAACGATAGAACTTTGCATGCTTCTAGTGAACCTACTGTAGACACACCTGAGAATCCCAACGATATTTCTATTTTTGATGCAGAAACACAATCTGGTGATGAACATGAACTTAGTGATAATGTTAATGATAATGTTCATGTTGATGCTCAAGCTAGCAAAAACAATGATGTAGAGTTTGAACCTGCTGTTGATCTTGATAACCCACAATCAAAGAATCAACGTTATGATAAGAGAGATTTTGTTGCTAGGAAGCACGGTAAAGAAAGGGAACCATGGGTTCAGAAACCCATGCCCTTTCCTCCTAAACCATCCAAGACAAAGGATGATGAGGATTTTGAGCGCTTTGCTGAAATGATTAGATCTATTTTCTTACATATGCGCTTAACTGATATGCTTAAAGTAAATCCTTATGCTATGTATATGAAGGATATCATCACAAACAAAAGAAAGATACCGGAAGCTGAAATTTCCACCATGCTTGATAATTACACTTTTAAGGGTGGAATAGCAAAGAAACTTGGGGATCCGGGGTACCAACTATACCATGCTCCATTAAAAGAAATTATGTTAGAACTGCTTTATGCGATCTTGGAGCCGGTGTTTATGTTATGCCTCTCTCTTTATATCGTAGACTTGAATTGAATAAGTTGACACCTACTGAAATATCTTTGCAAATGGGTGACAAATCAACTGCTATACCTGTCGGTCTTTGTGAGGATGTGCCTGTTGTGGTTGCAAATGTCACTATCTTAACGGACTTTGTTATTCTTGATATTCCCGAGGACGATAGTATGTCTATTATCCTTGGTAGACCTTTTCTTAATACTGCAGGGGCTGTTATTGATTGCAACAAAGGCAATGTCACTTCTCATGTTAATGGCAATGAGCATACGGTACACTTTCCGAGGAAACAATTTCAAGTTCATAGCATCAATTCTATTGGAAAAGTTCCAACTATTATTATTGGAGATTTTGAATTTCCTCTTCCTACTGTCAAGAAAAAGTATGATATTCTTATTGTTGGGCATTTTCATATCCCCATTGAGGTAACTTAGTGTTATTCGAAATTTCTCCGGTTCCTTGTTATTCGGAATGAGTTTGTTAACAAGACTTGATCAACCTTGTTAGTGGATTCATTTTGATGATCATGAGATGGATGAAACTAGAAGGCACAACCTTCTGTACCCTCCTTTTACCTTCTGCTATTTAGAATAAATAAAGCAAAAATAGTATTATCGGCATGCTTTCTGGATTATCCGTGCAATAAGAAATAGTCCGAAAATTAAAGTGCTCCAAATGCCCTGCAAATTTAGTATGATTTTTTATGGAATATTTGAGGATTTTAGGCACTGAAAACACTGCCGGAGGGGCAAGCACCAGGCCACGAGAGTGGAGGGCGCGCCCCCCCCATAGGGCGCGCCCCCCTATCTCGTGGCCCCCTGGTGGCCCCCCTCCACTTATGCCAGCATCCAAACACTTCATCTTCTACCCAAAAAAAATCCCCATCTAGCTCAAGCACGAGTTCTAGCTCGTTTTGCTGCGATTTTCGATCTCCTTGCTCAAAGCTCCATCCACAAAACTGCTTTGGGAGATTGTTGCTTGGTATGTGACTCCTCCATTGGTCCAATTAGTTTTTGTTCTAGTGCTTTATTCATTGCAAATTTTTACTACATAGGTGACCATGTTCTTGAGCTTGCATGTTAAATTTATGAGGTCCCAAGCAATTCTAATGCATGATATAGGCTCTAGGCACTTGTAGGAGTAGTTGCTACCAATCTTGTTTAGTTTTACTTACTTTTATTTTGAAGTTACTAAAATTTCAGAATTATTTCAGAAAAAGAATTTTGCTTAGAAGAATGTACCAAGGTGGTTCCTCGGAAAAGAAAGGGCCAAGGATTGCTATACGTGAGCAAGATGTTGAATTGCCGAGGGACGCGGATGTACGAGCTTGTGAGTGGCCATCCGATGATTTTATGGTCGAAGCAGGCTTCAAGGAGGAATTTGACGCGTATGTGCATAATGCCGAGCTGGAGGACTTCTTACAAGATAAGTGTCCACAATACTATTGACTGATTCTTTTGTGCGGAGGTTCAAATATAATTGTGCGCGTAATTCTCCTAGTGTCGTATTTGATATTTATGATACATCTTATACCATGTATTTAGAGGATTTCACAACTGCTTGCAAACTCCCACAGTGGGGTAATATTAATGATCCTCACAAATCTGAATTTAGAGATTTTCTTGCTAGTATTACTGTGGGAGAATCTAGGGACATAGCACAAGCTACCATAGGGAGCATTCATTTTCCTGCTATGCATTATTTTGCTCTCTTTATTGGTAGATGCATTGATGGTAAGGATGAAGCATGTCACATGTGTGTCCCTGATCTGTGTGTCCTCAAGAGTGCTATGTTAGGTTATAAAGGTTATAACTTGGGGGCAATAGTTGCACGTAGGTTGCAAAATAATAGTAGAAAGAGGAATTTATTTGGAGGAATTTATGAAACCCGTGTGGCTAATTATCTTAATATAGCTCCACGAGAAGGGGATATGATTTTACCTCCCGTTTATTTGGATAAAGAAGCTATGTTCAATCATCAATTTCTTGCGAGGAATGAACAATTCCTCCATTATCAACTAATCTATGACAGACGCAACGTCGTCCATGTTACTCTCCCTACCTTTTTGCTTATCAGGCAAAAGGAAGATATGTTGTCACCAGGAAGGAAGCAGCTGCACACGAGAGGAGAGCGGAGGTAGCTCGCCAACACGCTGCAGCTCAGGAGGCGGTTGCCGTTGCATCTCAGTACAACCCCAGTTTCACTTATGGATATCAGCCAGGCGTTCCTTGGTACTAGACCAACTTAGGCAAAGCCTAAGCTTGGGGGAGTACGTATTTCTCACCGACTTTACATTCATGTTCACACACTAGTCGTCGGTGCTCATACTCTTTCATTGTATTATCCATGCTAGTTTAAATTTCTTTTTCTAGTTTTCTTCTTGTGTGTTTGATAAACCTTAAGAAAAACCAAAAAAAATAGTTAGTTTAATTTCCATGCTTATAGTAGAATTGAAATGAAAACCCAAAAAGATTTCTAGTTCTTCTTCTTACTTATTGGGAGCTTTCCGGTGTAAATAGTTTTATTTTCTTTTCTTTCCTTTGGGGGTCGAGAAGACCATATTGAAAATGCTTAGTGGCTCTCATATGCATGATTGTTTATTTAACTTAGAGCCCATATTACCTGTCTTCTCTCTTGAGTTGAATGCTTGCAGATTCCAGCTTAGTCCAATGCACGTGCACTCTTATTATTATACACATCGTCCGGTCGTGCAAGTGAAAGGCTAATGACGATATATGATGGACTTATTGAGATGAGAAAAGCTGGTATGAACTCGACCTCTCTTGTTTTTGTAAATATGATGAGTTCATTGTTTCTGAGTCAGCTTATTATGAAGTAAACATATTTGCAATGACATTTAGAGATTATAGTTGCTTGTGCCATGCTTGATTAGCTATGAGTTATAATGGTTTACCTTGCGTGCCAACATGCTATTAGAATGATTATGATGTGATATGATGGGATGGTATCCTCCTTTGAATGAATTGAGTGACTCGAATTGGCACATGTTCACGCATGTAGTTGAATCAAATCAACATAGCCTTCATGATATTTATGTTCATGGTGGATTATATCCTACTCATGCTTGTACTCGGTGTGAATTAATTTTAATGCATGTTTACTACTGTTGTCGCTCTCTCAGTTGGTCGCTTCCCAGTCTTTTGCTAGCCTTCACCTGTACTAAGCGAGAATACTGCTTGTGCATCCAAACTCCATAAACCCCAAAGTTGTTCCATATGAGTCCACTATACCTTCCTCTATGCGGTATTTACCTGCCGTTCCAAGAAAATTTGTATGTGCCAAACTCCAAACCTTCAAATGAAATTCTGTTTTGTATGCTCGAGCAGCTCATGTTACAACTAGGGCTGCCTATATGTTCCATGCTAGGTGGGTTATTCTCAAGAGGAGTGGACTCCGCTCCTCATTCAAGAGAAAGTGCCGGTAACTGGGATGCCCAATCCCATAATCCAAACAGATCAAAGCAAATAAAAATAATTAAACAAAACTCCCCCAGGGCTGTTGTTAGTTGGAGGCACTCATTGTTTCGAGCAAGCCATGGATTGATGCTTTTTGGTGGTTGGGGGAGTATAAACCTTTACCATTCTGTTTGGGAACTGCCTATAATGCATGTAGTATGGAAGATACAACCATCTCATAGTTGTTGCGTTGACAATGAAAGTATGCCGCTCAAAATGTTATTCAATCTCTATTTTAAAATCAAGCTCTGGCACCTCTACTAATCCCTGCTTCCCTCTGCGAAGGGCCTATCTATTTACTTTTATGTTGAGTCATCACCCTTCTTATAAAAAGCACCCGCTGGAGAGCACACTGTCATTTGCATTCATTACTATTGGTTTATATTGGATATGACTTGACTGGATCTCTTTTACCATGAATTATAATGTTTAGTCAGTCCTTGATCTTTAAAGGTGCTCTGCATTTATGTTTTGCGGTCTCAGAAAGGGCTAGCGAGATACCATTTTTTATATCATGTTATGATTATTTTGAGAAAGTGTTGTCATCCGAGTTTTGTTATTATGGCTCGCTAGCTGATTATGCTATTGATATGAGTAATTGTGAGACCTAAGTGTTATTGTGAGTATGGGTACTTCATAATATTTGCTAAAACTTGAATGTTGGCTTTTCATATTACAACAACAAGAGCAAACAGAGTTTGTAAAAGTTTTTCTTTATCACTTTCAGTTTATCAACTAAATTGCTTGAGGACAAGCAAAGGTTTAAGCTTGGGGGAGTTGATACGTCTCCAACGTATCTACTTTCCCAAACACTTTTGCCCTTGTTTTGGACTCTAACTTGCATGATTTGAATGAAACTAACCCGGACTGACGCTGTTTTCAGCAGAACTGCCATGATGTTGTTTTATGTGTAGAAAAGAAAAGTTCTCGGAATGTCCTGAAAATCCACGGAGGCACTTTTTGGAATTAATAAGAATTTATGGGCGAAAGAAATATACCAGGGGGCCCAGGGCCTGTCCACGAGACAGGGGGCGCCCCCCCTGTAGGGCGCGCCCCCTATCTCGTGGGCCCCCTGGACCTCCACCGACCTCAACTCCAACTCCATATATTCACGTTCGGGGAGAAAAAAATCAGAGAGAAAGTTTCATCGCGTTTTACGACACGGAGCCGCCGCCAAGCCCTAATCTCTCTAGGGAGGGCTGAATTGGAGTCCATTCGGGGATCTGGAGAGGGGGATTCGTCGCCATCGTCATCATCAACCATCCTCCATCACCAATTTCATGATGCTCAACGCCGTGCGTGAGTAATTCCATCGTAGGCTTGCTGGACGGTGATGGGTTGGATGAGATTTACCATGTAATCAAGTTAGTTTTGTTCGGGTTTGATCCCTAGTATCCACTATGTTCTGAGATTGATGTTGCTATGACTTTGCTATGCTTAATGCTTGTCACTAGGGCCCGAGTGCCATGATTTCAGATCTGAACCTATTATGTTTTCATGAATATATGTGTGTTCTTGATCCTGTCTTGCAAGTCTATAGTCACCTATTATGTGTTATGATCCGACAACCCCGAAGTGACAATAATCGGGATACTTCTCGGTGATGACCGTAGTTTGAGGAGTTCATGTATTCACTATGTGCTAATGCCTTGTTCCGGTTCTCTATTAAAAGGAGGCCTCAATATACCTTAGTTTCCACTAGGACCCCGCTGCCACGGGAGGGTAGGACAAAAGATGTCATGCAAGTTCTTTTCCATAAGCATGTATGACTATTTATGGGGTATATGCCTACATTACATTGATGAACTGGAGTAGTTCTGTGTCACCCTATGTTATAGCTATTACATGAGGAATTGCATCCGACATAATTATCCATCACTGATCCATTGCCTACGAGCTTTTCATATATTGTTCTCCGCTTATTTACTTTTCCTTGCTACTATTACAACTACTACAAAAACCCCAAAACAATTATCTTTACTTTTGCTACCATTACCTTTATCATCATACCACTCTTGCTACTAAATACTTTGCTGCAGATACTAAGTTATCCAGGTGTGGTTGAATTGACAACTCAACTGCTAATACTCAAGAATATTATTTGGCTCCCCTTATGTCGAATCAATAAATTTGGGTTGAATACTCTACCCTCTAAAGCTGTTGCGATCCCCTATACTTGTGGGTTATCACTCCTCCAAGATCTAGGGGTCGGCAGGAATGGCAGCCATCCCGATCTCATCCGCGCGTGCAGCCGTGATTTGCTTCTCCGCTGCCAAATGCTCCTTGAGATCCTGGCTATACTGCGTGCACCATAGCTTAGGGCGGCACTTATTTGGTGGAGGGGTCACTGATTTGGGTGGAAGGTGTCGCGCTCGCGCCGGCGGTCGGGGCATGTGGGATGTGGAAGGATGAGGAGGATGGGGGTCGGGTGTGGAGTACCTGCCTGGATAGGCGAGGCCGAGCAGCGTGAAGGAGGGTCGCCGACGAGGGGGGCGGTGCTGCAAGCAAGGAGTGAAGGTTTCAACTTGGAAAGGAAGGCGGAAACAGGGAAAATGTGGCTTTTGGTAAGGGGGAGGGGGCGGGAAGGTAGATATTTGTAACGTCCCGGATTCGTGCGCCAGGTGTCTGCTAGTTATTCGCCGTCGTTTCCATGTCATTTGCTTACGTGTTGCATTTTATCATGTCATCATGTGCATCTCATTTTGCATACATGTTCGTTTCATGCATCCGACCTTTTTCCCCGTTGTCCGTTTTGCAATCCGGCACTCCTATGTTCTCCGGCGTCCCCCTTTTGCCTCTTTTCGTGTGCGGGTGTTAAACGTTCTCGGAATGGCCCGAGGTTTGCCAAGCGGCCTTGGTATAGCACCAGTAGACCGCCTGTCAAGTTTCGTGCCATTTGGAGGTCGTTTGGTACTCCAACGGTTAACCGGGTAACCGTAAAAGCCTCTTTTGTGTGCAGCCCAACACCCCTTCCAAAGTGGCCCAAAACCCAGCAAACTCCCCTCCATGATCTCGGTCGTTCGATCACGATCGTGTGGGCGAAAACCGCTCATCATTTGGACTCTCCTAGCTCCCTCTACCTATAAATTAGTCCCCCTCCCCCGAATTCGCGGATGAATCCCCCGAAACCCTAGCCTTCTTCTTCCTCCGCGCGCCGGACGCGTCCGCCCGGCGCCGGACACGTCCGGCCCCC
>NC_041385.1:245400760-245441490 GCF_002162155.2 Triticum dicoccoides
GCCGTCGCACCGGGCCCCACGTCGCCTCCGCCCGCTCTCCGGCCGAGAGCCTCCGCGCCGAGCGCCGCTGCGGCGCCCCTCACCGTCCCACCGTCGCCGACCTCGCCGCTCGCCGCCTCCGTCCAGATCCGGTTGAGGAGCGACCGGATCCGGCTCCCCCGTGCTCCGGCGAGCCCCCCTTCAACGCCGGCCGCCATTCCCCGCAAGTCCAGCGACGTCTCCGGCGAGATCCGCCGTCTCCCCCGCCGCGTTGACTTTTCCCGCGAGGTCTAAATCTCACTGTCCCCGTATCATTTACATTATCATGCCATGTTCGTTGCATCATAACTCTGTGCATGCTGCTCCGTTTCGTCCGTGTAATATGTCAAATTGTTCGTCTCAACGAGTACTTCGTTTCATTCCATTGCATCATTTTCATTTGAGCTCATCTTGATGCCAGAAATGCTGTTGGAAGAGTGCTATGTGATGTTAATCTGCTGAAACTGTTATAACATGCTCATTTGTCATTTTTGCCATGGTTGATGTGTGCCTCCTATGAGCATGAGCTCTACATGTGTTTTGATCTATGCCATGCCATCTTTTCAGAGGTGCCATCCATGTATTTTTGTGAATCTTGTATTGAGTGCATCGAGCTTGTTAAGTGGGGTACTTGCTGTTGCTGTTTTCCTGACAGATTCTGTTATATTTTGTTGCTATGTTAACCTGATGCTACAAGTCATTTCGTGCATTATTCTGGAGATGTTCACTAAGGATGTTTTGTTATACATGTCTTGCTCTATCCATTCATGCCCCTTGTTGCAATTATAGCCTGCTGGAACATGTTGTTATCTTGCTCCAAAGTTTGCTAAATAATGTTGCTGTCAACCTGTTAACATGAAGTTCAGTTTTGGCCATGTGCTTTTCTAGTGATCCATGAACTTGTTCTTGCCATGCTTAGCTTCATAAACGTGTCTTCTTACTGTTGGTTACCTTTTCATGCCATGTATTGCTCTGTGGTGAGTGGTACAAGCTCGCCAACATGCCTACTTATTGTTGTTCCTGCCATGTTTGAATCTGTCATATAACTTGCCATGTTTACATGGGTGCCATCATGTTTTCTATGCCCTTTTGGCTCATGGTCAGTAAGGGACTTTTGTTCTATGCAGTTAGTAGATTCATGCCATGCCTTTGTTTGCCATGATAAGTTCCTGTAACATGTTCTTTGATAGCTCTAAACATTGCAACCTGATGTTATTCCTGCTAAGTCTGAAACTGTTATTATTTGCAATCTTCCCATGTCCTTTTGAGCATGTTCTATTGATTTCTGGAGATAGCTCAGTGTTCATGTTTTGTTATGCTTTACCTGTACTTCATGCCCATTCCTTTTGTTATTATGTTGAGGTGCTGTAGCTTATTGTTTTGATGCTTGCAAGATGCCTAGTTGCTGTTATGGACAGATTGTTTTTATGACTTGTATGGAGTGTATGTGTTGCACCGTTGCTCCGTTTTGAGTGTGCTCTATATGAAACTTGCTTGTTTTTGCATGTAGCTTCATATTATCATGTTGCATCCATGTTTTGAGGTGTTTGCTTGATTTTTGTATGCATTTTGCATCAATGCCATGTTTAACTTGATTTGCTCATATCTTCTAGGCCGTAGCTCCGAATTAAATGAACTTTATGTAACTTGACTAGAATCTCGTGTAGGTCATATTGGTGCATCTTAACTTGCTGTTTAACAACTTCAACTTAATGTTTATTCAGTTCTGGACCAATTTCGAAATTTGCATATGAGGACTTTCCGAAATTGTTATATGTTGTTTCCGGCCTCATTTAAACTTGCCTTGATGTGTTGTTCTTGTTTGCATCATCTCTTGCCATGAGTAGCTTCATGTAGCTTTGTCATGCATCATGCTTGTTGTGCATCATGTCTTGTCTATGTGTGGTGTGTTTACCATGTTGTGTGCTTCTTCTCAATAGTTCCCGTTTTCGTTGCGATCGTGAGGATTCGTTCGTCTACACTTGGTTCGTCTTCGTGGCTTCATCTTCTTCATGGAATCGTTCTTCTTCCTTGCGGGATTTCAGGAAAGATGACCGCTACCCTGGATCTCACTACTTGCCATGCTAGTTGCTTCGTTCTATCGCTTTGCTGCGCTTCCTATAACTTGTTCCTTAAGCCTCCCCAAATTGCCATGAACCTCTAACCTTTGACACCCTTCCTAGCAAACCATTGCTTGGCTATGTTACCGCTTTGCTCAGCCCCTCTTATAGCGCTGCTAGCTGCAGGTGAAGATGAAGATTGCTCCATGGTGGACAGGGTTATGTTGGGATATCACAATATCTCTTATATTATTAATGCATCTATATATTTGGTAAAGGGTGGAAGGCTCAGCCTTATGCCTGGTGTTTTGTTCCACTCTTGCCGCCCTAGTTTCCGTCATACCGGTATTATGTTCCCGGATTTTGCGTTCCTAACGCGGTCGGGTGATTTATGGGACCTCCCTGACAGTTCGATTTGAATAAAACTTGTCCAGGAAGGCCCAACCTTGGTTTTACCATTTGCCTCACCACCACCTATACCCTTCCCTTGGGTCGGCCAACCCAAGGGTCATCTTTATTTTAGCCCCCCCGGGCTAGTGCTTCTCTAAGTGCTGGTCTGAACCGGGCAGACTGCGGGGCCCCCTCGGGGCAACTCGAGGTCTGGTTTTACTCATAGGCTGACCTATCCGGTGTTGCCCTGAGAACGAGATATGTGCAGCTCCTATCGGGATTGTCGGCACATCGGGCGGCTTTGATGGTCTTGTTTTACCATTGTTGAAATGTCTTGTAAACCGGGATTCCGAGACTGATCGGGTCTTCCTGGGAGAAGGAATATCCTTCGTTGATCGCGAGAGCTTATCCTGGGCTAAGTTGGGACACGCCTGCAGGGTATAAACTTTCGAGAGCCATGCCCGCAGTTATGTGGCAGATGGGAATTTGTTAATGTCCGGTTGTAGATAACTTGACACCAGATCTGAATTAAAACGCATCAACCGCGTGTGTAGCCGTGATGGTCTCTTCTCGGCGGAGTCCGGGAAGTGAACATGGTCTTTGGGTTATGTTTGACGTAAGTAGGAGTTTAGGATCACTTCTTGATCATTGCTAGCTTCACGACCGTTCCTTTGTTTCTCTTCTCGCTCTCATTTGCGTATGTTAGCCACCATACTTGCTTAGCCGCTGCTGCAACCTCACCACTTTACCCCTTCCTTTCCCATTAAGCTTTACTAGTCTTGATACCCATGGTAATGGGATTGCTGAGTCCTCGTGGCTCACAGATTACTACAACCACAGTTGCAGGTACAGGTTATGCGATGATCATGACGCGAGAGTGATGTTTGCTTGTTTGGAGTTCTTCTTCTGCTTCTTCTTCGATCAGGGGATACGTTCCAGGTCGGCAGCCTGGGCTAGCAGGGTGGATGTCGCTTGAGTTTCTGTTTGTGTTTCATCCGTAGTCGGATGTTGGTCTTATGTAAGATGATGTTGTATTCGTATGGCATTGTATGCCTTTTGTATGTATCCCCATCTATTATGTAATGTTGATGTAATGATATCCACCTTGCAAAAGCGTTTCAATATGCGGGTCTATCCTTGGTGGGACCTTCGAGTTCCTTTTGGATAGGGTCGCATATTGGGCGTGACAATATTTCTGCGGAAGCCGAAAATTTGTAATCGCTTCAGCGAAAAAACTGGCGCGCAAAGTGTCATCAGACATGGTCCCTTATTCAGAACTGTGTACGATATGTGAACGTCACAAATGATTTAGATAGCTTAACCCGTGTGTGAAGAGTTTGAATGTCAAGAATTTTGGTTCCAATTTCCCTGTACCCGCCGCACCTTCTCGCGTAAGCCATAGGCGTACTATACACCGACGGTGCTCTATGATATTTTGTACTGCATCTCACACGGTTGGTGATAATAAACTGTGTGGGATCTACTTGATTTTTCATCTTGATTTGAATTACATAATGGGGTCACAGCTGCAAAGGATGGTGTTTGAATTGCTAGAACTTCTATCTGTAGTGAACATGCAACTATAGGTGTGTCCTCAAAATTTTTTGGAATTATTCAGGGTCGTTTGGACATTTTTATACGGTAACTTGGTTTTCTAGGCATTTCAGGTGCACAATTCAAAATTAAACTACATGCGCATGCTCCGGTGCACCAAAATGGGTTGTAAAATGATATATGTGTCCATGGGTTGATGCTTAAGTCCCATTCAAGAAATGGGGATGAATTTCCAACACCACGACACCGTGGCTCTCCGGCAAACGTTGAGGTGCTTGCTTTTGTAATTCTAGTAATACAAAACTCATCTGAAATTCATGAACCTTGGCATGCTATCATGGAACGGCATCAAGATGCTGGCATCAAAAAATATTGTCCCATTTGGGCCAGGTTATGGTATAAGCTTATCGCAAACCAGAGCTTCTCTCACAACAAGCATGATGGTTTTGGTAGGGAACGTTTCACCTTTCTAGACAAAACGATATCCGTTGCCTCTTCTCGATTTCAATTTTTTTCCTAGTGTCAACATAGAACAACATGAGTGTTGTGTTAATTTTTGAGATTTTTCGGGGTTCGCTTGCATTCATATGCATAATTCAAATTTGAACTACATGCACATGCTCTAATGCATATAAATTAGTTGAAAATTCAAACCCGTGTCCTTGGTTGCTGATACGCCCATTTTGCATCATGCTTTTATATCAATATTTATTGCATTATGGGCTGTTATTACACATTATATCTCAATACTTATGGCTATTCTCTCTTACCTTACAAGGTTTACCATGAAGAGGGGGAATGCCGGCAGCTGGAATTCTGGCTGGAAAAGGAGCAAACATTCGAAACCTATTCTGCACAGCTCCAAAAGTCCTAAAACTCCACGAAACAACCTTTTGGATTCAATAAGAATTTCTGAGCGAAAGAAATAGGCCAGGGGGCCCACACCCTATCCAGGAGACAGGGCGACGCCCCCCTATAGGGCGCGCCCCTATCTCCTGGGCCCCCTGGTGGGCCTCCGGCGTCCATCTTCTGCTATATCATCACTTTTACCCTGGAAAAAATCGTGGGCAAGCTTACTGGACGAAACTCCATCGCCACGAGGCAGAACCTTGGCGGAATCAATCTAGGGCTCTGGCAGAGCTGTTCTGCCGGGGACACTTCCCTCCGGGAGGGGGAAATCATCACCAACGTCATCACCAATGATCCTCTCATTGGGAGGGGGTCAATCTCCATCAACATCTTCACCAGCACCATCTCTTCTCAAAACCCTAGTTCATCTCTTGTATCCAATCTTGTATCAAAACCACAAATTGGTACTTGTGGGTTGCTAGTAGTGTTGATTACTCCTTGTAGTTGATGCTAATTGGTTTACTTGGTGGTAGATCATATGTTCAGATCCTTTATGCATATTATTACTCCTATGATTATGAACATGAATATCCTTTGTGAGTAGTTACGTTTGTTCCTGAGGACATGGGTGAAGTCTTGCTATTAGTAGTCATGTGAATTTGGTATTCGTTCGATATTTTGATGAGATGTATGTTGTCTTTTCCCCTAGTGGTGTTATGTGAACGTCGACTAGATGACACTTCACCATTATTTGGGTCTAGAGGAAGGCATGGGTAAGTAATAAGTAGATGATGTGCTAGAGTGATAGAAGCTTAAACCCTAGTTTATGCGTTGCTTCGTTAGGGGCTGATATGGATCCATATGTTTAATACTGTGGTTAGGTTTACCTTAATACTTCTTCTGTAGTTGCGGATGCTTGCAATAGGGGTTAATCATAAGTGGGATGCTTGTCCAAGTTAGGGCAGTACCCAAGTACCGGTCCACCCACATATCAAATTATCAAAGTACCGAACGCGAATCATATGAACGTGATGAAAACTAGCTTGACGATAATTCCCAATGTGTCCGCGGGAGCTCCTTTATCATTATTAGAAATTGTCCAGGCTTATCCTTTGCTACATAAAGGATTGGGCCACCTTGCTGCACTTTGTTTACTTTATTTACTTGTTACTCGTTACAATTTATCTTATCACAAAACTATCTATCACATACAATTTCAGTGCTTGCAGAGAAAACCTTACTGAAAACCGCTTATCATTTCCTTCTGCTCCTCGTTGGATTCGACACTCTTACTTATCGAAGGGACTACGATAGGTCCCCTACACTTGTGGGTCATCAAGACTCTTTTTTGGCGCCGTTGCCAGGGAGTGTAGCGCTTTTGGTGAGTGGAACTTGGTAAGGAAACATTTATATAGTGTGCTGAAATTTTCTGTTACTTGTCACTATGGAAACTAATCCTTTGAGGGGCTTGTTAGGGGTATCTTCACCCCAACCAGAAGAGCAAAGATTTGCTCCTCAACCTACTGAACTTTTTGAAAATATTTACTTTGAGATTCCTTCGGGTATGATAGAGAAACTGCTAGCTAATCCATTTGCAGGAGATGGAACATTGCATCCCGATTTACACCTTATCTTTGTGGATGAAGTTTGTGGATTATTTAAGCTTGCAGGTATTCCCGATGATGTTGTCAAAAGGAAGGTCTTCCCTTTATATTTGAAGGGAGATGTATTGACATGGTATAGGCTATGTGATGATACGAAATCTTGGAATTATAAACGATTGAAGTTGGAATTTCACCAGAAGTTCTATCCTATGCATCTTGTTCATCGTGATTGTAATTACATATATAATTTCTGTCCTCGCGAAGGAGAAATCATCGCTCAAGCTTGGGGGAGGCTTAAATCAATGTTATATTCATGCCCCAATCATGAGCTCTCTCGGGAAATGATTATTCAGAATTTTTATGCTCGGCTTTCTCTTGATAATCGCAACCTGCTCGATACTTCCTGTGCTGGTTCTTATATGCTAGAGACTATTGATTTCAAATGGGACTTATTGGAAAGAATTAAACACAACTCTGAAGATTGGGGTTCTGACGATGGTAAGGAGTCAGGTATGACACCTAAGTTTGATTGTGTTAAATCTTTTATGGATACCGATGCTTTCCATGGATTTAGCGCTAAGTATGGACTTAACTCTGAGATAGTAGCTACTTTCTGTGAATCTTTTGCTACTCACGTTGATCTCCCTAAAGATAAGTGGTTTAAATATAATCCTCCTATTGAAGTGAAAGTAGTTTCTCCTATTGCAGTCGCAGAAAAGACTATAACCTATAGTGATCCTATTGTTCCTACCGCTTTTGTTGAAAAACCACCTTTTCCTGTTAGGATAAAGGATCATGCTAAAGCTTTGACTGTTGTTCGTAAGAGTAATACTAGGACTTATACACCTCCTGAGCAAATTAATGTTGAACCTAGTATTGCTATGGTTAAAGATCTCTTGGATGAGGACTTATATGGACATGTTATTTCTTTCTTGGGTGAGACTGCTAATATTGCTAGACCTGATACTAAGACACGTAGACCTGTCGTAGGCATGCCTATTATTTCTGTTAAAATATGAGATCATTGTTATCATGGCTTATGTGATATGGATGCTAGTGCTAGTGCGATACCTTATGATCTTTATAAAGAAATTATGCATGACATTGCACCTATTGAATTAGAAGACATTGATGTTACTATTAATCTTGCTAATAGGGATACCATTAGACCTATTGGGATTGTTAGAGATGTTGAAGTTTTGTGTGGGAAGGTTAAATACCCTGCTGATTTTCTTGTTCTTGGTTCCCCACAAGATGATTTTTGTCCCATTATTTTTGGTAGACCCTTCTTGAATACTGCTAGTGCTAAGATTAATTGTGAAAATAATATTGTCACTATTGGCATAGATGGTATGTCTCATGAGTTTAATTTTGCTAAATTTAGTAGACAACCTCGTGAAAGGGAACCACCTAGTAAGGATGAAATTATTGGTCTTGCTTCCATTGCTGTTCCTCCAACTGATCCGTTAGAACAATATTTGCTAGACCATGAAAACGATATGTTTATGAAGGAAAGGGAGGAAAAAGATGAAGTGTTCCTTAAACAGGAACCTATGCTGAAACATAACCTTCATGTTGAAATTCTTGGGGATCACCCTCCACCCAAGGGTGATCCCGTGTTTGAACTCAAACCATTACCTGATAATCTTAAGTATGCTTATCTTGATGAAAAAGAAATATATCCTGTTATTATTAGTGCTAACCTTTTAGAGAAAGAAGAATAAAGATTAGTGAAAACTCTGAAGAAGCACCGAGCAGCTATTGGATATACTCTGTATGATCTTAAGGGCGTTAGTCCCACATTATGTCAACACAAAATTTCATTGGAGGATGATGCCAAACCAGTTAGAGATCCTCAAAGACGATTAAATCCCAAGATGAAGGAAGTGCTAAGAAAGGAGATACTAAAGCTCCTTGAGGCAGGTATTATTTATCCCGTTGCTGATAGTGAATGGGTAAGCCCTGTCCATTGTGTTCCTAAAAAGGGAGGTATTACTGTTGTTCCTAATGATAAAGATGAATTGATCCCGCAAAGAATTATTACAGGTTATAGGATGGTAATTGATTTCCGTAAGTTAAATAAAGCTACTAAGAAAGATCATTACCCTTTACCTTTTATTGATCAAATGCTAGAAAGGCTATCCAAACACACACATTTTTGCTTTCTAGATGGTTATACTGGTTTCTCTCAGATACCTGTGTGGCTGTGTCAGCGAAGGATCAATCTAAAACTACTTCTACTTGCCCTTTTGGTACTTTTGCTTATAGACGTATGCCTTTTGGTTTATGTAATGCACCTGCTACCTTTCAAAGAAGCATGATGGCTATATTCTCTGATTTTTGTGAAAAGATTTATGAGAGGTATTCATGGATGACTTCTCCATTTATGGATCCTCTTTTGATGATTGTTTGAGCAACCTTGATCGAGTTTTGTAGAGATGCGAAGACACTAGTCTCGTCTTGAATTGGGAAAAGTGTCACTTTATGGTTAATGAAGGCATTGTCTTGGGGAACAAGATCTCTGAGAGAGGTATTGAAGTTGATAAAGCCAAAGTTGATGCTATTGAAAAGATGCCATGTCCCAAGGACATAAAAGGTATAAGAAGTTTCCTTGGTCACGCCGATTTTTATAGGAGGTTCATTAAGGACTTTTCTAAAATCTCTAGGCCTCTGACTAATTTATTGCAAAAAGATATTCCTTTTGTCTTTGATGATGATTGTGTAGAAGCATTTGAAGTACTTAAGAAAGCTCTGATCACTGCACCTATTGTTCAGCCGCCTGATTGGAATTTACCTTTTGAAATTATGTGCGATGCTAGTGATTATGCTGTAGGTGCTGTTTTAGGGCAAAGAGTTGATAAGAAATTGAATGTTATCCAGTATGCTAGTAAGACTCTTGATACTGCCCAGAGAAATTATGCTACTACTGAAAAAGAGTTCTTAGCAGTTGTGTTTGCATGTGATAAGTTTAGACCCTGTATTGATGATTCCAAAGTTACTATTCACACTGATCATGCTGCTATTAAATATCTTATGGAAAAGAAAGATGCTAAGCCTAGACTCATTAGATGGGTTCTCTTGCTCCAAGAATTTGACTTGCATATTATTGATAGAAAGGGAGCTGAGAACCCCGTTGCAGATAACTTGTCTAGGTTAGAGAATGTTCTTGATGACCCACTGGCTATTAATGATAACTTTCCTGATGAACAATTAGCGGTCGTCAATGCTTATTGTGCTGCTCCTTGGTATGCTGATTATGCTAATTACATTGTTGCTAAATATTTACCGCCTAGTTTCACATACCCGCAAAAGGAAAAGTTCTTTTATGATTTAAGACATTACTTCTGGGATGATCCACACCTTTATAAAGAAGGAGTAGATGGTGTTATTAGACGTTGTGTGCCTGAGAATGAACAGGAACAAATTCTACGTAAGTGTCACTCTAAATCTTATGGAGGACACCACACTGGAGATAGAACTGCACACAAGGTACTACAATCTGGTTTTTATTGGCCTACTCTCTTCAAAGATGCTCGTAAGTTTGTCTTATCCTGTGATGAATGTCAAAGAATAGGTAACATTAGTAGACGTCAAGAAATGCCTATGAATTATTCTCTTGTTATTGAACCATTTGATGTTTGGGGCTCTGATTATATGGGACCTTTTCCTGCCTCTAATGGTTATACACATATTTTAGTTGCTGTTGATTACGTTACGAAGTGGGTAGAAGCTATTCCAACTAGTAGTGCTGATCATAACACTTCTATTAAAATGCTTAGAGAAGTTATTTTTCCGAGGTTTGGAGTCCCTAGATATCTTATGACTGATGGTGGTTCACATTTTATTCATGGTGCTTTCCGTAAGATGCTCGCTAAGTATGATGCCAATCATAGAATAGCATCTCCTTATCATCCGCAGTCTAGTGGTCAAGTAGAGTTGAGCAATAGAGAGTTCAAATTAATTTTGCAAAATACTGTGAATAGATCTAGAAAGAATTGGTCCAAAAAACTTGATGATGCATTATGGGCCTATAGAACTGCATACTAAAATCCTATGGGTATGTCTCCATATAAGATGGTTTATGGAAAAGCGTGTCATTTACCTCTTGAACTTGAACAGAAGGCATATTGGGCTATTAAAGAGCTCAACTATGATTTCAAACTTGCCGGTGAGAAGAGGTTATTTGATATTAGCTCACTTGATGAATGGAGAACCCAAGCATATGAGAATGCCAAGCTTTTCAAAGAAAAAGCCAAACGCTGGCATGATAAGAGGATACAAAAGCGTGAGTTTAACGTAGGAGATTATGTGTTATTATTCAACTCTCGTTTAATATTTTTGGCAGGAAAACTTCTCTCAAAATGGGAAGGTCCCTACGTTATCGAGGAGGTTTATCGTTCTGGTGCTATAAAAATCAACAACTTTGAAGGCACAAATCCGAGGGTGGTAAACGGTCAAAGAATTAAACACTATATTTCAGGTAATCCTATCAATGTTGAAACTAATATTATTGAAACCGTAACCCCTGAGGAATACATAAGGGACACTTTCCAGAACGTTCCAGACTCCGAAAAGGTATAGGTATGTGGTACAGTAAGTAAACCGACTCCAAAACAACTCCAATGGCAATTTTTATCAGTTTTGGAATATTTAAGAATTTTAGGAAGAAAGAAGTAGTCTGAAAGGGACACGAGGCCCCCACGAGAGTGGAGGGCGCCCCCCCTGTAGGGCGCGCCCCCTGTCTTGTGGGCACCTCGTGTGCCTCCCGGACTCCGTTTTCTTGCACGTTACGTATTTTGGTCGGTAAAAATTCATTATATATACTCCCGAAGGTTTTGACCACCATATCACACAAATATCCTCTGTTTTCGTTTCGAGCTGTTTCTGTTTCAGATCTAGAGCATCATGGCGTCTCCAAGCGCTCCCAAGGACAAGTTTTTCGAGAGGGTTATCAACCCCTATCTCGCGGAGGTGCTGCATCATCCTCAAACCATTGAGATGCGTGAGGGGGTGCTGCACATCCACGATGTGGAGGGACCAAGGCGTACCGGGAGCGTGGAGACAAAGCTCGAAGCTGTGGAATAGGAAGTTTTCAAGTGCCAAGGGATGGTGGAGCGTGGACTCAACGCCAACCAGATGATGATCACGGAGTTCACCAACAACCACAAGCTAGATGCTAAAGTCATTGGGGAGACCATCTTCAAGCTTCAAGAGAAAATCGAGCACCTCCAAGCCCAGATCTATGACCTACAAAACCAGAACTGTGAGTATGAATATAGATTCAAGCGAATGAGTTTGGCTGCAGATTTAAGGATCTCGGAGACTCAATCATCCTTTTATGATGGAGAGCCTATGCCTTGGAAGACGGACGCCAAGCCTACATCATCAACAACTCCTACTTCACCACCTCCGAGGACATAATCACATGGGTATGGGCACTCCCCTTGGCAACTGCCAAGCTTGGGGGAGGTGCCCCGGTATCGTATCACCATCACACTCCTATCTTTACCGCTTTATTTAGTTCGATCCTTTTAGTAGTATCTTGATCTAGTAGATTGAAATTTGGATATCAAGTAGTTTCGAGTTTTGCTTTGTGATCTCTTTTTGTAATCGAGTCCGTGAGTTACCTATAATAAAGATTAGTGTCGAGTCAAGGGCCTTGCTATGTTGCTATGATCTTGAGAAAGTAGAAAGAATAAAAGAGTTCATATTGATCTTATGTATAGTGATAACTTCACACATAGAAAGTATGAGGCATAAAAATTGTTGAGAGTTGATGAACGTAGCCTTGGTCATCGTTGCAATTAATAGGAAGTGATAAGGAAAGAGGGGTTCACATATAAATATATTATCTTGGACATCTTTTATGATTGTGAAGCACTCATTAAGTATGACATGCTAAAAGAGTTGACGTTGGGAAAGTAAGACAACGTAATGGTTTATGTTTTCCGACATCTCAGTTAAAGTATATTGTCATTGACCTTCCAAACATGTTGAGCTTACCTTTCCCCCTCATGCTAGCCAAATTCCTCGCACTAAGTAGAGATACTACTTGTGCTTCCAAATACCCTTGAACCCAGTTTTGCCATGAGAGTCCACCATACCTACCTATGGATTGAGTAAGATCCTTCAAGTAAGTTGTCATCGGTGCAAGCAATAAAAATTGCTCTCTAAATATGTATGACTTATTAGTGCAGAGAAAATAAGCTTTGTACGAACTTGTTGTGGAAGTAATAAAAGCGACAGACTGCATAATAAAGGTCCATATACAAGGGGCAATATAAAGTGACGTTCTTTTGCATTAATATTTCGTGCATCAACCCTAAACGCGCATGACAACCTCTGCTTCCCTCTACGAAGGGCCTATCTTTTACTTTATGTTTTTACTTTATGCTTGAGTCAAGGTGATCCTCACCTTTCCCTTTTTTTTATTTTATCCTTTGGCAAGCTCCACGTGTTTGAAAGATCATGATATATATATCCAATTGGATGTAAGTTAGCATAGGCTATTATGGTTGACATCACCTAAAGGTGAATACGTTGGGAGGCAACACAATAAGCCCCTATCTTTCTCAGTGTCCAGCTGAAACTCTATAACCACAAGTACTGCGTGAGTGTTAGCAATTGTAGGAGACTATGAGATAGTTGAGTATGTGAGCTTGCTGAAAAGCTCTATTGTTGACTCTTTCTGATGTTACGATAGATTGCAATTGTTTCAATGACTGAGACTATAGTTTGTTAGTTCCCAATGAAGTTTTTGAACCATACTTGACATTGTGAATTGCTTGTCACTTGAGCATGGGAAATCATATGACAAAAATCTATATATGTTGTTGTTATTAGAATGATCATGATGCCCTCATGTCCGTATTTTATTTTTATCGACACCTCTATCTCTAAACATGTGGACATATTTTTCGGTTTCGGCTTCGCTTAGGACAAGCGAGGTCTAAGCTTGGGGGAGTTGATATGTCCATTTTGCATCATTCTTTTATATCAATATTTATTGCATTATGGGCTGTTATTACACATTATATCTCAATACTTATGGCTATTCTCTCTTATCTTACAAGGTTTACCATGAAGAGGGGGAATGCCGGCAGCTGGAATTCTGGCTGGAAAAGGAGCAAACGTTGGAAACCTATTCTGCATAGCTCCAAAAGTCCTGAAACTCCACGAAACAACTTTTTTTGGATTTAATAAGAATTTATGAGCGAAAGAAATAGGCCAGGGGGCCCACACCCTATCCAGGAGACAGGGGGGTGCGCCCCCTATAGTGCGTGCCCCTATCTCCTGGCCCCCCTGGTGGGCCTCCGGCGTCCATCTTCTGCTATATCATCACTTTTACCCTGAAAAAAATCGTGGGCAAGCTTACGGGACGAAACTCCGCCGCCACGAGGAGGAACCTTGGCGGAATCAATCTAGGGCTCTGGCAGAGCTGTTCTGCCGGGGACACTTCCCTTCGGGAGGGGGAAATAATCACCAACGTCATCACCAACGATCCTCTCATCGGGAGGGGGTCAATCTCCATCAACATCTTCACCAGCACCATCTCCTCTCAAAACCCTAGTTCATATCTTGTATCCAATCTTGTATCAAAACCACAAATTGGTACCTGTGGGTTGCTAGTAGTGTTGATTATTCCTTGTAGTTGATGGTAATAGGTTTACTTGGTGGAAGATCATATGTTCAGATACTTTATGCATATTATTACTCCTCTGATTATGAACATGAATATGCTTTGTGATTAGTTATGTTTGTTCCTAAGGACATGGGTGAAGTCTTGCTATTAGTAGTCATGTGAATTTGGTATTCGTTCGATATTTTGATGAGATGTATGTTGTCTTTTCCTCTAGTGGTGTTATGTGAACGTCGACTACATGACACTTCACCATTATTTGGGCCTAGAGGAAGGCATGGGGAAGTAATAAGTAGATGATGGGTTGCTAGAGTGATAGAAGCTTAAACCCTAGTTTATGCGTTGCTTCGTTAGGGGCTGATATGGATCCATATGTTTAATGCTGTGGTTAAGTTTACCTTAATACTTCTTTTGTAGTTGTGGATGCTTGCAATAGGGGTTAATCATAAGTGGGATGCTTGTCCAAGTTAGGGAAGTACCCAAGTACCGGTCCACCCACATATCAAATTATCAAAGTACCGAACGCGAATCATATGAACGTGATGAAAACTAGCTTGACGATAATTCCCAATGTGTCCTCAGGAGCTCCTTTATAATTATTAGAAATTGTCCAGGCTTATCCTTTGCTACATAAAGGATTGGGCCACCTTGTTGCACTTTGTTTACTTTATTTACTTGTTACTCATTACTATTTATCTTATCACAAAACTATCTATCACATACAATTTCAGTGCTTGCAGAGAAAACCTTACTGAAAACCGCTTATCATTTCCTTCTGCTCCTCGTTGGGTTCGACACTCTTACTTATCGAAAGGACTACGATAGATGACCTAAACTTGTGGGTCATCAGTTGCATGCTTATTAGGTCCCATGCAAGAAATGGGAACATATGTCAAACAACCTGCCACCGTCACTCAGTCGCAAACATTGAGACACTTGGTTTTTAAATTCTAGTAAATCCAAAGCTCGTCTGAAATTCATGAAACTTGGCATGCTGTCATGGAGCGGCATCATGCCATGGTAATTTTTTTGTCCCATTTGGGGCAGTTTTGGGGATATGCTTCTCACAAACCAGAGCTTCTCACAACAAGCTCGATGGTTTCGGTAGGGAACGTTCCACCTTTCTGGACGAAATGATATGCATTGCCTCTTCTCGTTTTCAATTTTTTCCTAGTGTCAACATAGAACAACAGGAGTATTTTTGGGATTTTTGGGGGTTCGCTTGGACATTTTTATACATTAAATGAGTTTCTATGCATTCATGTGCATAATTCAAATGTGAACTACAGGCACATGCTATAATGCATATAAATTGGTTGAAAATTCAAATCTGTGTCCTTGGTTGCATGCTTAATTAGGTCCCATGCAAGAAATGGGAATGAATATCAAACACCCTGCCACCGTCACTCGGCCGCAAACATTGAGATACCTGGTTTTTAAATCCTAGTAAATGCAAAATTCGTCTGAAATTCATGAAACTTGGCATGCTATCATGGAGCGGCATTAACATGCCGTGGTAAATTTTTTGTCCCATTTGGGGTAGGTTTGGGATATGCTTCTCACAAACCAGAGCTTCTCACAACAAGCCTGATGGTTTCGGTAGGGAACGTCCCAACTTTGGGGATGAAACGATATCCGCTGCCTCTTATTGCTTTCAAAAAATTTCTAGTGTCAACATAGAACAACATGAGTGTTGTGTCAATTTTTGGTATTTTCAGGGTTTGTTTGGACATTTTTATGCAGTAACTGAGTTTTCTATGCATTCATGTGCATAATTCAAATTTGAACTACATGCACATGCTCTAATGCATATAAATTGGTTGAAAATTCAAATCAGTGTCCTTGGTTGCATGCTTAGGTCCTATGCAGGAAATGGGAACGAATGTCAAACACCCTGCCACCATCACTTGACCGCAGACATTGAGATTCCTTGTTTTTAACTTCTAGTAAATCCGAAACTCGTCTGAAATTCATGAAACTTGGCAAGCTATAAATGATCGACATCAACATGCCGTGGTAAATTTTTTGTCCCATTTGTGCCAGGTTTGGCGATATGCTTTTCACAAACCAGAGCTTCTCAAAACAAGCCTGATGGTTTTGGTAGGGAACGTCCCACCTTTGGGGACGAAATGATATCCGCTGCCTCTTATTGCTTTCAAAAAATTTCTAGTGTCAACAGAGAACAATATGAGTGTTGTGTCAATTTTTGGGAATTTTCAGGGTTCATTTGGACATTTTTATGAATTAATTGAGTTTTTGATGCATTTTATGTGCATAATTCAAATTTGAACTACATGCACATGCTCCAGTGCATATAAATTGGTTGGAAAATCAAATCTGTGTCCTTGGGTGCATGCTTAGGTCCCATGCAAGAAATGGGAATGAATTTCTGTCGGGGAAACCGAACACCTATGGGGTCACGAGGATCCCTTCTACATTCGGCGGGGGATTAGCTGCACGAAGAGCAGGTCGAGCCGTTAGCACACAGGAGATTTTTATCTAGGTTCAGGCCGCAAAGATGCGTAATACCCTAATCCTACTTGTCTGGTTATATGTGTGCTCTTGAGCTTTTAAACTAGCTACGGTACGTGCTTTGTCCAAAAGTCCAAATCCTCTCTCCGTGTGCGTTGGGCCTCCTTTTATACGAAAAGGGGTTGCCACAGTGGCACATAGGAGGTGGCAAACTACAGTGCACGAGCTTATCGCTCGGCAACATAGGACAAATGCATTTGATGCATCGCCTACGTGTCCTCTTGCTTTATTGGGGATGGCAACAGAAGCTGTCCCGTCCTTCCCCGCTCCTCCTCGCTTTGACACGTGTCCAATCGACAAGGCATGCAGTGCCACGCAGGCCCGCTAGCTGTTGTGTTGGCACAATGGTAAGCTTCCATGAAGATCTGCATGCCGCCATGAAGGCGTTTGCTTAGTTGGCACGCCGATCATTGCACTGGAGTGGTGGTGAAACCTTGCCGGGCGCGGGCCTGGCTGCGGCCCATGGATCGTCCCCGGAAAGTCATCCCCGGCAAGGGTCTTGCCGGGGGTCTTCATCTTCTGGTCCCACGTGGATTTGTGGACTATCAATCTTCATGAGGATCTGCATGCTATCGAGCATGCGCTCTCCAGATCTTGGTCTTAACTTTGTCGATGGTGTCAGAGCTCTTAGCCCCAAGGGTGATGGACTTGCTGGTGCTGTGTAGGACGCCCCGGCAAGGCCCTTGCCGGGGGTGGTCCAGCTCGCCCTCTACTCCTTGCGCTTCGGGTATCTTTCTTGGTAGTCTTCGTACTCTGCTTTCCTCTGCCTCGCCAAGCCCTGCCGCAGGTGTGGCTGCGACTGCCCGTGCACTAGTAAGGGGCATAGAAGTACCCATACTTTTGTACACCGACAGGGCCCCCTGGTCCTGAGCCACACATAAGCGCAAGGCGTAGTTGAGCCAGGCCCAAAGCAGTGCGCGGGCGGGCGTTGCAGAGATGGATCGCCATGATCTTTCTGTTAGTTGCGCTTCCCCACGACCCACGTCGAGTGCGTGACGTGGGGGTTGCGCATGGGATGGGCGTGGAACGCATGCGTCACCATGCAGTAAATGGTAAAGAGCTGGCCCGCGCCTTCCTCATAAAAAGGGGAAATCCATAGAGGCACTACTCATTTACCATCTCTGCTTTTCCCAATCTCGGAACCGCCATTCCCCTCTTCTCCTTCCTTGAGCGAAAACCAGAGCTTGCGCCCCCCATTTGTTGTCGCCGCGTTTCCACTGCTTTCCCTGCTCCCCCTCTTTCTTTAGCCGCCATGGCGCCCAAGACGAGTAGGGGCAAGGCCAAGGCTACCGAAGGAAAAGAGGTACCGGAGAGTGAGCTGGCGAAGATGAGGAAGAAGTGTGCCCTCTTCACTCCGGCGATCATGTGCTCACGCTCAGGGACCAGTTCCAGTGCTTGTGGGGGAGAGAGACGACGGGGCATCCCGCCACGCTGGTCATCCCCGCTCCCTTCGCCAAGCCTGGCCCGGATACTTATCCTTTCTTTGTCGATTACTTCTCCTGCGGGCTCTGTCCCCCCTTCTCAGATTTCTTCAATGACATCATGCACACCTACGGCTTCCATATCCTGGATTTCACGCCAAATACTATGGCATGCATGGCCCACTTTGCCCACCTCTGCGAGGGCTTCGCCGGATTCCACCCTATTACGGCGCTCTTTCGCCATTATTTCGTCCCTCGTATTTTGCAAGGGGATGCCATTACTGGCTCTGTTGCTTGGATCCCAAGACCTCTGTGCAAGGGTGCATACCCGGAGGGTTTCCAGAAGGAGCGGTGGGAGGAATGGCGAGGCCGGCGGTGCTGGATTGTAGAGAAAGAGCCACGACCGTTTTGTGAGGTCCGTCGGAGTCCGCCGGTCCGTGGTGACGACTGGAGCAATTTCAATCCCAACGATGGAAAGCTCATGGTCACCCCCACTAGAATCCTCTGCCACGTCTCTGCCGGCCTCACCCTAGAGATGACTGGGGCTGACTTCATACGTCGCCGCATTGCTCCTTTGCACAATAAGGGGAGGCCAGCCTGGGATTTCAAGAACGCGGCGGATATCATGAGGCTCCGCCCTGGCTTGAAGCATAACTTCATGGTGATGCAACATGCGTCCGTCTGCCAGAGGCTCTTCTAGCTCAAGATTGACAAGGACAGCAACGCTAAGAGGACCGGCAAGGCCGCAAAGGCCGGCAAGACCAGCCACCCGTTCGGTTGCCGACAGGGGTGCATCCATTGAGCAACAACTCCCGCCTGATCGAGAACATTGCTACGATGCCAACCTTCAGTGCCCATGGCCTAGATCCAACCTGGGCCAAGCCAGAGGCGGAGTTGGTGTAGCAGTTCTTTGACAACTTGTCGGAGGGCACCGTCCACGCCGAGCCCGAGCTCATCCGCCCCACCACCAATGAAGAGGTGGCGCACATTGCCGCCAGGGCAGAGGAGGCAGCAGTTGCCGAGCAGGCCGGCAGCTATGGCACCGTGGAGGACGAGGCTGAAGAGGCTGAAGAGGCTGAAGAGGAGCAGAGATTCCTTAAGTGGGTGGGGCATGCCGGGGAGACCTGCGGTGCCGGGGTCGGGGTTCCCCCTGCCGTGGAGGCGGCCAAAGAGGTGGCCGAGGAGGCGTCCGAGGTGGACGAGCCCTTGGTCCTGAAGAAGAGGCGCGTCCTGCAGCAGACTAACTCTGGCGAGCCAGTCCGCCTCGACAGGGCCACGCAGCAGCAAGGGGCTCAGGCGCAGCCCATGCGTCAGACGTGGCACGCGGGCGTGGAGGCGCTGGAGGAGGCCACAACAGCAAACAGAGCCGCAACCGCTGCTTCCTCCTCGACCAGACGTGCTGCCGCTTCTTCCTCGGCCAAGCGCGTAAGGACATCGTCTCCTTCCCCGGTGGGATCTGTCCCAGTGGACAATTACGACCTTGGGTCATTCAGCCCGAGGAGGGAGAGGCGGGCAGAGGAAGAGGACGCGTATGTACTCTGCTCCCCCTATCTATTCTCTGATTCCTTACTTGAATCGCTTCATCTTGACTTGATCTCATTGTTGCAGGGACACGGAGACGCTGGCTCAGAGAGTGGCGAAAAGAGCTAGGGCCTCGACGAGTGCTGAGCCCCCGACAAGCACTCCTCGTGTGTCGGGGATGATCTTCATCAACCCGGAGTCCAGCCCCTAGCGCAGCCCCCACTCCAGCCCCTAGCGTGAGTTAATCACTTATTTCTTGCCGATGGGCGTTGGAGCGCGTCTCATTACTGGTGATCTTGTCGGGTCTGTAGGAGGAGAGCAACAATAGGAGGAGCCAGTAGGGGCCACCCCTGACACATCGCTCCCATCGACTACGCCGACCAGAGGGGCGTCCCCGACAAGGGCATCCACCGACGAGCTCATGCGCTCGGAGGATGAGGCTGCAGACACAGGCGCTGGTGACCCCGTCCTGGCAACAGACGTCGCCGGGGAGGGGGATGCGTCCTCCCTACTTACTGCAGGTAAGTTACTTGCTCCTGCTCCTTGCCATCGTTGCCTTGATTTCTTTCCTTTTCCCTGTCTTGAACTTTTCTGCTTTTGGCTTTGCCTTTCTCCCCTCCTTGGCTTCAGATCCTCCCTTGGCAAACTAGGCGAATGTCGACGCCATGATCATGGAGACCGCCAAGGACGCCAAGGCCGAGGCCACCAATATTGCTGCCGAGGAGGCCATCAAGGGATCCGCTGAGGAGGCTGTCATGGGGCCTGCTGGGGAGGCCGACAAGGACCCTTCCAGGGAGGAGGTGGCCAAGGAGCCTGCCGTGGAGGCCGGCAAGGCTGCCGCTGAGGAGGCCGCCACGGGGCCTACCGGGGAGGCCGGCGAGGCCACCATTGGAGAGGCCGCCAAGGATCCTGCCGGGGAGGAGGTGGTCAATGACCAACCTTCCTCCTCCTCAGCCTCTGCCCCGAGCAGGTACTTGAAGGTTGGTGATGACCTTTTTGTTAGCATCCTAGGAGCAGCAGGTACCAGAGCGCCAATTGAGGGGGAGGTCTTCGATGAAGAGATCCTCACCGCTGCCGGGCTCCAGGTTGTTGACGAACCGAGCGTCAGCAGTGGTGGCTCCAAAGAGGACCAACTCCTTCAGGCCATAAGCACTAACTTCCACAAGCTCCAAGCTCTCCATCGGGCTCGCAAGGAGAAGGTGGACTCCAGGATGGCGGCTATGGACAAGGCCGAGGCGGGCTTCCAGGAGTACGTCGCCCAGATGAAAACCTGGTTTGACGAGGCTCAGGAAGATCTGAAGGCCTCCCAAATCCAACTGAGCGAGCGCCACCAGGAGCTCCTTCTAAAGTAGGCCGATTTCGACAAGGCACAGGAGGTGGCAAAGGTGAAGTCCTCCAAGGACGAGTCCGACCAGACGCAACGCCGCATCTTGCTCGATGCCCAGGAGGAGGACTTGGTCGCTCGCGAAGCGGCGCTTGCCGCCACGCTTCGCGCCAAGGACGAGGAGATTGAAAACCTCGTCGCGCAGTGGACCAAAGACCTGACGCAGAGGCACCAAGAGGCACTGGATGCTCTGGTCCTCGACCACGCCGGCAAGCTGAAGGAGGCCATCGACCATGCTGAGGTGGCAGAGGCGACCAGGATCGAGCTGGCCGGCAAGGTGAAAAAGCTGGAGGTGGACTTGGCAAGGCTCACCAAGGAGATCTCCATGCTCAAGGACGATAGAGAGAAAGCTCTCTACGACCTGGCAGAGATGCAGACCACCATATCTGATAGAACCAAGTTGCTCTCCAGGGCCAACGAGTCCATTGATGATCTGAAGTTGAAGCTGGACAGCCAGGAGAAGATGCTCTCGGAGTCCCAGGCTCGTGAGCAGATCCTGACCAAGGATCTCACGGACGAGCAGCTGTTGCTGTGGACTGCCGTCACTTCCCACAACGAGCTCGTGGAAAGCATGAAGCTTTGGACCAGCCACCTTGTGGACGTCGTCAAGAAGCTCACTGCGCAGCTGATTGCCATGGGTATGCCAAGCTTCAGGTTCTCCTGTGAGGCAAATGTGGCTGATAGCGCCAGGCTGTCCCTGTTCTTCGAGCATGTCCTTGACACCCTGAAGCTGCTCCAATCCACTAGGGCGGCCTACCTGGCCGAGGAGTCCCGGCAGCTTTGCCGGGGCGCTTTAACCAAGGTGCTCACCAAGGTGGCGCACTGGAACCCCAGTGTTGACTTCACTCAGGCGCTTGATAGCTTGCCGGAGGGCGTCGACCGTTAGGCGCTCGAGGAGCACATGGATCCCATCATCAGCTGTGTCAGCAGAGTCGAGAGGATGGAGGGCCAGCGCCGAGATTAGCCTCTTCGTTCCTTGTTGCCGCTGCGAGTTCGCACCCTAGACAATTCATCTTAAGTTAGAATCGCGGCGACTTTTGATGTAATATAACTTTTGCTGTACTGTAAACTGGCTGCATGTTATCCCCCTGGTTAGTTAATCCTTGTATTTTCTGCACCATACGCTTGACTGGATAAGCCTGTCGGCGCGTGCACCCCTTGCCGTAGGCACTAGAAGGACGGCTCCTTAGCAGCCTTTGGAGGGCGTCGGCGCCAACAAGTTACCTTGCACTCTCGGCGCAGTCACCTAAGCTATCGAGCAGACTCGAAGCAGAGCAGGGGCGCTGTTGATTATGGCAAGGTACCCCGCCGTCCTTAGCAGAGCACATCACCCGAACTGTTGAGCAAACTCGAAATAGGACAGGGGCGTTGCCAATCGCAGCAGGGTTCCTTTTGCATGCAGGTTCTCCATACATGGACCGAAACAATCGAGGGAGATAAACTTATAAAAGGAAGGATTACTCAAGGTTTAGTTGACTTAGCTTTTCGTTTCTGTGTGAATCATCGTCGCGACTGTAGACGATGCTGCCTGCTCGACCCCTCGCACCAGAGCAGCATGGATGACCTTGATCGGGCTGATCGCCACGATCGTCTTCTTCTTCGGAGCCATGGCGATGAAGAAACTACTGTACTAACTAATGGACCATATTCTCACAACTAATGCCCCCTACCTGGCGTGCCAAAGATGTCGGGGAAACTGAACACCTATGGGGTCACAAGGATCCCTTCTACGTTCAGCAGGGGATTAGCTGCACGAAGAGCAGGTCGAGCCATTAGCACATAAGGGAATATTTTCCAGGTTCGGGCCGCAAAGATGCGTAATACCCTAATCCTGCTTGTCTGTTTATATGTGTGTTCTTGAGCTTTTGAACTAGCTACAGCGCGTGCTGTGTCCAAAAGTCCGAATCTTCTCTCAGTGTGCCTTGGGCCTCCTTTTATACGAAAAGGGGTTGCCATAGTGGCACACAGGAGGTGGCAAACTACAGTGCACGAGCTTATCGCTTGACAACGTAGGAAAAAGGCATTTAATGTGTCACCTACGTGTCCTCTTGCTTTATTGGGGATGGCAACAGAAGCTGTCCCGTCCTTTGCCGCTCCTCCTCGCTTTGACAGGCGTCCAGGTCGACGAGGCATGCAGTGCCACGCTGGCCAGCTAGCTGCTGTGTTGGCACAATGGTAAGCTTCCACGAAGATCTGCATGCTGCCACATAGGCGTCTGCTTAGTTGGCACGCCGATCATTGCACTGGAGTGGTGGTGAAACCTTGCCGGGCACGGGCCTGGCTGCAGCCCAGCAATCGTCCCCGGCAAGGCTTGCCGGGGGTCTTGGAGTCATCCCCGACAAGGGTCTTGCCGGGGGTCTTCGTCTTCTGGTCCCACGTGGATTTGTGGACTATCAATCTTCATGAGGATCTGCATGCTATCAAGCATGCGCTCTCCAGATCTTGGTCTTAACGTTGTCGATGGTGTCAGAGCTCTCAGCCCCAAGGGTGATGGATTTGCTGGTGCTGTGTAGGACGCCCCGGCAAGGCCCTTGCTGGGGGTGGTCCAGCTCACCCTCTACTCCTTGCGCTTCGGGTATCTGTCTTGGTAGTCTTCATACTCTGCTTTCCTCTGCCTCGCCAAGCCGTGCCGCAGGTGTGGCTGCGACTGCCCGTGCACTAGTAAGGAGTACAGAAGTACCCATACTTTTGTACATCGAGAATTTCAAACACCAGGACACCATTGATTACCGGCAAAACATTGAGATACTTTGTTTTTAAATTCTAGTAAATTCAAAACTCGTCTAAAATTCATGAAACTTGGCATGCTATCATGGAATGGCACCCGACATGCTGTGGTGTTTTTGGTGTCCATTTTGAGAGAAGGCGCAATCGAATAACAGCCAACAAAGGTATTTTGAGACAAATAGCTGCCACTTTAATATCTCAGACGTTTGTATAATTCAAATCATGTGCGTTTTGTTAACCATTTACGTGATGCCACGTGTCTTGGTTTGAATGTCTATAGGAGGTGCCGTGCGGACAGCTGCTTGACTGAATGGGAGGTGTGCGAGCACAGTCCAGTGCGCAAGCTGACCGAGAGGCTCACCGGGAAGCATGCGAGCTGTTCAACGCAGGATTTGTGCCTCTCTTCAACGCGAACGGTTCAGATTGAATACAATATGCAAATTAAAGCCAGACTTCGGCGCTAAGCCAAGAGACACTGCGATTTGTCAAAATATGCAGCTAAAAATCACTAGCACTATCTAATTTTTGCAACTAAAATCACTACCACTATCTAATTCATGCGCGTGTTCATACACACTCACCGTACGGGGCGTGCTAGTAGCTGTGTGAAATGATGGTAGGCGTGCCAGCAGTCCGCCGCGCAGGCTCACCGGGAGGCGAGCCAGCCCTTTGACCGCCGCCCGCCTTGCTCCCACTCCTCCATATTAATTTTGCGTCCGCCTCACTCCGTGAAATGATGGTATAGGAATGCCAGAAGTCCGCCACGCAGGCTCACCGGGAAGCAAGACAGCCTTTGACCGCCACCTACCTCGCTCCCACTAGTCTGTATTAATGGCGTGCCCGAGCGGCCACACCCCCCATCCTCGCCACACACACAATCCTCTCTCTCCGCCTGCATCCTAGATGCTGCTCTCAGTCCTCAAAGTGCACCGGAGCATGGCGTGAATATGGAGACAGAGGTTTCCGTCGCTGCTGACGAAGTGGAGAACGAGGCTGCCAACAAGCGGAGGCGGGTCGAGTAAGAACCACAAGCGACTCCAGCATGCCTAGACTTCATCAGCAACCTCCCCGATGATATGTTGAGAGTCATCATATCCCTCCTCCCTATCAAATATGGGGCGAGGACAGCCGCCCTTTCCCGGCGGTGGCACCCCCTATGGCTCCTCACCCCTGTTGACCTCCTCGACGCCCACGAGCTCTGCCATGGCTATCGCAAAAGCTTGGATGCGTTCTCCTAGATCCTCGGTAGTCACCATGGCCCAATCAGAGGCCTTATCACGGGCAAGTTCCGTTCCAATGGCAAGGACCGAGCGAAGCTTGATGAGTGGTTCTGATCCCCCGACATAGATCAGCACAAGAAGCTCAGTTTTAATGATGGGCATATGCGCTCACTGCCGACGTCCGCGCTTTGCTTCGCACCCACACTGCGCCTCGCCAAGTTCATGAACTGCCATCCCCCTTAATGATGCGCCCGCTCTTTTTCTACCACGACTGAAGCACCTCGAGCTCGTCACCTTCCGCATCCCAAAGGATGACATGGAGCGCCTGCTCCGCAGCTATACTGCACTTGTGTTCCTTCGTCTTCAGGCGATGAATTGGTCGAGTACCTTCCACATCACCTCCAGGACTCTCCGAACTATTTATGTGTGTTGCTGGTGCTACAACGAGAGATCACAAAAGGTGGACCACAATATGGTCATTGAGGACACACCTTCACTTGAGAGATTACTTGTAGTTGATGAACAAGGTCCAACAAGAATCAATGTCATTTCTGCGCCAAAATTGGCAGTGGTGGGCTACTCGTCTGTCAAATACTACTAATTTCAGGTACAACAGTCGCCTTATACATCTCTTTCTTGATATCAACATTATTTCTAGTTTTGAAGATGTATGTTCATCTGTCATCCAGCAAAGCTTCACCCAGATTCTGGGCACAGTGAAGGTCTTGGCACTAGAATCTGTCGGCCCCAACCTGGACCAAGTTGTCAGTTGCCTGAGATGCTTTCCGTGCCTGAAGGAGATGTATATCGAGGTGGTGTTCCTTTCCTGTTAAATGTTAACCATAATGGAGTTCAATTTTTTGCACCTTTTCCCAAGTTTAGAATGACAATGTACTACGATTTATAAAGGAAATTTGGAGGATTTCATGACATACACCCCCACCACATATTGGTTGCTTGATTCATATGGTTACAATCCATAAGCATTACTCCTTTGGATTCATCTGTACTAGTTTTGTTAGGGAATTTTTCATCCAATCCAACCTCTTGTGAAGAAGGCTACATGTTTCTAGATTGTAATCAAATGCCCATGTTAATCATGTCAGATCGAAGATGGCACGTTGGTGCATTTTACAAACCCTGCAAACCAAATAGGCGTGTGGTAGTGTTCAAAACTGTATGTAGGCACTAACACATTCTCTTCTTTTGCAGATAATAATAGGCCCGAAGGTGGATAACAGACAATCACATCGAATGCCTGGATCTGCATCTCTCAAATATTACTTTGAACTCCTACCGAGGGACCTTACCGGAGATTACACTCGCCAGGTTCTTTCTTTCTAGAGCAAAGGTGCTGAGGGTACTAAGGTTGAACATGCATTTAATTAGGAAAGATGAATGGTATGTTGATCAGAGCCGGCATGTACTGCAAAATGGAAGAGGCTCCAAAAAAGATAAACTTCATTTTGGAAGAGCATATGACAGAGCAATTGGAAGTCATTGTGTAAAACCCATACATGACTTGTCAGCGGCAGATTCCTTTGCAGATATGTCCATGTTTCCAATGTTTGAATTTGGCGTTGTAATCTTTGAATTTGAACCTTGCAATATTTATGGTATTTGTTATATAATGTAATTGGATGTTTAATTTGGTATTGCAATCATGTCATGTTACAAGTTTATATATGTTGTTCTTCTATACACAGAGCATAGATGTTCTGCAGACAGAGCATATCACAACACACATGAACCGCACTAGGTAACCCGTCAGCGATGAATTCATCAATCGCAAACAGTTCATCCGAGTGAATCGTATGCTATACATCGCACATGCCTTCGTCTGGCAGCCCATTTCTTTTGTTCACCCTCATTGCAAATAGTTAATTGAACTAAACCATATGCCCTGAATCGCACACGCAACAAAAATCTGAACCGTGTTTGATGCATCCGTCATCGCAAACATTTTTCACCTTTTTTGATGGTTCTTTTACACCACCGTCTGCGATTAATGCATCGCACACAGTTTCGTGAAAGGGTCTCTCATCGTAGTGTCACGTTAGTAGCATCCTGCAGTAGTGCTATATGCATGCCTCTGGCGGTATACCGGGATGTGCAATGATCAAGAGTGACATGTATAAAAAAATATGAAAGGTGGCCAAGCCACAAATACTATGCCAACTACATGATCATGCAAAGCAATATGACAATGATGGTACGTGTCATAATAAAATGGAAGGTGGAAGTTGCATGGCAATATATCTTAAAATGGCTATGGAAATGCCATAATAGGTTGGTATGGTGGCTGTTTTGAGGAAGGTATATGGTGGGTTTAATGCACCGGCGAAAGTTGCGCGGTACTAGATAGGCTAGAAATGGTGGAAGGGTGAGAGTTTGTATAATCCATGGACTCAACATTAGTCATAAAGAACTCACATACTTATTGCAAAAGTTTATTAGCCATCGAAACAAAGTACTAATATGCATGCTCCTAGGGGAGAGGTTGGTAGGAGTTAACCATCGTGCGCTCCAACCTCCACACAAAGGATGACAATCAAAGAATAAATCATGCTCCGACTTCATCACAAAACGGTTCACCATACGTGCATGCTACGGGAATCACAAACTTTAACACAAGTATGTCTACCAGTCCACAATTACTCACTAGCATGACTCTAATATCACCATCTTTATATCTCAAAACAAATGCAAAGAATCAAACTTCTCATATATTCAATGCTCTTAAATGAAAGTTTTTATTATATCTCTCTTGGATGCCCATCATATAAGGACTAAATTCATAACCTAAGCAAATAACCCTGATATTTAAAGACTCTCAAAATAATATAAGTGAAGCATGAGAGTTCAACAATTTATATAAAATAAAACCACCGCCGTCCTCAAAAAAGATATAAGTGAAGCACTAGAGCAAACTACCTAGCTCAAAAGATATAAGTGAAGCACATAGAGTATTCTAATAAATTCACGATTAAAGTGTGTCCCTCTCAAAAGGTGTGTGCATCAAGGATGATTGTGGCAAAATAAAAATAAAAGACTCATATCATACAAGACGCTCCAAGCAAAACACATATCATGTGGTGAATAAAAATATAGCCTCAAGTAAATTTATCGATGGATTGAAGACGAAAGAGGGGATGCCAACCGGGGCATCCCCAAGCTTAGATGCTTGGTTGTCCTTTAATATTATCTTGGGATGTCTTTGGCATCCCCAAGCTTAGGCTCTTGCCACTCCTTATTCCATAGTCCATCAAATCTTTACCCAAAACTTGAAAACTTCAACAGAAAACCCAACAGAAAACTCGTAAGATCCGTTAGTATAATAAAATAAAAATCACCACTTTAGGTAATGTTGTGAATTCATTCTAAATTTATATTGGTGTTACAACTACTGTATTCCAACTTCTCCATGGTTCATACGCCCCGATACTACCCATAGATTCATCAAAATATGCAAACAACACATAGAAAATAGAGTTCCGTCAAAGACAGAACATTATGTAGTAATCTGGAAACTTCGTATACTTCTGTAACTCCAAAAATTCTGAAAAATTAGGACAACCTAGGAAATTTGTATATAAATCGTTTGTAAAAATTCAGAATTTTATCACGCTTCTGTGAATTTAAACAATTCTTCTACTAGACACAAAAGTTTCTATTTTTGAGCAAGGTCAAATCAACTATCACCACAGACCATCCCAAAGGTCTTACTTGGCTCAAACACTAATTAAAATTCCAAAACACAATTACTATAGAAGTAATAATGTGTATTTATTCAAGAACAATATCAAAAACAAAAAAAACACAAAATAAAAATTGGGTTGCCTCCCAACAAGCGCTATTGTTTAACGCCCCTTGCTTGGCATAAAACATAGATCTAGGTATTGTAATAGAAGTGAGGGAGATCATCCATGCTCATCTCATACTTCCTCCTCTCAGAAGCAAGCTTCATTTTTGGTAAGCAAAAATAATCAAAGGGGCTAAATTTAATAGGGTAAGGATCTATAAGATCAAGTTTGGGAGGAATAGGTTTTTCTTTTGGCCATGTGTAATTAATAACTATCTCTTCATTGTAGACATTCCTTTGATTGAAGTCCCTAAGTTTATCTCTAAGCACAAAACCTAATCCGTTATTTTGTATAGCAAAATTATCATTAAGTTCAGAAATTTTATCAATCAAAAAATCGGTAGGGACCTTCTTTCTTACGTTTTCATTCTAAGCGGCATAATCCAGAGATTGTAATCTCGTACTTTCTTCTTGATTAAAAAGGATATCTTCTATAGGAGGACAACCACCATTAATATTATAATGAGCAAATATTTCACCAGCTTCTTTCATGACGAACCTAAACTCGTGAGCTAAAAATATAGTGGTGACACGCTTAACGGAAGGATCATGAATATTGGAAAATTCTAGTAAAGGCCTTTGTATGCATGGATGCATGTGAACAAATTGTCTTTCAAATTCAAGTACGAGAAAAGATATTGCATCCGCAAGGCTAATTGTTTTATTGAGAATTGACCCTCCTAGCATAGGTAACGTACCGGCACAAGTAAAGAAATCTTGAATCGCCCCTTTTCCAATAATATTTCCGCTACCCACATAGAATTTTTTGGTGTACATAATAGTAGGTTCATCTTCATGGGGTTCATTATTAGCAAAATCATTAAAACTTCCCTCAAGATTATTACTATCTTTTTCAACGATAACCTCCCCAGATTCAGACATGATGGCAAGAAACCAATCTAGCACGCAAGCAAACAAAAAGAGAATGAAAAGACGAACGAAAGAAGGGCAAATATTTTTGTATTTTTCTAAAACGTTTTAGAAGTGGGGGAGAGGAAAATGAGAGGATAATGGCAAATAATGTAAGTGCAAGAGATGAGAGTTTATGATGGGATAGGCTTGATGTAGAACCTCCCCGGCAACGACACCAGAAATTCTTCCTGCTACTTCTTGAGCTTGCGTTGATTTTTCCCTTGAAGAGGTAAGGGTGATGCAACAAAGTAGAGATAAGTATTTCCCTCAGTTAAGAATCAAAGGTATCAATCCAGTAGGAGGCACAAGTAAGTCCCCAATATATGCACCTGCACAAACTAACAAACACTTGCACACAACGCAAAAAAGGGGTTGTCAATCCCTTCAGGTCATGAATAAGAGTGAGATCTAATAGAGATAGGTATAAAAGATAAATAAAAGAGCAAACTAAAGTAAATACAAATAAATTGCAGCAAGGTATTTTTAGGTTTTTTGGTTTATAGATCTGGAAATATATAATGGAAAATAGACCCGGGGGCCATAGGTTTCACTAGAGGCTTCTCTCTTGAAAGAAAACATACGGTGGGTAAACAAATTACTGATGACCCACAAGTATAGGGGGTCTATTGTAGTCCTTTCGATAAATAAGAGTGTCGAACCCAATGAGGAGCAGAAGGACATGACAAGCGGTTTTTAGTAAGGTATTCTCTCTAAACACTGAAATTATCTGTAACCGATAGTTTTGTGATAAGGTAATTCATAACGGGTAACAAGTAACAAAAGTAAACAAGGTGCAGCAAGGTGGCCCAATCCTTTTTGTAGCAAAGGGCAAGCCTGGACAAACTCTTTATATAAAGCAAAGCGCTCTCGAGGACACATGAGAATTACTATCAAGCTAGTTTTCATCATGCTCATATGATTCACGTTCGTTGCTTTGATAATTTGATATGTGGGTGGACCGGTGCTTGGGTACTGCCCTTCCTTGGACAAGCATCCCACTTATGAATAATCCCGCTCGCAAGCATCCGAAACTATGAAAGAAGTATTAAGGTAAACCTAACCATATCATGAAACATATGGATCCAAATCAGCCCCTTACGAAGCAACGCATAAACTAGGGTTTAAGCTTCTGTCACTCTAGCAACCCATCATCTACTTGTTACTTCCCAATGCCTTCCCCTAGGCCCAAATCATGGTGAATTTTCATGTAGTCGACGTTCACATAACACCACTAGAGGAGAGACAACATACATCTCATCAGAATATCGAACGAATACCAAATTCACATGATTACTTATAACAAGACTTCTCCCATGTCCTTAGGAACAAAAGTACGTAACTACTCACAAATCATATTGATGTTCATAATCAGAGGGGTATTGAATAGCATTAAGGATCTAAACATATGATCTTCCACCGAATAAACCAACTAGCATCAACTACAAGGAGTAATCGACACTACTAGCAACCCAGAGGTACCAATCTGAGGTTTTGAGACAAAGATCGGATACAAGAGATGAACTAGGGTTTGAGAGGAGATGATGCTGGTGAAGATGTTGATGGAGATTGACCCCCTATCTATGAGAGGATCGATGGTGATGATGATGGCGATGATTTCCCCCCTCCTGTAGGGATGTTTCCCCGGTAGAATAGCTCTGTCGGAGCCCTAGATTGGTCCTGCCTAGGTTCCGCCTCGAGACGGCGGGCTTCGTCCCGATAGCTTCCTTCTGATTTTTTCCAGGGAAAAAGACACCATATAGCCGAAGATGGACGTTGGGGGCCTGCCAGGTGGCCCAAGAGGCAGGGGGCGCGCCCTCCACCTTCGTGGCTGGTGGGTGGCCCCCCTCTGGTGCTTTCGTCGCCCAATATTTTTAATATAATCCAAAACTGATTTCCATAGAGTTTTAGGACTTTTGGAGTTGTGCAGAATAGGTCTCTAATATTTGCTCCTTTTCCAGCCCAGAATTCCAGCTGCCGGCATTCTCCCTCTTCATGTAAACCTTATAAAATAAGAGAGAAAAGGCATAAGTATTGTGACATAATGTGTAGTAACAACCCATAATGCAATAAATATTGATATAAAAGCATGATGCAAAATGGACGTATCAACTCCCCCAAGCTTAGACCTCGCTTGTCCTCAAGCGAAAGCCAATATCAAAAAATATGTCCACATGTTTAGAGATAGAGGTGTCAATAAAATAAAATACGGACATGAGGGCATCATGATCATCTTTAGAACAACAACATATATTGTCATATGATTTCTTATGCTAAGGTAACAATCCATTCACAATGTAAAGTATGAATCAAAACTTCATTGAAAACTAACAAACTATAATCTCAGTCATTGAAGCAATTGCAATTTATCATAACATCGGAAAGAGTCAATATAAGAGCTTTTCAGCAAGTCCACATACTCAACTATCATTTAGTCTTTCATAATTGCTAACACTTACGCAATACTTATTGGTACAAAGTTTCAATCGGACACAGAGAAAGATAGGGGCTTATAGTTTTGCCTCCCAACCTTTTACCTCAAGGGTAATGTCAACAATAATACTTTATCAAAACCTACATCCAAGTGGATATATATATCAGCATTTCCAACACATAGTGTTTACCAAAGTATAAAGTGTAAAAAGGAAAGGTGAAGCACCATGATTCTTGTATGAAGGTAGAAGGTAAAAATAAAAGATAGGCCCTTCGTAGAGGGAAGCAGAGGTTGTCATGCGCTTTTGTGGTTGGATGCACAAAATCTTAATGCAAAAGAATATCACTTTATATTTCCACTTGTGATAGGGACCTTTATTATGCAGTCCGTTGCTTTTATTTCTTCCATATCACAAGCTCATATAAAGCTTATTTCCTTCACACTAACAGATCATACATATTTAGAGAGCAATTTTTATTGCTTGCACCGATGTCAACTTACTTGAAGGATCTTACACAATCCATAGGTAGGTATGGTGGACTCTCATGGAAAAAATGGGTTTAGGGATGTTTGGAAGCATAAGTAGTATCTCTACTTGGTGCAAATAATTTGGCTAGCATGAGGGGGAAAGGCAAGCTCAACATGTTGGATGATCCACGACAATATAATTTGTTCGGATATAAGAAAACATAACCCGTTACGTTGTCTTCCTTGTCCAACATCAACTTTTTAGCATGTCATATTTTAATGAGTGCTCACAATCATAAAAGATGTCCAAGATAGTATATTTATATGTGAAAACCTCTCTTTCTTTACTACTTCCTATTAGTTGCAACGATGACCAAAACTATGTTTGTCAACTCTCAACAAATTTTATTCATCATACTCTTTATATGTGAAGTCATCACTCTCCATAAGATCAATATGATCTTTTTATTCTTTCTTTTATTTCCCTCTAGATCATAGCAAGATAGCAAAGCCCTCAACTCAAAACTAATGTTTATTATATGTAACTCACGGACTCGATTACATAGATAGAGATCAAAACAAAACTGAAAGCTAGATCATACTAAACTTTAGTCCACTAGATCAAGATATAACCAAAAGGATTGAACTAAGAAAAATGATAAAGATAGAAATGTGATGGTGATACGATGCTGAGGCACCTCCCCCAAGCTTGGAATTTTCCAAGGGGAGTGCCCATACCCATGTATTTATGTCTCTTTCTTCGGAGGTGGTGATGCGATATTCTTGGCGATGATGCCCTTCAGGATATGATTCTCGTACTCGAGCTTATTAACTTGCTGCTTAAGATCCATTATTTCCTTATGGAGTTTACCCGTGACGATTAAATCTCCATTCACCCATGGATGCTTCATAGCTGCGGGAGAAAAGGCAACACTCTTTTTCATATTTTCATAAGAAAGAAACTAGCATTGGGAGGGATGACCGAATTTGGAATTGCTGAGCTTTGAAGTTCCTCCATCATGAATCTGGCTTGGAGACGAGAGGTAACTTCTTGATCCTCCTCCATGGCATCTACCCTTTTCAAGTCGTCCTCCATCTCTTCCTCCGTTGATGGCCCAAAGTGATCGGCATCGCTGTTCGCTCTTGGCCCCGGTGTCGGATGAGATACCCGACTCTCCCCGACCGACCCTTGAGAAGACATCTTGCTCTAAATCTGTTGTAGAAACAACTCGAAACAAAAACAGAGGATTTCGTTGTGGTACGATGGTCAAAACCTTCGGGAGATTATATAATGAATTTTTACCAACCAAAAGAAGTATCGTGCAAGAAAACGGAGTCCGGAGGGCACACGAGGTGGCCATGAGGCAGGGGGCGTGCCTAGGGGGGTAGGACGCGCCCTCCACCCTCGTGGACGCCTCGTGTCTCTTTCAGACTACTTTTAATTTTCCTAATTTTAAATATTCCAAAACGGAGAGAATTGCCATTTGAACAGTTTTGAAGTCGGTTTACTTACTGTACCACATACATATTCCTTTTCGGAGTCTGAAACATTCTGGAAAGTGTCCCTTATGTACTCCTCCGGGGTTACTGTGTCAATAACATTTGTTACATTTATGGGATTACCTGAGATATAATGTTTGATTCTTTGACCATTTACCACCTTCAGATTTGTGCGTTCAGCGTTGTTGATTTTTATGGCACCGGAACGATAGACCTCCTCGATAATGTAAGGACCTTCAAATTTAGATAGAAGTTTTCCCGCAAAGAATCTTAAACGAGAGTTGTATAGAAAAACATAATCACCTACAGTAAACTCACACTTTTGTATCCTTTTGTCATGCCATTAACTTTTTCTTTAAACAATTTGGCGTTCTCATAGGCCTCTCCATTCATCAAGTGAGCTAATGTCAAACAGCTTCTTCTCACCAGCAAGTTTGAAATCATAATTGAGCTCTTTAATATCCCAATATGCCTTATGTTCTAGTTCGAGAGGTAAGTGACAAGCTTTACCGTAAACCATTTTATATGGAGACATACCCACAGGATTTTTATAAGCGGTTCTATAGGCCCATAATGCATCATCAAGTTTCTTGGACCAATTCTTTCTAGATCTATTAATAGTCTTTTGCAAGATCAATTTAATCTCTATATTACTCGATTCTACTTTACCACTAGCTGAGGATGGTATGGAGATGCAATTCTATGATTAACATCATATTTAGCAAGCATTTTACGAAAAGCACCATGAATAAAATCTGAACCACCATCAGTCATTAAATATCTAGGGACTCCAAACCTCAAAAAAACTTCTTTAAGCATCTTAATAGAGGTGTTATGATCAACACTACTAGTTGGAATAGCTTCTACCCACTTAGTAACATAATCAACAACAACTAAAATATGTATATACCCATTAGAGGAAGGAAAAGGTCCCATATAATCAAAGCCCCAAACATCAAATGGTTCAATAACAAGTGAATAGTTCATAGGCATTTCTTGACATCTACTAATATTACCAATTCTTTGACATTCATCACAAGACAAGACAAACTTACGGGCATCTTTGAAAAGAGTGGGCTAATAAAATCCAGATTGCAATACATTATGTGCAGTTCTATCTCCAGTGTGGTGTCCTCCGTAAGCCTCAGAGTGACACTTGCGTAGGATCTGTTCCTGCTGATGCTCAGGTACACAACGTCTAATAACACCATCTACTCCTTCTTTATAAAGGTGTGGGTCATCCCAAAAGTAATGTCTTAAATCATGTAAAAACTTTTTCTTTTGCTGGTATGTGAAACTAGGTGGTATAAATTTAGCAACAATGTAATTAGCATAATCAGCATACCATGGAGTAAATGAGAAGCATTTATGACAGCTAATTGTTTGTCAGGAAAGCTATCATCAATAGGTAGTGGGTCATCAAGAACATTTTCTAACCTAGACAAGTTGTCTGCAACGGGGTTCTCAGCTCCCTTTCTATCAATAATATGCAAATCAAATTCTTGTAGCAAGAGGACCCATCTAATAAGTCTAGGTTTAGCATCTTTCTTTTCCATGAGATATTTAATAGCAGCATGACCAGTGTGAACAATTACTTTGGAATCAACAATATAAGGTCTGAACTTATCACAAGCAAATACAACTGCTAAAAATTCCTTTTCAGTAGTAGCATAATTTCTCTGGGCACTATCTAGAGTTTTACTAGCATATTGGATAACATTTAGTTTCTTATCAACTCTTTGTCCTAGAACAACACCTACAGCATAATCACTAGCATCACACATAATTTCAAAGGGTAAATTCCAATCAGGTGGATGAACAATAGGTGCAGAAATCAAGGATTTCTTAAGTATTTCAAATGCTTCTACACAACCATCATCAAAGACAAAAGGAACATATTTTTGCAAGAGATTAGTCAGAGGCCTAGATATTTTAGAGAAGTCTTTAATAAACCTCCTATAAAAACCAGCATGACCAAGGAAACTTCTTATACCTTTGATATCTTTTGGGCACCACATCTTTTCGATAGCATCAACTTTAGCTTTATCAACTTCAATACCTCTTTCAGAAATTTTATGCCCCAAGACAATACCTTCATTAACCATAGAGTGGCACTTCTCCCAGTTCAAGACAAGATTAGTTTCTTCGCGTCTCTGCAAAACTCGATCAAGGTTGCTTAAGCAATCATCAAAAGAAGTTTCGTAAACGGAGAAATCATCCATGAAAACCTCAACAATCTTTTCACAAAAGTCAGAGAATATGGCAGTCGTACATCTTTGAAAGGTAGTAGGTGCATTACATAAACCAAAAGGCATACGTCTATAAGCAAAAGTACTGAAAGGGCAAGTAAAAGTGGTCTTCTCCTGATCCTCTTGTGACACAAGTATTTGAGAGAAACCAGAATAACCATCTAGAAAGCAAAAATGTGTATGTTTGGATAATATTTCTAGCATTTGATCAATAAAAGGTAGAGGGTAACGATCCTTTCTAGTAGCTTTATTTAATTTGCGGAAATCAATTACCATTCTATAACCTGTAACAATTCTTTGTGGGATTAATTCATCCTTATCATTAGGAACAACTGTAATACCTCCCTTCTTAGGGACACAATGGACAGGACTTACCCACTGACTATCAACAGTAGGATAAATTATACCTGCCTCCAGAAGCTTTATTATTTCATTTCTTACCACTTCTTTCATCTTAGGATTTAACCGCCGTTGATGATCAACAACTGGTTTAGCATCTTTCTCCAGTTTTATTTTGTGCTGGCATAGAGTGGGACTAATGCCCTTAAGATCATCAAGAGTATATCCAATAGCGGCACGGTGCTTCTTCAGAGTTTTCAATAATTTCTCTTCTTCATGCTCTGAAAGGTTTGCACTAATAATAACAGGATATATCTTCTTTTCATCAAGATAAGCATATTTAAGAGTATCTGGTAATGGTTTAAGCTCAAACATGGGATCACCCTTGGGTGGAGGAGGATCCCCTAGGATTTCGACAAACAAGTTGTGTTTCAAAATAGGTCCTTACTTAAAGAATACTTCATCTATTTCCCTTCTTTCATTCATAAACATATCATTTTCATGCTCTAGCAAATATTGTTCTAAAGGATCATTAGGAGGCACAGCAATAGAAGCAAGACCAATAATTTCATCTTTACTAGGCACTTCTTTATCATGGGGTTGTCTACGAAATTTAGCAAAATTAAAGTCATGAGACATATCCCCTAAACCAACAGTAACAGTATCCTTTTCACAGTCTATCTTAGCATTAACAGTATTCAAGAAGGGTCTACCAAATATAATGGGACAAAAGTCATCTTGTGGGGAACCAAGAACAAGAAAATCAGTAGGGTATTTAATTTCCCCACACAAGACTTCAACATGTCTAACAATCCCAATTGGTGTAATAGTGTCCCTATTGGCAAGCTTAATTGTAACATCAGTACCTTCTATCTTAGCAGGTGCAATATCATGCATAATTTCTTTGCATAAGGAATGAGGTATTGCACTAACACTAGCACCCATATCACATAAACCATGATAACAATGATCTCGTATTTTAACAGAAACAACATGAATGCCAACAAGAGGCCTATGTTTATTTTTAGTATCGGGTCTAGCAATTCTAGCAGCTTCATCACAGAAATAAATAACATGGCCATCAATATTATCGACCAAGAGATCTTTAACCATAGCAATACTGGGTTCAACTTTAATTTGCTCAGGGGGTGTAGGTGTTCTAGCATTACTCTTACGAACCATAGTTGAAGCTTTAGCATGATCCTTTATTCTAACAGGGAAAGATGGTTTCTCAATATAAGCGGTAGGAATCATAGGATCAACATTATAAGTAATAGTTTTTTCTTCAACTTTAATAGGTTCTACTACCTTTACTTCAATGGGAGGATGATATTTAAACCACTTCTCCTTAGGGAGATCAACAAGAGTGGCATATGATTCACAGAAAGAAGCTACTATGTCATAGTCAAGTCCATATTTAGTGCTAAATTCACGAAAAGCAATGGTATCCATAAAAGATTTAACACAATCAAACTTAGGGGTTACACCTGACTCCTTACCTTCGTCGAGTTCCCAATCTTCAGAGTTGCGTTTAATTCTTTCCAATAAATCCCATTTGAATTCAATAGTATTCGTCATAAAAGAACCAACACAAGAAGTATCGAGCATGGAGCAATCATTATGAGAAAGCCGAGCACAATTTTTTTTGAATAATAATTTCTCTTGAGAGCTCATGATTAGGGCATGAATATAACATTGACTTAAGCCTCCCCCAATCTTGAGCGATGCTTTCTCCTTCACGAGGCCTAAAATTATATATAATTCCGATCACGATGAACCAGATGCATAGGATAAAACTTCTGATGAAATTCCAATTTCAATCGGTTGTAGTTCCATGATCCAATATCATCACATAGCCTAAACCATGTAAATGCCTCTCCCTTTAAAGATAAAGGGAAGACCTTCTTCTTGACAACATCCTTGGGCGTACCTGCAAGCTTAAATAACCCACAAACTTCATCCAGATAGATTAGGTGCATATCGGGATGTAATGTTCCATCTCTTGTATAGGGATTAGCTAGCAGTTTCTCTATCATACCCAAAGGAATTTCAAAGTAAACATTTTCAGTAGGTTCAGTAGGTTGAGGTGCAACTCTTTGCACTTCTGGTCGGGGTGAAGATACCCTGAACAAGCCCGTCAAAGGATTATTTTCCATAGTAACAAGTGACAGTAAATTTCAGCACACTATATAAATGTTTCCTTACCAAATTCCACCTACCAAAGGCGCTTCACTCCCCGGCAACGGCGCCAGAAAAGAGTCTTGATGAACCACAAGTATAGGGGATGTATCGTAGTCCTTTCGATAAATAAGAGTGTCGAACCCAACGAGGATCAGAAGGAAATGACAAGCGGTTTTCAGTAAGGTATTCTCCGCAAGCACTGAAATTATCGATAACAGATAGTTTTGTGATTAGGTAATTCGTAACGGGTAACAAGTAATAAAAGTAAACAAGGTGCAGCAAGGTGGACCAATCCTTTTTGTAGCAAAGGACAAGCCTGGACAAACTCTTATATAAAGCAAAGCGCTCCCGAGGACACATGGGAATTACTGTCAAGCTAGTTTTCATCATGCTCATATGATTCGCGTTCGTTACTTTGATAATTTGATATGTGGGTGGACCGGTGCTTGGGTACTTACCTTCCTTGTAAAAGCATTCCACTTATGATTAACCCCTCTCGCAAGCATTCGCAACTACAAAAGAAGAATTAAGGTAAATCTAACCATAGCATGAAACATATGGATCCAAAACAGCCCCTTAGAAAGCAACACATAAACTAGGGTTTAAGCTTCTATCACTCTAGCAACCCATCATCTACTTATTACTTCCCAATGCCTTCCCCTAGGCCCAAATCATGGTGAAGTGTCATGTAGTCAACGTTCACATAACACCACTAGAGGAGAGACAACATACATCTCCTCAAAATATCGAACAAATACCAAATTCACATGATTACTTATAACAAGACTTCTCCCATGTCCTCAGGAACAAACGTAACTACTCACAAATCATATTCATGTTCATAATCAGAGGGGTATTGTAACACCCACGATGCAGCTATATCTCTCACATGTCGAGGCATGACTTAGAGGCATAACCGCATTGTAGGTTTTGTCGCAAGAAGGGTCATCTTCACACAATCCCATGTAATGAACAAGAATGGGATAAAGAGAGTTGGCTTACAATTGCCACCTCACACAATACATAAATAAATTCATACATCATTCAAAATACACTCATAGACCGGCTACGGTCAAATCAAAATGAAAAGAAGATAACCCCAAATGCTAGATCCCCGATCGTCCCAACTGGGCTCCACTACTGATCATCCGGAAATGAAACATAGTAACGACCAAGGTCCTCGTCGAACTCCCACTTGAGCTCGATTGCGTCACTTGCACTGGTATCCTCGGCACCTACAACTGTTTTGGTAGAATCTATGAGTCACGAGGACTCAGCAATCTCAAACCCGCGAGATCAAGACTATTTAAGCTCATGGGTAGGAAAGGGGTAAGGTGGTGGATCTGCAGCAAGCACTAAGCATATATGGTGGCTAACATACGCCAGTAAGAGCGGGAAGAGAAGCAACGCATTGGTCGAGAAGCTAGAAGTGATTAAGAAGTGATCCTGAAACTACTTACGTTCATTCATAACCCAAACCGTGTTCACTTCCCGGACTCCGCCACAAAGAGACCATCACAGCTACACACGCAGTTGATGCATTTTAATTAAGTCAAGTGTCAAGTTCTCTACAACCGGACATTAACAAATTCCCATCTGCCACATAACCGCGGGCACGGCTCTCGAAAGTTTATACCCTGCAGGGTGTCCCAACTTAGCCCATCACAAGCTCTCACGGTCAACGAAGGATATTCCTTCTCCCAGGAAGACCCGATCAGTCTCGGAATCCCGGTTTACAAGACATTTTGACAATGATAAAACAAGACCAGCAAAGCCACCCGACTGTGCCGACAAATCCCGATAGGAGCTGCACATATCTCGTTCTCAGGGCACACCGGATAAGTCAAGATACGAGTAAAACCAGTCCTC